>NC_068968.1:30477955-30777955 GCF_026419915.1 Harpia harpyja
ATACCAGCTACTAGAAAGAAAATTAACTCTATCCCAGCCGAAACCAGGACAGTGAACAACTCTTGAATGAAATTGAAATGAGTTTTCAATTGAAAACTGAAATTTCAGAAGGAAAAAGGTAAACATGGCAGCATGCTTTTAGTTATAAGTACATAGAAACTTGGCAGAATGCAGTCAGCATCAGGAGGTTGGATGACTCCTGGAACCTGATGATTAGGTATGACAAGGCTTACTGCAGTTATTAGTTCAAATCAAGCTCCTTTTACTGTTGAACGAGAATTGCAAACATATTGCATTCGATTGATGAAGTCATGCACTATAGAGCAGATTGTGAGAATACTTGGAGTATTCCAGTCAGGACCAGATATTTGCACTAAAATGATTTTAATATTAAAGGCAAAAAACCCCCAAACAAACACTAAAACACCCCCCCCCCCAGTCCAATTCACCAAGAACTACCTTTCTTTATCCCTGCTCAGCTAACCATCTGAACAATAAACACATGAATAAGACTTACTGAACTCAGTGGGATTATTCATAGATGTGAATTTAGGCACAAATGTAAAGTGCACAGTTGGAACAGTGATTTGAATATAAGGAATGGAACTACCCTGGCTTCAGAGTTGCTGACCAAAGTGATGGCAAAAGGGTAAGCTCTCACAGAGAGGAGGGAAGGAATGCTTTGTAAGCACTGGGCAGACAATAGCCCCAAAATAAGCTTGGCCACTGAACTATATCCCTCACTGGTATAACGTGGAGCAGCAAAGCTGAACATGGGTTACCAACACAGAATAATCTGACAGCCCACTAAAATACTACACTTACGTATTTTTCTAAGCCCTCATAGATGTCATCTGCACAGTCACAGATGTTGCCAGTATTTTCTCATAACATTTTTTTTTGGAGCATGATTTGGTTTTCTTAAACAGAAATCTTGTCATAAGCATTAGAAACACAAAATTCCTCCAGGAAGTGTCTTGACAAAAGCTCCATTTTGCCCATACTGACAAGCTTCCACGACTTAAGGAATCTGATGTTGAGTCAACAGTTGATCTTGCTTGATGGAAATGTCAGGGTTCATGTGGCGGTGTGCTCCCCCCCCACCCCCAACCTGACCTGTATTTCCCGTAACCCTGCTCAAGTGATGATAACCACCAGTGGTGGTCCTAATGGATGCGTCTGGTCATGTGGATTCAGGGGAGACAGATAACAACACAGTAGCCAAGGGCTAATTTGAACAATGCGCCCGCCTAACCACAGTGCTGGTCAATGTCCAACTCAAGCCAAATGTGGAAGAAACTAACATCTGTAGTCGGTATGTAAATATGACTATGAGTCAATTATCTTACTCCATAAATAGTGGACAGCCCAAGGCCCGTTGAGCTCTCAAGGTTACTCCTCGAGGTTGAGAGATTCCTTATCACAACAGTTTCTCGGTAAGTGATTAATAGCATGACAAACTTTGAAATCCTAACTAAGTGATATAAAGGATTGATTGCGCATATATAATGCTTTAGGCATAAACCGTTGACCAAGTCTGGATCCAGTCACACCTAAACTCCTCTCTGAGAAGGAGTTTAGAACTCAAGGGGGTCCTTTCTGAACCTCATGACTCAATGGGAGGGTCTCCCTGACAGTTTTGTCTGACCCTGTCCTCTATGCAGTAAATTATCAAGTGAACTTTGCCATCAAATCTTGTTAAACCACTGTTGCATTTAATATCAAACTTTGTTAAATTGCTGTTTTATATCAGTAAACATATTGCTACTTCTCTCTTACGAGTGAAGTGCATCACTCCATCCGTGACAGTCCATTACAGTATCCAGCATAAAAGAAAAAGCAACTATACTGACCTCTCTCTTCAGTCTTGCGGCTTAACTCTTTTTCTTCATCATCGCTGCTGGAGCCCTCTCTTTTCCCCTTCATTTGTTCCAGCTGATCCAAGTTAACCCGTCCAACCAGCTCAAAATTACGACTCACCTTAAAAGAAATGGTTTTGTCAACAATAAACACCATCATCAACTATTGAAAAAAACAACCCACCAACAAGGCTATAGGCTGAAATGGGAAATTTATCAGGCACCTAGTCAAATTAATACTCGTTTCCCTTCAAACACAATTACATTCACTGTTAATGATTCTTCTTTCCTTTTTTATACTGAATTTCTCCATTTTGCTTCTCAAAATGATCCTATTATTTGAGAAGCTTCCCTCATTTTGAGGTATTGAAAGTAAAAAATCAAAGCAATGCTAAGCACTCTGTTGTATCCCCCCTCTCATGGGAGTGTAAAACTGATAGGGTCAAGCATCACTATTGCACACCATCACTGCAGAAAAATCCTTTGTGAATGCTTTATTCAGCTTCATGTGTGTAAAGATGGGACCTGAGTGACCACTTCGACAGGCAGAGCCCAAGTCATCAACTGTTCTTATGGATATTTGGGGGTGGGGGGCATGGAATGGGGGAGTAGCTGCCCTGGTGTTGGTTTTCCATGGACTGGAGTCCCTTTGAGAGTATCTGTTCCACCACGGAGCACCTCCTACTCCTCTGTTGTTTCCTCCGATTCCCTCCTCGTCTCAGTTTCCTTGTTGTCTCTGCATTCCCACCTACCGTCTCTGTCATTTACTGCCCTTTTTTAAATATGTTTTCACAGAGGCACCACCAGCTTCACTCATGGGCTCAGCTTTGGCCAGTGGTGGGTCCATTACTGAGCTGGCTGGAACCATCTCTGTCTGACACAGGGCAGCCCGTGAACCCCCTCCACAGAGGCCTCCCCTGCAGCCCCCCCCCCCCCGCTACAAAAACCTTGCCACGTCCACCCAATACAAGCATATAACTGCTGGTTTTGGCTGGGATAAACCATGACAATAACTTAAGACAGTACACATTGTGAGAAGAGATCAGGAGCTGCCCTGTGCCAGACAGAGCCAATTCTAGCCAGCTCCGCAACGGACCCATGGCTAGCTAAAGCTGAGCCAATCAGTGAAGCCAGTGGTGCCTCTATGATAACACATTTAAGGGTAAAACACTACATGGCAGTCTGAGGAGTGAGGAAAAAAGTGTGAGAAACAACCCTGCAGACACCAAGGCCAGAGAAGAAGGAGGGGGAGGAGGTGCTCCAGGCACCAGAGCAGAGATTTCCCTGCAGCCTGTGGAGAGGACCACACCAGAGCAGGTAGATATTCCCTGAAGGAACTGCGGCCCATGGAGAGCCCACGCAGAAGCAGGTTCTCCTGACAGGAACTGCAACCTGTGGAGAGGATCCATGCTGGAGCAGTTTGTGAAGGACTGTGTGCCCTGTGGGAAGGACCCTATACTGGAGCTGAGGAAAAGTGTGAGGAGGAAGGAGTGGCAGAGAGGAACTGTTATGAAATGACTGCAACCCCCATTCCCGATATCCCTTCCGCCACTCGGGGTGGGGGGAGAAGGTAGAGGAGTTGGGAAAGAAGGAGTGAAGTTGAGCTTGGGAAAAATTGGCTGGGGTGGGGGGGAAGTTGTTGAAGGTTGTCTTTGTTTCTCACCATCCAACTCTATTTTAATTGTCAATAAATTAACTTAATTTTCCCCAAGTCAAGTCTGTTTTGCCCCTGACTAATTGGTAAGTGATCTCCATGTCTTTATCTTGACCCATGAACTTTTTCATCATATTTTCTCCCTGTACTAGTTTTGCCTGGGACAGAAATAATTTTCTTCATAGTAGCTAGTATGGGGCTATGTTTTGGATTTGTGCTGAAAAGTGTTGATAAAACAGGGATGTTTTAGTTATTGCTGAGCAATGCTTACACAGAGTCAAGGCCTTTTCTGCTTTTCACACTGCCCCACCAGCGAGTAGGCTGGGGGTGCACAAGAAGTTGGGAGGGGACACAGCTGGGACAGCTGACCCCAGCTGACCAAAGGGATATCCCACACCATATGAGGTCATGCTTAGCAATAAAAGCTTTGGGAAGAAGAAGGAAGGGGGGGGACATTTGGAGTGATGGCAATTGTCTTTCCAAGCAACCATTACGCATGATGGAGCCCTGCTTTCCTGGAGATGGCTGAACACCTGCCTGCTGATGGGAAGTAGTGAATGAATTCCTTATTTTGCTTTGCTTGAGTGCACGGCTTTTGCTTTACCTATTAAACTGTCTTTATCTCAACTCACAAATTTTCTCACTTTTACCCTTCTGATTCTCCCCCGCATCCCACTGCGGGGAGAGTGAGCAAGAGGCTGTGTGGGGTTTAGCTGCCCACTGGGGTTCACCCACAACACTCCCCCTGTCCTGTTTGAGGAGTGGGAGTGAGAGAGTGACTGGGTGGGCCTCTCCCTGCCAGCCAAGATCAACCCACCACACAGTGGCATATCAGCAAATAGCAAACTACCCTAAATACAGCAGTGTGTTAGTATCATGTTCCTAGAGCTGACAGCTGTGTTGAGGTGCTCTGACTTAACAAGTTACCTACTAGATTTAAGCAAAGGCGGCCACATGCATGGCACTTACTGTGACTCAGCTCATGCACAGAAACTCTTTAAGATGCAGCAAGCCAATCATGCACCTGAGCCCAGAGAGTGGGCACAAATTAGCCAGCTAACATTTAGAAATTATTAAGGCAAGATGGGGGAAAATAACCCTTACTACTGGCAGTAATCACTTCAGGTTTTTATTGGAGAGAAGGGAGACCCAAGTAGAGAGAAAATCTTCCCAGCCTGATGCACTCAGTCAGAGGGGTGGGGAATAGTGCTTCTTTGATCTCCTAGGACCCTTGCTGTGGTCACCGGGAGATGTGCTGTAACAGCTCAGATACCAGTTAAAATGTAGAAAGATTCTCAAATTGCACTAAGGAGCAATCAAGGGACACAAGCATACCAAGCCAACATAAGTTCACAGTGTTAATTTTTAAAATGCAAAAAATTTTGCTGGTACTTTTGACATTCATTTTGTCAATTTTTTTTGGGGGGGGGGGGGGGCGCCTCAAAATGTTGTTCAGTCAACAAAGTGTGAACAAGTTTTTAGTGAGAATCAGGCAGCTCAGCTCCTGATAGTTGGATTCAATGAGTTCCCTCCCCACAAACTGACAAAAAAAATACTCTGTAAATATGCTTCAGTTCTAGAATTTTGCTACTCTCACAGCAACACGGCTGAGAACTACAGAAACCAAAGCAGACAGAAGTCTGTGGAAAGCTTTCTAGTGACTTCTCCAAGCATGGATCAGGTCTTCACTCAGAAGGTTCCACACAAACACCAAAGCAGCCTTAACTTAAGCTGTAAGTATAACAAGCTTCTATCTTTCCCTCGTTAAATGTAAACTGGAATGTACTGACTTGTGTTATTAAAATATGTATGGCATGTCACTTTGCCCAAGTTGCCAGAGCAATCTTAGACTTTGGAAGCTCCTGTGTCTTAGAGTATCTGAATCACACAGCCTTAATGTTTCATAACTTAAAAAAAAAAAAAAAAATCTCACTATATATACAAATGCTTTTTCCAGATAGTTATTGTCTACATTCACTAGTCAGTGAATTCTGGTCAATCTCAACAGCTTTAGAAACCCACAATATTGAATTTCTGAAAAAATACAGAACTTGAGAGAAATTGAAGTCCAGCACAGGAGCCTTCTCCAAATTTTGGAAAAAAAAATGCGGGTTGGCTATTCAGAGTGGACACGCAAATAAACTAGATATAGCAGTTGCAAGAAGTAGATTGTTACAAATTAAATCCCTTTGGATGTTACCTTGTGCTCATCTCGAAGATGAGTGTCCAGTTCCTCTGTGTGTTTGGTCTCATAGTAGCAGAGTTGACATTTGTAAGGTTTAAGTTCATTGTGCTTCTCTATGTGTTGCTGCAAACTCTCATCACTGGAGCAGGTAAAGGTACACTTATCACAGCGGAAAACAACTCCCTGCAAGTATTTTGACAGTTTGGAACGGCAAACTTCAATGGGAACAACCCGCTCTTCTGTGGGGAGAGGGGAATGTTTATTAAGTTTTAAGAAATAAAAACCATCAGGCAATGTGTCAACAGCTTGTAACATACCACCCACACAAGAAACAGGATCTGCTATTTGTGTATGCAATCCATCTACCGAGCTAAAACTGGACCAACAAAGAAATACAAGAAAATTCCCTTTCTACACAGAGTTAATCCTACATGACTACAAATGCAGATGTCTTTGCAAATGCAACCACTCATTAGGTGAACAGGATAGGAAGGAGAGATTTGGGGCAGATAAGAGTGTTGGGGCAGATTTGTGAGACAGAGTAGCAGAGCCTAGGAATATAAAAGCAGACATAAATCAGTCAGACCAAACTCCATTCTGGTTCAATACATGACAGAAGCCAGTAAAATGTGCTAGAACTGTAATAAACAGGGAGCACGTAAGGTGATTCCCAATACATCACCCTCCCAGCTTCTGATTATCAGAGCCGGTATTCCCACCATCACATTTAATGCTACTCACTGTGGGAGTGAGAGGTTGTGTGCAGCAGTATCTTCTCCTGAAGGTGGTTGTGCAGAGATCAGCCAGGGGCAGAAACTTTCAATACACCCTTAGCTTTTTAATAGTTAAGATTAAAAATCCACACATACTTAATTTCATGCTTCCCACAATTCTGAATATGCTACAAGCACGTATTGAAAATGCTCTCACTGAGTTCTTAAACTCTCTACTTCCTTCCTCTCATGCAAAACACACACTTTTAATAGGGCAGCACAATTAATTTCAGTCTTTCTATAGAGCCAGAATCCTGATGTGTGCAACATTCATCCACTGTGGTGGATGCAGAGGAAATCCCAAATTTGACCTTTCAGCAGAGGGTCACCAGAAGATCTTCACTACAGCTTTTGTTACTCAACTGTCCTTTTGAAGTAGACCACTGAAATGTAGTACTATTATTCCTTATGGACTGCAGATTAAAGGAAGAGTTTGATCTTCCTCATGAAGATCATTATTAATGATATCTTCAAACAAACAAACAAACAAAAATAATCCCAGGCCTGATACTTAGAGGGTAAACATGAAGGGTAGGGGACTTGTGTGCATTGACACATCTCTTATAATTTATAGGGAGGCAAGAGCTACAGAATTCATCCATTTGTCTTTGGCCAATGCATAACCCCCACTGCTCATGAGCCTAATTTTCCACAGCCCATCTAAATATTCCACCCTCCTCAGTTTGTTCTCCTCCCCTTTTTTTTGAACATGGAATTTTTCCTACCTCAGAACTTTCTCTTTGTGCACTTTAAAAAGTGAAAGTTTCCCCCAAAGCTATATCTGGGTGAGACCCTGAAAACTTGTGGTTCCTTGCCAGCTAAAGAAGTTATTGCAAAAAAATGCTAAATTGTGTCCATTCAGGGTCCAGTGGGAAAAGGGACAGGGGTGCACATGCTCTAAGAGATAACAGGAATTAAAGCTGTGATTTTGAATGCATAACAAGAATATTTTACAAGGTATTTACAGCTCTGTGCAATTTAATTCACTGAAATAAGGTAACTTGTTTTTAAAAGTGAAAAAAATTCCAACAAAAAGTTTTTAAAAGAGAAACACTATTTAAAGGATTTAAAAATTAGATTTTTCTCTAGCACATGACACATATTTTAAAAAACACTAAAGCAGGGGATGGTATAAAAGGTTTTATCCACCACTTTGGAGTAATGCACCATCCTAATTAATAACAGTAAAACCCATCATCTCACTGACAATCACCCACACACACACCTGCCAAATCACAGGCAACACAACATAGACTGACTTCCCATCCTGATCTTGGACTTGCCTTATCACCATGGACCTGCTTGGCAATCACTGGATCTGGTTCTGACCTGTGGTTTAACTTCCTGGCTTGTTCTTGGATCTGTATCATTGCTGCAAATTTGCCTGATGATCTGGACTCTTGGTAGAACCTGACCATCACCTCTGGATCTGTCCTGCTTGCCTTGCTCAGGTACTGTGGGGCTGGGCTCTGGCCAGCAAGGCTCCACCCCTACTGTCCATGTTATCCTCCTCTACTCCCTGGACCCTGGGGAGCAGCTGGCCCTTGCTGCTTCATGACAGTAATGACTTAAAACTTAAATGTGCATGTATTCATGTCAGTGAGCTTTATCCAAACAATTAACTTCAAAATTTCAAAGAAGTGATTTGAATTTAAAACATCATATTTAGCAAGGTGATGCTCTAATAATCTCTGGCCACTTTAATAGCTGTCTCTCATCACCCCCCCGCCCCGTATTTGGCTACTCATTTATACACTTATTGTATCTGAGCAACTGGCAAAATTGCAACAAATGGTAAGTCCTACGCAGAAACTGTGAAACTTAGCTTTGGCTTCTGTACACAAATTTCATTAAAGTTCAGCAGTGCCCACAAAGGCTACCATGTATGCACTGTAAAAAACATGACATGCTGTGGAACAGTTTAGCAAAATGACTAAAGGGACCTCTGCTGCCCCCCCCCCCCCCCCCCCGCATCATCTCTGAAGAAATTTAATCACTGCTTTAGACTGAAACATTTGGGCTATTTGTAATACACATCTGAGATTAAATAGAAAAGCAATTAATGTACTAAATATTTATAGTATGTAAAGTCAAAGCAGGCATATGTTTTGCTCACAACATGGAAAAAAAAAAGCGTTAACACTCTAAAGCCCTTATATATGAAAGTCTATTCCGGAGAAACAGATGACAATTCTATGAAATGGAAGGACAAAACAATTATTTATACCAAGAAAAAAAAATTTACTAAAAAACAAATGCTTTGGGGATTATAAACAAGGAGCCCTATTATTGATCTTGGTGGGTTGCGTTCAGTGCTGGAAAAATATTAAGACATTTCATGATGGGAAAATTTGCTGGAAAGGATAATAAAAACTAATTGCACTTCCTGGACTAAATGAAAGGCCAACAGCTCTGCTGGGCATGGAGCAGGAGTTCAGTCTCCATTATGGAACTTTCAAGAGCTCACAAGATTTGCCTGTTATGAAAGCCAAGAGGAACTCAAGAGCCAAATCTCTACTCGTTGTTTGCCTGTAAAGTAGCTACTGACTTTGTAATTTCCATACTCACTCCTTGCCTCAGCCCACAAAGGATGAATTGTGCTTGACCAACCGGACTGCCTTCTATGATGAAATAACTTGCTCAGTGGAAGAGAGGAAAACTGTGGACATCATTTACCTTGATTTTTAGCATGGTCTTTGACACGGTCTCCAATAACACCCTTGTTTACAAGTGTCGTGGATTAACCCCAGCCAGCAACTAAGCACCACGCAGCCGCTCACTCACTTCCCCCCCCACCCAGTGGGATGGGGGAGAGAATCGGGAAAAAAAGTAAAACTCGTGGGTTGAGATAAGAACAGTTTAATAGGACAGAAAGGAAGAAACTAATGATAATAATAACAATAATAAAATGACAATAATAATAAAAGGTTTGGAATATACAAAACAAGTGATGCACAATGCAATTGCTCACCACTCGCCGACTGATGCCCAGTTCATTCCCGAGCAGCGATCCCCCCCAGGCCAACTCCCCCCAGTTTATATACTAGGCATGACGCCACATGGTATGGAATGCCCTTTTGGCCAGTTTGGGTCAGCTGCCCTGGCTGTGTCCCCTCCCAACTTCTTGTGCCCCTCCAGCCTTCTTGCTGGAGAATGTTGATAACACTGATGTTTTCAGTTGTTGCTAAGTAATGTTTAGTCTAAAGTCAAGGATATTTCAGCTTCTCATGCCCAGCCAGCAAGAAGGCTGGAGGGGCACAAGAAGTTGGGAGGGGACACAGCCAGGGCAGCTGACCCAAACTGGCCAATGGGGTATTCCATACCATGTGGCGTCATGCCTAGTATATAAACTGGGGGGAGTTGGCCTGGGGGGGATCGCTGCTCGGGAATGAACTGGGCATCAGTCGGCGAGTGGTGAGCAATTGCATTGTGCATCACTTGTTTTGTATATTCCAAACCTTTTATTATTATTGTCATTTTATTATTGTTATTATTATCATTAGTTTCTTCCTTTCTGTCCTATTAAACTGTTCTTATCTCAACCCACGAGTTTTACCTTTTTCCTTCCGATTCTCTCCCCCATCCCACTGGGTGGGGGGGGCAGCGAGTGAGCGGCTGCGTGGTGCTTAGTTGCTGGCTGGGGTTAAACCACCACACTTAGTCTAAACGCTACTTAGCAACAACTGAAAACATCAGTGTGTTCTCAACATTCTTCTCATACTGAACCCAAAACATAACACTATACCAGCTACTAGAAAGAAAATTAACTCTGTCCCAGCCAAAACCAGGACAACAAGCTGGCAAGATTTGGACTGGAAAGATGGACTACAAGATGGGTAGAAAACTGGCTAAACTGAGCCATTAACTACCACCTTTTGAAGTAAGAAAAGTCAGACTGGCAGCTAGTCATGAGTGGAGTTGTTGCAGTACACTCCCCATCCCCCCAGCCGGAAACGAAACTTCTCCAGGCAGGGAGAAGAGGAAAAAAAACCTAAACCCTGGAGGCCACAGGTTGAAAGTTGAACTGGCCAATCGAGACGTGCCAGGTACACTGAGGTGACCTTCTTGGCCAATAGGGATTAAAATGACCACAGATCAGATTCGACAAGGGTATAAATGGGGTCCCGCCGGAGGACATGTTGGAATCAGTCCTCCTCGGAGCAGCAGGTCTGCAGTCGGGGACTCCCCCTTGGGTTGGGGCACCGCCCAAGGTAACTCCTTAAGGGAGAGAGCCCTCATCTTTTAGGTGAGTGATATGCGCATTTTGAGTCATCACTTTTAAATCTCAAGGATTCTTAAGTCGCCTGTGTAGTACTAATTCCCCTTACACCATTGAGCCTGTAACTAACTTTTACTGAAGAATAAATCTGAGCTTTAACACCTGTTGGATTTGAGTGTGCGTGCATCCATAACATCCTCAGAGGTTGATTCTGGGTCCAGTACAATTCAATATCTTTATAAATTATCCGTATGACAGTATTGAATACACCCTCACCAAACTTGCAGATGACACCAAACTGGGGGGAGAGGTAGATACACCAGAAGGAAGAGCAACCTTACAGAGACCTCGATTGGCTGTAAGACTGGGTCAACAAGAATTGATTGAGGTTTAACAAAGATAAATGTCGAGTCCTGCACCTTGAACAGAATAATCCCAAGCAGCAATACAGGCTGGGCTCTAACTGGCTGGGGTGGAACTCTGCTGTAAAGTACTTGGGGATCCTGTTGTGCAGCAAGCTGAATATGAGACAGCAGTGTGCCTTCATAACAATGAAGGCAAATGAATCCCTAAAAGGTAGTTATAGAGAAGATGGAGGTACTCCCTTCATAAGGATGTGTGGTGACAGGACAAGAGGCAATGGGCACAAGTTGCTTCAGGGGCAATTCCATCTGATGTAAGAAAATTCTTCACCATGAAAAAAAACATTCGAATAGGTTATCCAGAGAAGAAATGGAATCTCCCTTGCTGGAAACATTCAAGACTTGGCTTGATAGGGCCCTGGATAACCTAATCTAAGGTCCTGCTTCCAAGAGATGGTTGGACCAGATGATCTCTAGAAGCCCCTTCTAATGTAGACTTTTCTATGATTCTATGAATCAAAGTTAAAACACTCTGAGGAACTGATTGAGCAGAGTAGGTGACACATGACAGAAGGCTCTCAGTGGCAAGCTGGCAACATCCTGCGGGCCATAACACTTAATAATGTTTTAGGTCAGTAAGAATCAACTTATTCACTAAGAGGCAAAGAGTCTTCATTTCAACTGCATGCTGCCAAATCAGGGACTTGGGATGCCACCATTTTGAAAGCTATAATGCAAGTTAAAGATCTATAACTGTTTTCTCACTTTGCTGGAGGGATTTTTGCACAGGAGAGAAGATAATACAGAAAATGGATCAAAACCTTCAATCTTCTGACTTTATACAATGTACTGCTTCCTCTACCTAGAGAACAAATGTGCTTAGACCACAGCTTGAGACTCTCCTTGTTTTATCAATCCAAATGGCTACAAGTAAGGAAGGCTATCTGAGACTGTGCAACATCCCTCAGTCCTGTCCGCACAGCAGCATCTTCTTCCTGTGTACATTAAACCCCATCAAAATCCTCTGCTTTAGCTGCCCCAATTAGATACAACAATAGGTTTTAATCTGGATATATACACCAGAAAGAAAAATTTTAGGAAAGGACCTTCATTCCTTTAGTCTGGGTGCTGCATGCCTGAGAAAAATCCTTGCCCTTCCCTCAGGAGCCTATAAAACTCTTTAAAGGCTAAATTTTCATTTGCATTAAAGCCTTTATTCTGTTTTACCTCCCCCAACACTCTAGTGAATGTATAATCACATCCCTTCCTACTACAGTTTTGTTTCAGCAGCACAAGGGCTCAAGGGTGCTTTGTGCAACTGAAGCTACAGCTATAAAAAAGAACAGATCCGGTGTCACATATTCAGCGGGTAACCACCCCTGCTTCCTAAGATTTGGTCAGAAACAGCTCTGTAAAGCCAGCATAACTGCTTGAACCCATGAAGTGCTACTCCACTGTTGCATCTCAAAATTCTTAGCATTGTCTACTTTTGCTGGAAGTTTGCCTAACTAGGCCCAGCAAGATCTCCCTCTCTCTGTTTTCATTTGAACTGTCAGACCTTCTCCGCTTGATCTTGGGCACAACCACAAACCAGAGAACACTATCTCACAAGATGTGCCTAAGCCAGTATTTGGAGCCCCAGGGTTTCTGTTCCCTGCCCTGCCCCCCCCCCCCCCGCCTTCCAAACCCACCTTTTCTCCAGAGGAGTAATCCTGGAGCATGCCCTAAAGCTGGACAAAATACAATACTATGATACCTTCAAGGACAAGCTTGCACCTAAGTAAAAGCAACTCTTGAACCCTTACACTTACTAAGACAGCTTTGTTATATGCCTTTTGGGTCCTTGAACAGTCCTTAGCCTTTTTTCTCAAATGCTCCTTCAAAATAGCCTTTACAGCAGAAAGAAGTTTGAATGATATACATCTACTTCACTGCTTTGGTATAGGAAGGTCCTTAAATAACCAGCATTGAAAAGTGGTTTGCTACAAGGGATTATGACACTGGTTGCAACACCAGAAGCTCCTCCAAGAAAAAGATGGCATGTGGAATGTGCTTGCTCACCAGCAGTACAATACTCAAAAACTCTGCCCAACCTGCAAGCAGGCAGAATACTATCCCAACACACAGGTTTGAATTTTGACAGGCAACAGACCTACAAGCATTAAGTGTGATAACTGTGGGCAGGTGTACTCGGTCTGGCTGGGATGGAGTTAATTTTCTTCATAGTAGGTTATATGGGGCTGTGTTTTGGATTTGTGCTGAAAACAGTGTTGACAATACAGGGATGTTTTAGCTATTGCTGAGCAGTGCTTACACAGAGTCAAGGCCTTTTCTGCCTCTCATACCACCCCACCATCGAGTAGACTGGGGGTGCACAAGAAGTTGGGAGGGGACACAGCTGGGACAGCTGACCCCAACTGACCAAAGGGATATTCCAGACCATATGACATCACGCTCAGCTTTGGGAAGAAGAAGGAAGGGGGGGGACGTTTGGAGTGATGGTGTTTGTCTTCCCAAGTATCCATTATGCAAGATGAAGCCCTGCTTTCCTGGAGATGGCTCTAAACATCTGCCTGTCGATGGGAAGTAGTGAATGAATTCCTTATTTTGCTTTGCTTGCATGCGTGGCTTTTGCTTTACCTATTAAACTGTCTTTATCTCAACCCAGAAGTTTTCTCACTTTTACCCTTCTGATTCTCCCCCCCATCCCACTGGAGGGAGAGTGAGCGAGCAGCTGTGTGGGACTTAGCTGCCCACTGGGGTTCACCCACAACAGCAGGAATCTCAGCCCAGAGCACCACAAAAGATGTCTCTTCTGAGCTTGCCTGTAGTTAATAAGAATCCCTA
Source organism: Harpia harpyja (assembly GCF_026419915.1). Classification (NCBI taxonomy): domain Eukaryota; kingdom Metazoa; phylum Chordata; class Aves; order Accipitriformes; family Accipitridae; genus Harpia; species Harpia harpyja. The sequence continues at coordinate 30,491,855 of NC_068968.1, forward strand.
ATCCTGCTTTTAGCTGGATTAAAAGAAAAAAAAAAAACCAAAAAACGGGGGGGGGGAACATTATAATTTTTGTCTTGTTCCTAAAAACGGGTGAGGAAGATGTTAGGAAGAAAGAAATTTCAATCAAGCAGTCAAGGGATATTTTTAAGCTTCGAGAGTTAATTGATACATCCTACCACAGTATTTATGATAGCAAGCACTTTAGAAACACATACATAGGAAACAACCTTGGTCTAGGTCTGAGTTGTAAATTAGTCTAACTCTTTCTAAATACGCACTTGACGACTGTTGACCTCTCTAGAGGAAAAGCTTAAAAAGAATGTTAAATCTGTCCACTTCTACATTGGTAAATTTTATATTTCACAGAAAAGAAGTAAGATGTACTTAGGCCTGATCTATACAACATATCTGAGCTCACATACAGAGAAAAAAACTTAATGGATCAATCTGAAAGAGTGGTGTTCTGTTCAACATTCTCTTTGTGAGATATAGATATATACAGGGACATCTTTACCTCTGTGCAGAACTATATGATCAATCATGTTATGTTTATATTTGGTGTGATATAGGCAAAGAGGACAACGAAGGTCTTTGGGTCCTTCCTCAGGAACTGCCGAATGTCCAGCTTCCACGTGCATAGTAAAAGCAGATCTGTGAAATGGGAAGGAAACATGGAAGCAGTCAGAAGAGGTGTGTATGGAATGCTGAAGTGTCACAGCTCTATTACAGAAGTGTTGTATAAAATGGTACAGATACCACTCAGCCTTCTCTTCATAAAGCCACATGGCATTTCAGCAGGACTACTCACATGGATATCACATGAGCATAGGTATTTGCAGGCTCATATCCCTAAGTAACTGAACACACATTTTGCACAAGATATTCTTTTGCAGTGATTGCTCTATAGTCATGTTGCTATTGTTAAGATGGCAAAAGTATTTCCAACTTTTGTGCTCATTATTTGCTTGCCTTTGACAAAGAGAGATATTTTAGCAAGTTGAGTAAAATTCTTTCAATTGTCCTTAGACTTTGAAGGGTGAAAAAAAACTTATTTCTGATGGGGAAAAAAAAAAATCCTCAACAACCTCTCTCTTTGTAGGACTAGCCCCACAACAGCTGAAATGTTCAGATTCGAGATATGAAATAGACTTGCACTTACAGTAAGTTTGACACCAAGTTGATAAGTTTGAAAGCCTCAATTATGAGGACCTGACAATGCAAGACTGAGAATACTCCACAAATGAACAGTACTTTTACACAACAAATCTCATACCATTAGCTGCATACTTAAAAGATACAAGAGACATACATGCAGAGGAAATTAACTATGCACCTATCAAGCCACAAGGTCAAGTACTAAAATGAGAGGTGTTTGTAAACTTGGGGGAATTAGGTCATTTTTTTTCCTGGGATAGTGCTAAAGCTTGCAAGAGCGAAGCTGCTGGCTGCATTAAATTACAGAATTTAAAGCCCCTTTGAAAGTTCTCCAAGTCTGTTAGCTTGAACGCAAAACAACTTACTAACACAACTGGCTTTGGGCCTGATCCAATGGTCATTGAAGCCAATAGGTGAGTTTTTATCAACTTCAGTGGATGCTTTTGTGTGTTTAATTCTCTATGGTGGCTGGATGTTGTTTTTTTTAAAGAGAGCTCATGTGTATATGTTGTACATTTAAAGAGGAAAGACTTAATCCCAGAAAGTTTGAGACACCACAATAAAGAACACAACTCTCTATGTAACTATGAACATATGTAATTACAGCTTGATTTAAGGCAATTTTGTTTAATCCTGGTAGGAGAAAAGGGCAATAGGAAAATGTGAAAAGATACATTGGACCTGTCAAGAGTTGGAAACGCTTAAAAAATAATAATCTGTAGCAGCAATAGTAATAGTAATCTGGAATTAAACAGCAAGTTATGCCATGTAACCGGCAAGGAGCTGAAGCAACAAAGCCTGATCCCTTATGGATGTATAACTTGAGGCTGCTCTTGTATGAGGTCTCTCGTGTCTAATGTCCAGCATACAGCTAGACATGTACACAATACAATGGGTGAACAATTGGCTGAAGGGTCAGGCTCAAAGAATTGTAGTAAATGGGGTAACATCTGGCTGGTAGCCAGTCACTAGTGGAGTTCCCCAGGGCTCAATTTTAGGGCCAGTTCTCCTCAGTGTTTTTATCAATGACCTGGACACGGGAGTTGAGTGCACACTAAGTAAATTTGCCAATGATACTAAATTAGGAGCAACTGTTGATTCCCTCTGGGCAATCACCAAACGTATGAAATTTAAAAAGGACAAATGCCAGATTCTGCACCTGGGACGGTGTAATCTTGCATGTATGTATAGATTGGGGGACAAGAGGCTGGAGTGCAGCCCTGCAGAAAGGGATCTGGGGGTTTTGGTTGATGGTAAGCTCAATATGAGTCAACAATGTGCCCTGGCAGCCAAAAGGGCCAACTGTATCCTGGGGTGCATTGAGCACAGTATAGCTAACCAGTCGAAAGAAGTGATTGTCCTATTATACTCAGCATTGGTGCAGCCTCATCTCGAATACTGTGTGCAGTTTTGGGGTCCACAATATAAGAATAATATAAAAATATTAGAATGTGTGCAAAGGAGGGCAACAAAGATGGTGAAAGGACTAGAGGTCATGATTTATGAGGAGAGGCTGAGCATACTAGGTTTGTTCAGCTTAAAGAAGTGGAGACTGAGGGGTGACCTCATTGCTGTCTATAACTTCCTCATGAGGGGGAACGGAGAGGGAGGTGCTGATCTCTTCTCACTGTGTCCAGTGATAGGATGCAAGGGAATAGCTTAAAGCTGCGTCAGGGGAAGTTCAGATTGGATATTAGGAAGAAGTTCTTCACTGAGAGGGTGATCAAGCACTGGAACAAGCTCCCCAGGGAAGTGGTCATGGCCCCAAGCCCATTGGTGTTCAAGAAGTGGTTGAACAATGCTCTTAGATATATGGTTTAACTTTTAGGTTGCCCTGTGTGGAGTCAGGAGTTGGATTCGATGATCCTCATGGGTCCCTTCCAACTCAGGATATTCTATGATTCTAATAGGAAAGGTTGAGCACAATTCTTCAACAGAACCTCTCTCCTTTACCCAACCACGCTATCTATTTTTACAAATCTCCTAAGGACATAATAGCTTTGAGACCTTGAATGTCAGCTAAGGGGGCTATGACTGAGGGTTCAAAATATCAGAAGGAAACTGAGAAACAGCACAACTGCATAAACCTTTTTTTCCTTAGGGAACATGGCTAAACACACACGCCCACACCCCCTGAAACTTTAAATTTTGCAATGTTTAATTGGATTTGCTGAAATGTTTCTATATGCTATCAGTCACTTTGGAATATGCTTTATATTTCAGCCAGGTAAATTGCGGGGGGGTGGGGGGTAGGGATTATGAGAGCTTTCTTCATAGAGGGAATAGAAATTCTATAACCTACCTAGAACATTTAACTGCCCCATGCTTCATGCTAATTGTTCAAAAAATATGCCTTATTTTTGGAGAGAAAACTCATACTTGATGGTGAGGACTAGCATCTAATTACAAATTGGGGGGGGGGAACCCCACTCCTTGTACTATTTACTGTAGTGAGTACAGCCTACTGCAAGTGTTTCTCATGCTTTTCTCTTCAGCAGATGTTACAGGCTGTTGTAGGAATGAAGAAAAATAATTACATGGATGCTGCTGTGATCTGGTATGGCATTTCCTATGTTTCACTCCCTGGTCACCATCGGGCATGTGTCTCTTAGCTACAGCCAGTTCTCACAAAGATTTCAGAAGTCTTTTGAAGTGCTAAAAAAATCCCATTAGAAGTTCAGTTTATTTGTTTTGCACAATACTTACTTAAAGCCTGTATAAAAGGAACAATCTTTGCACTTGAAGAGTTTCTTCCCTCCGTGCTTGTCACGGTAATGACGTCGAATGCTCTGTATGTAACCCGAGGAGAATTCACAAAATTCACAGTTAAGGATGGCTTCTGTTTTTTCCACTCCTGCAGCACTCCCAGAAAGTGGGATTCGGCTGATGTTATTGTTCCAGGCCAGAGCTGCAGACTGGTAGTGGTTCAACTGTTGCTGAACATCAGGAGGTTCTGAGTATGAAGAGTCTATAAAAAAAGAGAGAAAGAAGTTGTCATTCCAGGCGGGTCAGTGAAATTTAAAAAGATTCCAGACCTGCTCCAGCAGGCAGCTTTCTGAAGAGATAAAAGGATTACCATTTCTTCATCTAACCTGATTTGTATTCTACAATATAAAAGGTGGTCAGTTGAGATTAGGCTTTTTAAATCTGATCTGGGGAGGGATAAATATATGAGAGTAACCTATTAAAGACAGAAAGAAAAAGGAAATGGATACAATATTTCCCTCCCCCTTATAAAACACAACAGAAGGCTGTCACACCATTTTAATGATATTTAAAAAACCCACAGACTAGATATGTTTCAGCACACAAACTGAAAACTAGAATACTTTATTAAAAAAAGGGGAGGGGAGTCTTGGAAGTTTCCCAATACATTGATTTGAATGTGGAAGTTAGGAATTCAGCTACTTTGTCCTATATAATTCACAACTGCCCATGAATGGTACAAATGAAAGCAGACAAAGCACAGATGAATTTCAGTGTGACATTCCTGAAAAGATAACAAAAGGCTCTTTTCTTAAGCTTTTTGAAAAGGAAAACAAAAGATGGTTAAAAAAAAAGTCAGAATACAAAGTGTACCAGCCACCTTGTGTTTTGATGGGTGCTTCATTTCCAAAGTATAATTCCCTGAGGCTGCATATGTATGAATTCTCTAAAACACATACTTGTTGGAAATTAATACCATCCATTCTAACCAATTAGTAAAGAGAAACAAAAGGCAAACAGGCCTGTACAGCACTCAGTGTGTGGACTTCATCTGTCTTCAAAAGAGTAAAATGGCTGCTTTCTTTTCTCACTGCCATAGAGGCTGGAGAGGCACTTTGTGTGCGTGTGGTGGTACGTACACCTCTAAAGGGAATGCAGCCTGTGGGCAACCCATGCTGGAGCAGGCACACGAGGCAGAAACTATTACACATATCACCTCAATCTCCTATACCACCAATTTCCTTATTAGAGGAATTTTGACAGACTGAGCATAACTTGTGAACGTAAGGGAAGATGAGACTGGGAAGGGGAGAGGATAGGTGTTTATGTGTTTGTCTAATTGTCTTTTTTTCTCAATGTCCAAATCAGTGATGGGAGGTTTGTGCTAGTTGGCAATAAATTAACAAACACAAGCAAAATTCCCCAACTTTAAACTGTTTTGCCCATGACAGTAATTAGCAGAGAATGTGGGCAACACCAGGAACTGTCATGGACTGGATCTGGAATAATTGGAATGATTTTGAGTCTCCAGAAGGAGCCTTCATTCTGCTATTGGGACTTTGTGGTGGTGTACTGTGGTGTGAATGGTGGGCCCGTTATGTGTTTGGGGGTGAGTGTGAACACCTAATAGTTGGGAAAAGAAGGGTCCAAAGGGACCCAAGAGAATGGTACTGGGATGGGAAGATGATTGGGAGAAGATGGGATGGTGCTTGCTTCAAGCCCGTGTTCTAGTTGCCTGGAACCTGGACCACCTCCCAGTATAGACTCCAAGAAAATTAGCCTGGGCCTTGCAGGGAGGAGAGGATACATATAAAACACTAGGCGAGAGATGTGCTGCTTTCTGTGAAGGTATGCCAGCACATGTTGTAGGTAGGCTTCAAGTGGAGCTCCAAAAATATTTGCAACAGAGGTTGCAAATCAAGCTGACATTGTCTCCCAGAGTAATGGTTTGCTAAAGGAAGCAGTAATAAATGCTCAGTGCGAAAGGGAGAGTCTTAATCAGACTTTAGTAGCTAGTGGCACTAATTAGCCAGATTAAAGACTATGCACTGAGCCACTACAGGAACAGTCAGTGAGCACAAAATGTCTGGTGTGACTGCCATTGACGGGACTGGGATCCTGAAACCTGGGATGATGATATTTGGGACTCTAATGATGAATTAATAACAGAAGCCTATCAGGCAGTCCCTAGTTACTGTAATTAAGTAGACCTATGCAAACAGGGGCATTGTTCCCCAGAACGTGATCACTCAACAGGCCCTTTACTCAGAGCAAGATTAAGGCTGTGTGGGAAACTTACAGCCAACACCCTCAGGAAACTCCCTTGCAGTGGCTATGGAGGTGCTGGGAAACCAGAGGAGGTGGGATACAGCTGATAGCTCAACAGAGCAAAGTTCTTGGGGGTTTGGGTCCTATGCCACTTGTAAACACTGCCCTATGTAATGGGGGTGGATTTGGGGATCAGCTGATGGAGGGATATGTTAAGAAATGGTCTGATCTTGCTGATCTCAAAAAATAAATATCCCCGTGGAGGGACTGGGAAGAAAGAGGTAATTGACTGCAGTTGCTTGGGTTGATGGAATGTGTTCACAGGCAAGGGGAGAGGGACCCCAATAAGGCTGTGGCCACTGATACCATTGCCCAATAACTCTGATGGTTAGACAGAGTTATTAATGCCCTTCTGGTATCACCTGACAGCTCGGTAGGATGCCCTGTTGATCAATGAGTGACCTATATGTACTGTACTTGGAAGAGCATTGTTGGTAAAGTCTAAAGTCCAATGGTCTGGTTGACCTTGGAAAAAACATCAGGAAGATATGGTAATTTTCCACACTACTGCCCTACACACTAGGACTCATGGATGGTCCTGAAGGAAAAGGGGGAGAATATGACTGAGTGGGATGAAAAAAAAACCATTAGATATCTAGCACTGTGAGTCAAGGAATTGCAAGTGCAAGGCAAAGGTCAGAGCTCAGTTAAACCATTGGTTCCGCCTGCTCTGACCTCCAGGCAACATACTGTTTGGGTAGCTGAAATGAATTTAGTGCATTATAGGAACCTCACCACTGGCTTGGCAGCAAATGGGGATAACTGAATCTATTGGGCTATCTGGGTACCTCAACAGTATTATGCCCTAGCACACACTGCCCTCATCATGCAAAAAACCCCTGAGTTTTGATGTATGCACATCCCTGGTTATAGCCAATTGACTAAATCTTTATATCAAGTAACCTGGAGAGAGTCAGTTTGAACAGGCAGAGGAACAGCAGCAAGATTTTGAGCAGATCAATGAGGAAATAGCCCATGTGACGGCATTAGGACTTATCTGGGAAGGTAGTGATGTAAAACATTTGTTATATACCAGTGAAGGAAAAAACAGCATCATATAGAACTTGTGGCAATGAGCCCCTCGAGATGGGAGGGTGGCCATTGGGATTCTGGAGCCAGAGTTACAAAGGGGTAGAAAATAATTATATCCCTCCAGAATAAGAAGTCCTGGCTACATACGGAGGTGTTCTGAGTGCCACTGAAGTATTAGGCACAGAGCAGGCACTGTGGTTATGCCCCAGACTGCTGGTCCTGAATTTTATGTTCAGGGATTCAAAACCCACAGGGGGAAGAGCAACCACTGCTATGTGGCAAAAATGGGTCCTGGCTCTTACCCAGTCGGCACATACTGGTTCAGGCTCCAGACCAGGATTAGTTCAGCTTGTTAGTCAGTGGCCAGCAAATCAACAGTAGAAGGAACACTGAATTCCTTGGACAGTTGATGCCCCAGCGTATGATGAATTAAGAGCAAAAAATAAATGATGGAGTTCATTTACTGACAGATCCTGTAACATCACAGCAAGAAGTAGGAGATAAGCCACTTCTCAGAATCCCTCCACAGGAGAAGCTGCAACTTGCAAAGAGACTGGATGCTCCAATCAGTTTGCAGTGGTAATGGCCTTGAGGATGACCTTGGAACATGCTCGAAGTGTGTGTGTGACTGACCAATAAACCTCTACAATGGAAGAAGGCTCAGAGGAGTTGGGCAAGGGTGATGTGCCCATGAAGCTCAGAGAATAATGCAAAGAAGCTGACTTTATCTCAATATAAAGGGGACAGGAGGGTGGCCTTTGTTTTAGATAAACAGCTATGTCAGTTGAGTGGAACAACTGGTGGTGTAAATGTTTATCCCCAGTACATAAAAAGGGTTTAAATGTCTCTCTTAGTTAGCCAGACTGACATGGGGGGAGTGAATACATGGCTCATCCCAACATAAAATATAAAAATTAAACAACTAGCAAAAGACTGTTGAAGAGAGCAACAGCCTTGAGCTAGCTTCAACCCATATATTCCTTCCTGGCGATTGGGGACGCCCATTGTCATGACGGTGGTCATATTATAGAGACCGGTAATGGGAATCACATTGGTACTGTGACTGAACTGTGTGTACTGCAATTGCTATATTTTGCTAAGTGTAAATTATGTTTGTATTGTGTTTTCAGTTTTTGGAAGAAGGATGCAGGGAACTACAGGCCTGTCAGTCGGACCCCAGTGCCAGGGAAGGTTATGGAGCAGATCATCTTGAGCACCATCACATGGTATGTACAGGACAACCAGGTGATCAGGCCCAGTCAGCACGGGTTTATGAAAGGCAGGGCCTGCTTGACTAACCTGATCTCCTTCTATGCCAAGGTGATCTGCTTAGTGGATGAGGGAAAGGCTTTGGATTTTGTTTCCCTGGACTTCAGTAAAACCTTTGACACCATTTCCTAAAGCATGGTCCTGGACAAACTGGCTGCTCATGGCTTGGATGGGAGTACTCTTCGCTGGGTAAAATCTGGCTGGATGGGCAGGCCCAAAGAGTGGTGGTGAATGGAGTTAATTCCAGTTGCCGGCCAGTCACAAGTGGTGTTCCCCAGGGCTCAGTTCTGGGGCCAGTTCTGTTTAGTATCTTTATCAATGATCTGGATGAGGGGATCGAGTGCACCCTCAGTAAGTTTTCAGATAACACCAAGTTGGGAGGGAGGGTTGATCTGCTTGAGGGTAGGGAGGCTCTACAGAGGGATCTGGACAGGCTGGATCCTTCTCCAAGTGATAGAGGAGCCAACGAGGAGAAGTGCTGTGCTGGACCTTGATCTCACCACCAAGGAGGGGCTGGTGGGGAACGTGAAGCTCAAGGGCAGCCTTGGCTGCAGTGACCATGAAATGGTGGAGTTCAAGATCCTTAGGGCAGCGAGGAGGGCACACACAGCAAGCTCGCTACCCTGGACTTCAGGAGAGCAGACTTTGGCCTCTTCAGGGATCTGCTTGGTAGAGTACCATGGGATAAAGCCCTGGAGGGAAGAGGGGCCCAAGAAAGCTGGTTAATATTCAAGGATCACCTCCTCCAAGCTCAGGAGTGATGCATCCCAACAAAGAGGAAGTCAGGCAAAAATGCCAGGAGGCCTGCGTGGATGAACAAGCAGCTCCTGGACAAACTCAAACACAAAAAGGAAGCCTACAGAGGGTGGAAGCAAATACAGGCAGCCTGGGAGGAATACAGAGAAATTGTCCGAGAAGCCAGGGATCAGGTTAGGAAAGCTAAAGCCCTGATAGAATTAAATCTGGCCAGGGACATCAAGGGCAAAAAGAAAAGCTTCTATAGGTACGTCGGTGATAAAAGGAAGACTAGGGAAAATGTGGGCCCTCTCCGGAAGGAAATGGGAGACCTGGTTACCCGGGACATGGAGAAGGCTGAGGTACTCAATGACTTTTTTGCCTCGGTCTTCGCCGGCAAGTGCTCCAGCCTCACTGCCCAAGTCGCAGAAGGCAAAGGCAGGGACTGGGAGAATGAAGAACCGCCCACCGTAGGAGAAGATCAGGTTCGAGACCATCTAAGGAACCTGAAGGTGCACAAGTCCATGGGACCTGATGAGATGCATCCGCGGGTCCTGAGGGAACTGGCGGATGAAGTGGCTAAGCCACTATGCATCATATTTGAGAAGTCATGGCAGTCCGGGGCAGTTCCCACTGACTGGAAAAGGGGAAACGTAACCCCCATTTTTAAAAAGGGAAAAAAGGAAGACCTGGGGAACTACAGGCCAGTCAGTCTCACCTCTGTGCCCGGCAAGATCATGGAGCAGATCCTCCTGGAAATTACGCTAAGGCACATGGAAAATAAGGTGATTGGTGACAACCAACATGGCTTCACTAAGGGCAAATCGTGCCTGAACAAATTTGGTGGCCTACAATGGGGTAACACCATTGGTGGACAAGGGAAGAGCAACGGACGTCATCTACCTGGGCTCGTGCAAAGCATTTGACACTTTCCCGCATGACATCCTTTTCTCTAAATTGGAGAGACATGGATTTGACAGATGGACCAATTGGTGGATAAGTGGCTGGATGGTTGCACTCAAAGAGTTGTGGTCAATGGCTCGATGTCCAAGTGGAGACCAGTGATGAGTGGCCTTTCCCCAGGGGTCAGTATTGGGACTGGCGCTGTTTAACATCTTTGTCGGCAACATGGACAGTGGGATTGAGTGCACCCTCCACAAGTTTGCTGACGACACCAAGCTGTGTGGTGCAGTCAACATGCTGGAGGGAAGGGATGCTATCCAGAGGGACCTTGACAGGCTTGAGAGGTGGGCCCGTGTGAACCTCATGAAGTTCAACAAGGCCAAGTGCAAGGTCCTGCACATGGGTCGGGGCAATCCCAAGCACAAATACAGGCTGGGCAGAGAATGGATTGAAAGCAGCCCCGAGGAGAAGGACTTGGATGTGTTGATTGACAAGAAGCTGAACATGACCTAGCAATGTATGCTTGCAGCCCAGAAAGCCAATCACATCCTGGGCTGCATCAAAAGCAGTGTGACCAGCAGGTCGAGGAAGGTGATTCTCCCCCTCTACTCTGTTCTCGTGAGACACCACCTGGAGTACTGCATTCAGCTCTGGGGCCCTCAACATAAGAAGGATGTGGACCTGTAGGAGTGGGTCCAGAGGAGGGCTACGAAGATGATCAGGGGGCTGGAGCACCTCCCCTATGAAAACAGGCTGAGAGAGTTGGGGTTGTTCAACCTGGAGAAGAGAAGGCTCTGGGGAGACCTTATAGCAGCCTTCCAGTACCTAAAGGGGGCGTACGAGAAAGCTGGAGAAGGACTTCTTACAAGGGAGTGTAGTGATAGGATGAGAGGGTAACAATTTTAAACTGAAAGAGGGTAGATTTACATTAGATGTAAGGAAAACGTTCTTCACTGTGAGGGTAGTGAGGCACTAGAACAGGTTGACCAGAGAGGTTGTGGATGCCCCCGCCCCGGAAGTGTTCAAGGCCAGGTTGGATGGGGCTTTGAGCAACCTGGTCTAGTGGAAGCTGTCCCTGCCCATTAGAGATGGATGGGAGCTAGATGATCTTTAAGGTCCCTTCCAACCCAAATCGTTCTATGATTCTATGAACACTCCCACCGAACTTGGTGTTATCTGAAAACTTACTGAGGGTGCACTTGATCCCCTCATCCAGATCATTGATAAAGATACTAAACAGAACTGGCCCCAATACTGAGCCCTGGGGAACACCACTTGTGACCGGCCGGCAACTGGAATTAACTCCATTCACCACCACTCTTTGGGCCTGCCCATCCAGCCAGTTTTTTACCCAGCGAAGCGTATGTCCATCCAAGCCATGAGCAGCCAGTTTGTCCAGGACCATGCTTTAGGAAATGGTGTCAAAGGTTTTACTGAAGTCCAGGGAAACAAAATCCAAAGCCTTTCCCTCATCCACTAAGCAGACCACCTTGGCATAGAAGGAGATCAGGTTAGTCAAGCAGGCCCTGCCTTTCATAAACCCATGCTGACTGGGCCTGATAGCCTGGTTATCCTGTACATGCCATGTGATGATGCTCAAGATGATCTGCTCCATAACCTTCCCCGGCACCAAGGTCAAACTGACAGGCCTGTAGTTCCCCAGATCCTCCTTCCAGCCCTTCTTGTAGATGAGCGTCACATTTGCTAACCTCCAGTCAACTGAGACCTCCCTGGTTAGCCAGGGCTGCTGATAAATGATGGAAAGTGCCTTGGTGAGCTCTTACACCAGCTCCCTCAGTACCCTCAGGTGGATCCCATCTGGCCCCATAGACTTGTGTGTGTCTAAGTGGTGTATCAGGTCACTAACCATTTCCCCTTGGGTTATGGGGGCTTCATTCTGCTCCCCATCCCTGTCTTCCAGCTCAGGGGACTGGGTACCCTGAGAACAGCTGGTCTTACTATGAAAGACTGAGGCAAAGAAGGCATTAAGTACCTCAGCCTTTTCCCCATCCTTTATCACTATGTTTTCCCCCCCCCGCATCCAATAAAGGATGGAGGTTCTCCTTAGCCCTCCTTTTGTTGCTAATGTAGTTACAGAAACATTTTTTATTGTCCTTTACCACAGTAGGCAGATTAAGTGCTAGTCGGGCTTTGGCCCTTCTAATTTTCTCCCTGCTTAACCTCACAACATCCTTGTAGTCCTACGGAGTGGACTGCCTCTTCTTCCAAAGGTCATAAACTCTCTTTTTTTTCCTGAGTTCCAGCCAAAGCTCTCTGTTCAGCCAGGCTGGTCTTCTTCCCTGCCGGCTCATCTTTCATCACATGGGGATGGCCTGCTCCTGTGCTTTTTCAGATTTCCTTCCTGAAGAATGTCCAGCCTTCCTGGACTCCTTTGCCCTTCAGGACTGCCTCCCAAGGGACTCTGTCAACCAGGCCCCTAAACAGGCCAAAGTCTGCCCTCCAGAAGTCCAAGGTAGCAGTTCTGCTAACCCCCCTCCTTACTTCTCCGAGAATCAAAACCACTATCATTTCATGATCGCTGTCCCCAAGACGGCCTCCAACCAGCACATCACCCACAAGTCCTTCTCTGTTCGCAAACAACAGGTCCAGTGTTGTGCCTTCCCTAGTTGGCTCACTCACCAACTGTGTCAGGAAGTTATCTTCCACACACTCCAGGAACCTTCTAGACTGTTTCCTCTCTGCTGTATTGTATTTCCAGCAGACATCTAAGTTGAAGTCCCCCATGAGAACAAGGGCTAGCGATTGTGAGACTTCTCCCAGCTGTTTATAGAATATTTCATCTGCCTCTTCATCCTGGTTGGGTGGTCTATAACAGACTCTCACCATGATATTGGCCTTGTTGGCCTTCCCCCTGATTCTTACCCATAAACACTCGACCCTTTCATCACCATCATCAAGCTCTAGACAGTCAAAACACTCCCCAACATACAGGGGCTATCCCACCGCCTCTCCTTCCTTGCCTATCCCTTCTGAAGAGTTTATAGCCATTCCTTGCAGCACTCCAGATGTGTGAGTCATCCCACCACATTTCCATGGTTGCAAATATATCATGGTTTTCCAGCTGCACAATGGCTTCCAACTCCTCCTTTTTGTTGCCCATGCTGCGTGCATTGGTGTAGATGCACTTCAGTTGGCTTCCTTCAGGGCATATTCACCTGCTGCAGTGTGGTCCTCTCCACGGGCTGCAGGTTGGATATCTGCTCCACCTTGGACCTCCATGTGCTGCAGGGGGGCATCCTGCTTCACCATGGTCTTCACCATGGGCTGCAGGGGAATCTCTGCTCTGGTGCCTGGAGCACCTCCTCCCTCTCCTTCTTCACTGACTTTGGTGTCTGCAGGGTTGTTTCTCTCACATTTTTCACACTTCTCTCTCTCACAGCTGCTGCACAGTGTTTTTTACCTTTTCTTAAATATGTTATCACAGAGGCACCACCAGTGTCGCTGATGGGCTCAGCTTTGGGTCTGTTTTGAAGCCAGCTGGAACTGGCTCTGTCTGGCACAGGGTCAGCCCCTGGTTTCTTCTCACAGACACTACTCCTGCAGCATCCCTCTACCAAAACCTTGCCACGTAATCCCAATACATTTTCCTACAATTCTTCAGCTAATTTGCCCCAAATATAGTTACTTTTATGCTGAGCATAATACTCTTTTTCAAAGCCAAAGCTGTTCTGCCATTTGCTTCCTTTGTAACAGCAACTCCAGGCCAGTATGGCATTCTTTCCTACAGCCTGCTTTGTCCACTGCTGCTTTTCCTCACAACACAGATGATCCATGTGGACTGCAGTATGTTCCCCTTCTCTTGGCATTTGCAGTATCTGTATTCACTGTCATCCATTTAAAGTATGAACATTGCATGCTAAGAGTCTGCTGCCACGTATGTAACTGGATGACCAGTTTCTATCGGTCAAGTTTCAATCCTGTATTCTCATCGTTTGTTGCACAAGCAATAAAACTCCGTAGCCTAAATACAAGGCAAAACTTAAAAATAAGCCATCTGTCCGTATTTCAAACATCAGGATCTGTGTACACACCCATTTCCATAAAAAGCATAAAATAGAAAGTTGCCTAGCTATTCCCTCTACATTTTACGTTTAATCTTTAGTGGCTTCACTAAACTGCTCTGCTAACAAGATAAAGGGGTGTTTTTCAGAAATGCAAATGGAATTAGATGCTCTCTTTTCCACTGACTTTTAATGGAAGATCTGCCACTGAAAATTTCCTATGCTGTAAATCTTTGTTGAAAAGTAAGGTCAGCTTGACTTATTCCAAAGGCCAACCATTGGCAGTATAATTTAGTAAAGAATAAAATGGTGATATTCAACTGCAGGTCAAGTACTAGAACACCACCTTTATTCTTGCTTTTCATGCAACTTTGGATTTTTCTTAGTTGCTGCCTTAATTATTTTTTTTAAATAAAAATATTAAATAGTATTTTAGACAATTAAATTCTTGCTCTGAGGCACCTCTTACCATTAGAGTCCTCCACCTCTTCAGCAGAAGTGTGTTTCTTGGAGGTGTGGTAGCCAAGTGAGGCTGAGAGGCTGACAACACGGGGTCTTGGTAGTGTCAGTGCTTTCCCATGCACTCTCAAGGAATGCTCTTTCAGCTGGCTGATTGTCATGGTGGAAAATGTGCAGGAAGAACATTTGTAGGCATGTTCACCTGGGTGAGCAAAATACAGGCAAGTCATCAGCTCACAAAAGAAACAAAATAGGATCCCCATTCTTTTCCTGCTGAACTCAGCAGTAAAATTCCTATGGCCTCCTTCGGTGTGAGACTTATTCCAAAGAGAACAAACTATGTGCATCTTCCTGTTTAAACAGTCTGGAGTCTGCAGGTACAGATACCCGCTTTGGGACCAAAGTTTTTTTTTCTGACAACTCTAGATCCTTGTTAAATGACTGATGACAGAAAACAAAGACCAGACTCTTAGCATGCCTGTGTTGCATGGTATAAGAAGAAAACAGAATCTTGGATGAAAATAGAGCTGCTTGACTAGAGCATTTCCAAATTTCTTTGGGAGGAAAGCAAGGGTGAAGTCCTCCATGTTTTTCCATGCGCCACACCCAGAATCATTATTAAAGAAACCAGAAGGAGACTACAAAATGTTAACTAAGGTTCTTAAAAAAAACCTAACCCAAAATAAAAAAAAACCAAACAAACCGCCCACTGCCCCCCCTGCACTTAATTTGAGGAGGATCCCATTTTCCCTATATGAAACCTGCCTCCAGGCAGGAATGAGCTCCACAGAACTAGTAACCAAGTCAAGGTTGGTTTACTACAAGAAGTGGACGTGGCAATACCAAGAGCAGTACATATTTATAGGGCTATGGGAAAGCATATTATGGAAAAATTTTAAAAGAAGTGAAAGAAGAGAAATAATGAACAGTAGTGAATTTGGTTCCAAATACATTCCAAGTCATAAAGACAGAATACAATAGGAAACAAATTCCTAAGATGACTCATTCTGTATTAAGCATGAAGGCACCTGAAAGAAAAAGTGAAATGTCCAGTGTAAGTAAGTGATGTGATGTTATATGTGTGGCAAGTAATTGTTCTGGAAGTGCTGCTTCCAGGTTAAAGGGCTACACTGACTACATGCAAGTTGTACATAAAATGACAAAACTAATACAAGAGTGAAATATTCATGAGCATTAATGGAAGGATAAGAGCTCTGGTTATGAAAGAGGCAGAAAAATGTTTTCCATTTCTCAACAAATTTAACAAACAAGGTTCTAGAACAGAATGTTTTCAAACATCAGAAATAAGTGAACAAAAAGACAAGAGGAAAAAAAAGTATCATAGCCAGTCATAACAAGCACATACAGAGATTAGCAATCATTCTACATTAAAATACCCCCCCCACACACACCACAAAACTCCTATGCTAATCACATGAGAATAATGTTGATAACACACTGATGTTTTAGTTGTTGCTAAGTAGTGCTTATCCTAAGTCAAGGATTTTTCAGTTTCCCATGCTCTGCCATCGAGGAGGTGCACAAGAAGCTGGGAGGGAGCATGGTCAGGACAGCTGACCCAAACTAGCCAAAGGGATATTCCATACCATAGGATGTCATGATCAGTATATAAACTGGGGGGAGTTGGCTGGGAGGTGCTGATCGCTGCTTGGGGACTGGCTGGGCATTGGTCAGCAGGTGGTGAGCAATTGCATTGTGCACCACTTGTTTTTCTTGGGTTTTATTTCTCTCTCTTTTTGTTATCTTCCTTTTCATTACAATTATTATTATTACTACTATTATTATTATTATATTTTATTTTATTTCAATTATTAAACTGTTCTTATCTCAACCCACGAGTTTTACTTTTTTTTTCCGATTCTCCTCCCCATCCCACTGGGGGGGGGGAGGAGTGAGCAAGCGGGCTGCATGGTGCTTAGTTGCTGGCTGGGGTTAAACCACGACAATGCGAAAGGATGAACTAAAGACAAAAAGATATAAACCCCCACAATTTGCTAAATATAAGCAATTCCTGGCAGGCACCAGTTGACTTTTAACATAAAATCACAATAAGAAATTAAAGAAAATTGAAGACTACTACAAATTAAGAAATTAGAAGACAGCTAGTAACTATATTCCCTATTTATATATAACAGTTCAGGTGGATGGCACTATGTGAAAATGTGTTTGGTTTCAGAGGCAAAACTATAGTTTTCATTAGTGTGACTCCACAGAAAAGTTAGGAAATTTTCTACTGCTAGTTTTGCATCTCATAATTATTATTTTGAAATATATAAATAAGTGTATCTTCATAATTTTTCCATGGGACTGTCTCAACACCTGAGATGTATCCAAAGCATCGTGTCCCAGATGATTTAGACTCTGGGCAAAAACTCTAGGTTACAGTCTGATTCAAAGTGAAAACAAATTACAGCACATTCAGAGATACTACATACAGTTCTGCTCTATGCCAAAAGAAGCAGCACATACTGAATGAGAACAAATGCTAGGTGCGTACAAGAACCAAATGGTTCTTGTAAGGGTATGTGGAAGGAAAGTGTCTGTTCCTTTAAGGGTATCTGGTCAAGGGCCTTCTTCAACACAAAAAAGGATAATAAGAAAAGGAGGAAGCCATAAACAAGAACATTCAGGGACACAAAACTGGCCGACAAATTATAAGGGAGTCAGTAATGAGAACCATACCTTGTCACACTAATTGATGAGGATGCGTAAGAGTGTGAGAATGTTTATTCCAGCAAGGTTATCTGATCAGGGACCTTGTCACTTGGGAAACCAAGGGAAAAAGGGGGAAACCAGAAACAAAAATATACAGAAACAGACCTGACAGAACAAACATGGAGACAATGACAAGAAACAAACCTCACCAGTCACACTAATTGATGGGCTACCAAGAAACCACAGGCTCCACTTCCGGGAAGATCAACCTGGACTTTGCAACTGAAAAGACTGCAAACCAGGGGGGATCCTGGATACTGGACTGGGAGGGGTGCAGGAATCCATAGAACTATACAAACTCATGAGGTGACGTACAGGGGGAAGGGGGAGCAGGGAGGAACAAAAAGGGTGGCAGACAGAAAGGGGTATAAAAGGGACCAGTCGCATGTAAAACGGGGCCAGTCAGTATGCTTGCCTGACTAAGCCCTGTGCCTGATAACCACAGTCTGTCCTGTCTCCTTCTATCTTCTTAAATCTTTTCTTAACTATCTCTCTGCGTAATCTCACTCTATCCTGTGCGTATGTGTGCTGCAAGGACTAAATGCCAGCTACTGGTGAGATGTGTGAGTGGAATCTGGTGCCAGCTACTGGAGTCAGACAGGGGGTGTAGGTGTCCCTGGCCTGTGGTGTCATATACTGTCACGAGTGGGGGTCTTTAACTTCCAGCTACTGGGGCAGGAACAGTGTGTGTCTCAACAACCAGCTACTGGGAGGGACTGGTTTGAGTGAGGCAAGTGAGAAGCTCTGTGCCAGTGGCTGGAGCAGGACCGTGGGTCACAGCCCATGTGCCTGGTGCCAGGCTTCCCCAAACTGAGTGTGCATGGGGGGGGTGGGGGGTGTATTCACTAGCAAACTTCAAGCTGGACTAGCCACAGGTCCCAGTGGCCTGGCAGGAGGAAGTCCTAGGCTGGAACTGCTGGAGGAGGCAGCTGCTCCTAACATCCCTTAACAGTTCGAGCTATTATGCAAGAATGCATTTTATAATAAATGGAGTTTGACCACTCCCCAAAAGATAATGGACATGAGGAGACTAAGTGAAAGACACTTGGATTTTTACAACCGCCAAGGCACTTTAAACAAATGTATGGGTATGAGACCCAGAGAGAGTGCTACAAAGAGGGGGAGAGAGTGTTCTGAACTCAGAGAGCAAGCAAGCATCTGGCCAAGACACAGCATGAGCCCAATGCAGAGTGTATGTATGTGTGACACAGATAGAGAGCACATGCTCTGAAAGGGTGCACGACAAAGAAACCACGAAGAAGCATGTGACTGACCCAGAAAGACCACGCGTGACCCAGGGAAAGAGAGCATGCACAAGCCAGAGAGAGAGAGAGACACCCAGAGAGGGAGAAAGAAAGAACATGTGATCCAAAGAGGCAGATAAAACACGTGACCCAAAGAGAGAGAGAGTGTGTGTCCCCAAGAGACAGTGTGACACAGACAGAGAAAGTGAGTGTGACCAAGAGAGAAAGAGAGCAAGCATGACCCAGAGAGAACATAAGCATGGCCCAGAGAGAGATATAGCGTGAATCAGATAGAGTGCAACCCAGAGACAGAGACCCAGAAAGAGTCTGAGACAGAGAGAAACCCAGAGAGAGTGAGACCGAGAGAAAGAGACAGTGTGTGTGACCCAGGAAGACATAGAGCATGACCCAGAGAGAAAGTGACCCAGAGACAGAGAATTTGAACAAGAGCGTTACCCACAGAGACTGAGACAGAGAGAACATGGGGGGGGGGCCTGACCTAGAGGGGGGAAGACAGCATGACCGGGGGGGGGGGGGCAGGACGTGACCCAGAGAGAGAGTGTGTGTGGCCAACAGAGAGAGAATGGCCTACAGAGAAAGAGCGTGTGAGTCAGGGGCCGGGGGAGGGCGACGATACACTCAGAGAGCACTAGTGTGACTGAGAGAGAGCATGACCCACAGAGAGAGAGACAGTGTGAACTAGAGAAGGAGAACACACATGACTAAGAGAGAAAGAGAGCTTGACCCAGAGACAGAGTGATGGCGAGGATGGCCCAGTGAGAGAGCAAGCGTAGCCCAGAAAGAGAAAGTGATCTAGCAAGGTGGGGTGGAACCCGCTGCCTGGAGCAGGCGACCACCCATACATAGGGGGGTGACTCAAAGAGAGAATGAGTGTGCATGACTCAGAAAGAGAGAGGGGCAGCTCAACCCAGAATAAGAGAGAGAGAGCAACCCACAAGGGGGGGGGGGGAGAGATCCAGAGGAAAAGAGAGCTTGCAGGACCGGGGGGGGGAGAGGTGGGGGGGGAGTGAACCAAAGTGAGGGAGATTGCACACGACACAGGGGTGGTGATGTGGCAAGCCACAGAGAGAGGAAGCAAGAGACCCACAGAGAGACGGGGGGGGGAGACACAGTGGGCATGATAGAAGTCAACCCAGAAAGAGAGAGATACTCAGAGAGGAGGGGGGGGGGGAAGGGAGAGGGGTGGGGGAGTGACCAAGAAGTAAATACAGATAAAGGTCAACCCAAGGAGAAAAAGAGACAGAGAGAGATTAACCTGGGGGGGGGGGGGGGAACAGAGAGGATGATCCAGAATGAGAGAAAGAGGGCATCCCAGAAAGAGGGAGAGGGCAAACCAGAGAGAGAGAGAAAGGCAGGCAACCAGAAAGAAAGATAGAGGTCAACCCAGACAGAGAGACAGGTTGACAGGAGGGAGAGGGTTACCCACAGAGAGGGTGGATGACCCATAGGGAGAGAGCAAGAGGGGAGACAGCAACCCAAAGACAGAGAGCGTGCAATCCACAGCAAAAGAGAGAGAGATTACATGACCCAGAGAGAGAAAGCCTGACTCAGAGAGCATGGCTCAGAGATAGAGATACTGAGCATAACCCACTGAAAGAGCAGGTGTGACTGGGGGAGGGGGGTGAACCCAGACAACCTGAGAGAGGTTGGCCCAGAGAGAAAGAGAGGGCAACCCAAAGGGGGTGGCAGTGATGCAGAGAGGGCCACCCACAGATAGAGAGTGAGTGAGCGCGCCCCAGAAAGAGACAGAGAGAGAGCGCGAGAGCGGGTGGCAGAGAGACAGAAAGAGATGGGGGGGGGGTGAATGAGAGAGGGTGAGGTCAGGGGGGCGGTGGGGGAGGAGGCGTTATGGACCCAGAGAGAGAGAAAGACAGAGTGCGGGTGTGAGAGAAGGTGACCCAGAGAGAGCACGTGGTACCCGGGGAGGGTGTCAATGGAGCGAGAGAGACACCCAAACTGTGTGCAAGTGTATTGGCTTTGTGTGGCAAGGTTTTGGTAGCGGGGGGGGTTACAGGGGTGGCTTCTGTAAGAAGCTGCTGGAAGCTTCCCCTGTGTTCGAGAGAGCCCATACCAGCCGGCTCTAAGACGGACCCACCGCCGACCAAGGTAACGCCTCTGTGATAACATTTTTAAGAAGGAAAAAAAGTTGGGACAGACGAAAACGGCAGCCAGAGAGAGGAGTGAGAACATGTAAGAGAAACAACCCTGCGGACACCAAGGTCAGTGAAGAAGGAGGGGAGGAGATGCTCCAGGTGCTGGAGCAGAGATTCCCCTGCAGCCCGTGGTGAAGACCATGGTGAGGCAGGCTGTCCCCCTGCAGTCCATGGAGGTCCACGGTGGAGCAGATATCCACCTGCAGCCCGGGGAGGACCCCACACCGGAGCAGGTGGGTTCCCAAAGGGGGCTGTGACCCCATGGGAACCCCGCGCTGGAGCAGGCTCCTGGCAGGACCTGCGGATCTGTGGAGAGAGGAGCCCACGGAGCAGGTTTTCTGGCAGGACTTGTGACCCCGTGGGGGACCCACACTGGAGCAGTCTGTGCCTGAAGGACTGCACGCCGTGGAAGGGACCCATGCTGGAGCAGTTTGTGAAGAACTGCAGCCCATGGGAAGGACCCACGTTGGAGAAGTTCGTGGAGGACTGTCTCCCGTGGGTGGGACCCCACGCTGGAGCAGGGGAAGAGTGTGATGAGTCCTCCCCCTGAGGAGGATGAAGCGGCAGAAATAACGTGTGATGAACTGACCGTAAACCCCATCCCCGTCTCCCCGTGCCGCTGGGGGGTTGGTAGAGAATCCGGGAGTGAAGTTGTGCCCGGGAAGAAGGGAGGGGTGGAGGGAATGTGTTCTGAGATTTGGTTTTATTTCTCATTACCCTGCTCTGGTTGATTGGTAATAAATTGAGTTAATTTTCCCCAAGCTGAGTCTGTTTTGTCCGTGACGGTAATTGGTGAGTGATCTCTCCTGTTTTTATCTCAACCCACAAGCCCTTTGTTATATTTTCTCTCCCCTGTCCAGCTGAGGAGGGGGAGTGATAGAACGGCTTTGGTGGGCACCTGGCATCCAGCCAGGGTCAACCCATCACAGCAAGAGGCAGAGAAAGATAGATGAATCGAGAGTGAGAGAGAGGTTGGCCAAGAATATGATACAGACAGACAGACAGACTGATGGGGGGGGAAGGTGAGTCAAAAAGGCAGTGGGGAACCAAAGGGGGAGAGAGGTGACGACCCAGAGGGAGAGAGAGTGGGTGTGACAGAAGTCAACCCAGAGAGAGATACCGGGGGGGGCAACTAAGAGGGAAATACAGATAAAGGTTGACCCAAGGAGAAAAAGGGGGGGGAAATGACACACACAACCCGGGGGGGGGGGCATGGGAGGGGGTGTGAACCCAGAGAGAAGGAATGCATAACTGAGAGAAAGAGACAGAGTGCACGTAACCCAGTGAGAGGGAAGGATGGAGGGAGAGATGCAGAGAAACAGCTAGTTTGACCAAAGACAGAGAGAGCATGACCAACGGGGGGGGGACACACGACACACCCAGCGAGAAAGAGAGGGGGCAGTCTAGAGAAAGCGAGAGAAGTTGGCCTGGAGAATAAGAGCAAGAGGACAGCCCAGAGGAGGTGGCAGCAACCCATAGAGGGCAACTCAGAGAGGGAATGAACAAGCACAACCCAGAAAAGGAAAGAGAGACAGTCTGGAGGGGTGGGCGTGGGGGGATAGAGCAAGAGTGCCAAAAATGAGAACGGGGGGGAGGAGGAGAGAGAGGGAGAGACTGGCCAAGAATTACAGAGAAAGATAGGACGACCCAATGGGGGGAGAGATATACATATATACCCTGAGAGAGAGATGGGGAGCAACAAAGAAATACAGATAAAAGTTGACCCCAGGAGAAAAATAGACAGGTCACGTGACCCAGAAAAGGAGAGAGAGTGTGACCCCAATGGGGGGGGAGGGAGGGAGAGGAGGGGGAAAGAGACCCAGAAAGAAAGAAACGGTGAGAGACCCAGAAAAAGGGTGACGGGGGGGGGGGGTGTGACCCAGAAAGAGAAAATGAGAGAGAGCGTGTTGCCCTGAGAAAGAGAATGACCAGGGGAGGGGAGGCGGGGGGAGACAGAGACACTGACCCATAGGGAGAGCGCATGACCCCGAGAGAAAGAGAGCACAACTCCGTGAGGGAGAGGGAGGAAGGGAGAGAAAGAGCACACTTGAACCAGAGATACAAATAGAACGCTTAACCCAGAGTAAGAGAGCATAACCGGGAGGGCGGGGGGAGAGAGCATGTGTGGCCCAGAGACAGAGAGAGAGTGCGTACATGACCCAAAGAGCAAGAGATCGCACAAGTCCCAAAGAATGTGACCTAGAGAGCAAGAGTGTGTGCATGCAACCCAAAGCTTCTGACCCAGAGAGCAAAAGTGCACTCTTAGCTCCTCCTAGAAGCTATGCTAAGGCACATGGAGGACAGGGAGGTGATTCGAGACAGCCAGCATGGCTTCACCAAGGGCAAGTCTTGCCTGACCAACCTAGTGGCCTTTTATGATGGAATGACTACATCAGTGGACAAGGGAAGAGATACGGATGTCATCTAGCTGGACTTCTGTAAGGCCTTTCACACGGTTCCCCACAATATCCTTCTCTCTAAATTGGAGAGAGATGGATTTGATGGATGGACTGTTCAGTGGATGAGGAACTGGTTGGATGGTCGCATCCAGAGGGTAGTGGTCAACAGCTCAATTTCCAGATGGAGATCAGCGACAAGTGGTGTCCCTCAGGGGTCTGTATTGGGACCAGTACTGTTTAATATCTTCATCGATGACATAGTGGGATCGAGTGCACCCTCAGCAAGTTTGCTGACGACACCAAACTGAGTGGTGTGGTTGACACACCTGAGGGACAGGATGCCATCCAGAGGGACCTTGACAGGCTTGAGAGGTGGGCCCCATGTGAACCTCATGAAGTTCAACAAGGCCAAGTGCAAGGTCCTGCACCTGGGTCAGGGCAATTCCAAGCACAAATACAGGCTGGGCAATGAGTGGATTGAGAGCAGCCCTGTGGAGAAGGACTTAGGGATACTGGTGGATGAAAAGCTGGACATGAGCCAGCAATGTGTGCTCACAGCCCAGAAAGCCAACCGTATCCTGGGCTGCATCAAGTGTGGCTAGGAGATCGAGGGACGTGATTCTCCCTCTCTACTCTGCTCTGGTGAGACCCCACCTGGAATACTGCATCAATCTCTGGAGTCCTCAGTACAGGAAAGACATGGACCTGTTGGAGTGGGTCCAGAGGAGGGCCACAAAAATGATCAGAGGGCTGGAACACCTCTCCTATGAAGAAAGGCTGAGAGAGTTGGGGTTGTTCAGCCTGGAGAAGAGAAGGATCCGGGGAGACCTTGTTGTGGCCTTTCAATACTTAAAGGGGGCTTATAAGAAAGATGGGGACAAACTTTTTAGTAGGGCCTGTTGTGATAGGACGAGGGGTAATGGTTTTAAACTAAAAGAGGATAGATTTAGACTAGATATAAGGAAGAAATTTTTTACGATGAGGGTGGTGAAACACTGGAACAGGTTGCCCAGAGAGGTGGTAGATGCCCCATCCCTGGAAACATTCAAGGTCAGGCTGGATGGGGCTCTGAGCAACCTGATCTAGTTGAAGATGTCCCTGCTCATTGCAGGGTGGTTGGACTAGATGACCTTGAAAGGTCCCTTCCAACCAAAACCATTCTATGATTCTATGATAAAGAAAGATAAAGACAGAATGCATGCCCCAGAGAGCAAAAGAGGAGGCGTGCCCCAGAGTATGACACTGAGAAAAGCATGCATGACAAAATGAGTGAGCGTGCATATGATCCAGATAGATAGACCAAGCAGGCACCTGCCACCCAGAGAGAGTGAGCATGAGTGCGCACAACCCAGAGCAAGAGAAAGATCGCAGCCTAGACCGAGAACATGCACAAGCATATGTGTGTGACTGGGGGGAGAGAGAGAGAGCACGTGACCCAGAGTGAGAATGCACATGCACAGCCAAAAGCAAGTGCACGTGCACATGCCAGAGGGAACTCACATGGCCCACAGAACAAGCACATAACCCAGAGAGATCACGCAAGAGTGCACACACAACCCCAGGAGACAAGAGTGTGTGCCCAAAGGGAGCAGGGCCAAAGGAGCGCATAATGCAGAGAGAGTGCACAACCAAGAGTGTACCAAGAGACAGAGAGCATACACCCCAGAGAGAGCATGTGCGACAGATCGAGAGAGAATCGCACAAGGCAGAGAGTACAAGACCCAGAGAGAGTGTGTGAGAGCATGCAACCCACAGAGCAAATGTACAATCCAGAGAGAGCATGAATTACCAAGAGAGCACAACCCAGAGAGAGAATGCAAGACCCAGAGAGAGAGAGCGAGTGTGCAAAATGCAGCGAGAGAGGAGCATGCAATGCAGGGAGAGAGCACGCATGTGTGCACACTCCAGGGAGAGAGAGCACATGCAACACACGTGCCCCAGGGTGGGGGGAAGGGGGCAGGGAAGAGAGAGAGGGAGCAAGGATGCAACTCACTGAGAGGGAGAGCGCATGCATGCAAGAGTGCACAACCCAAAGAAAGAACAAGAGTGTGTGTGACCCAGAGTGGGAAAGCACGAGAGCATGACCCAGAAAGCACGATGCAGTGTATACAACACAGAATGAGCCAGTGCACACGACAGAGTCCCAGACTGAGACCAACACAGACTGAGACACTGTGTTCCAAAGAGAGAAAGACTGCATGACCATGCCAGAGACAGAGAGAGGAAGATGTGACTGATAGAGAGCATGTGCCTGCAAGAAACAGTGCATGACCGAGAAAGAGAGCACAAGACTTTGACCAAGAGAGGAAGAGAAAGCTAGCAACAGCAAACATGACCGCTAGAGAGAGCACGTGAGAGGGAGAAACCACAAGCAAGAGAAACCTAGCCCTACTTGGAGAGAGATGTAGAGCAGGTGACCAGGTGCAAGGGAGCGCAGGAGGGAGCAACAGAGAGGGAGAACAAGCATGTCCCCTGAGCAAGTGCGACAGAGAGAGAGGAAGGGAGCATACACAGCCACACATGAGATACAGGGAGAATGTGACCCAGAGAGGGAGAGCAAACATGACTGTGTGCGAGGGAGAGCATGCAATGGTCTGCGAGAGGCACATGTCTGTGAGAGAGGGAGCCACAGACATAAAGAATTTGTGACCAAGTGAGGGAGAGTAAGAGGAAGCAAGCAAGAAGCAGCTCATGAGAGCGCAGCCACACATGAAGAGGGAGCGCAAGCACAATCACAAGAGTGAGCAAGCAAGAGAGAAGGATAACACATGGCAGACAGAGACCACACATGACCACATGTGAGAGAGGAAGATCACAACCTAGGTAGAGAGGGAGAGCGAGTATGACTGCATGTGAGGGAGAGGGAAAGCAAGAGAGCAAGTGCAACCATGCACATGGTTGATTGAGAGAGGACGCACAAAAGTGAGAGGGAGCACATGACCACATGTGAGAGAGGAAGAGTGCACAACCGCACAAGAAGAGCTTGTGACCATGCAAGAGAGTGCGGAGAGCACGTGTGACCCACAAGGGAGAGAGAGAATGAGCATGACTGTGTGAGGTTGAGCAAGAGGGAACACACAAGAGCAAGTACATGTGCCTGACAGCAAGAGAAGGATCGAGAGAGGACAAGGGAGAGCGCAAGCAAGGAACTGACTGACTTACCAGCATGAGCTTTGAGTATATGGGTTTTCAAGCGGCTATTGTAAGAGGACTTGAATGGACAGAGCTTGCAACGGAATGGTTTATGGTGTCCATGATGAGTCTGCATATGGCGATCCAGACTGATCAAAAGACAAACAAAAAAAAGGAAACAAAATAGTAAATCATTTTAGCTATTCCTTCAGATGCAAGCCAAAAACCTAGTAACAAAAATAAATTTTAAATAAGAGCAGGCCAGGCTCAGCTATCCTTCTCTTGCTGGTTCTTTATATCCAACAGGTCTGCTTATAGTACAAGGCAGAATCTAATCTGAGGAAGAGAGAGATCTGTGACCAATTTTATCACACAGAATGCAAGCCACTTACTTAAACTCAATCAGGCAAAATTACTATTAATTAAATTATACCTGATCCAGACTAACAAGAGAGTCACTTATAGGATAAAGGCTATTTGAGGAAAAACCAAAAACAAACAAGAAAAACCCCAAACAGAACAATAAAAATATTAGTAAAGGATTTTTCTGTGAAGTGTTTTTGTGAAAATATGCCCCCTTTTGTCCTCCTAAGGAAAGGAAAATATTTTTCTAGCTCTACTAAAGAAACCTTCCTTTGGTTACAACAGCAAAAGCAGATTACACAGCCTACTCTGGGGGGAAGATACCAGCAAGCTGTCTATAGTCAATGCCTTTTAGGAGTAAAAGGTGGCAGTTTCAGATGTAATGGACTGGGAGACCCTGCACGAAGCTCAACAGCAGGAGAAGGGGTAGAAAAGACCAGATGCTATTTTTCTGCAGGGGAAATCAAAGCAACAGAAAGCCTGACATTGAAGGGGGGAGAATTCATCACCCATCTCCATGGCTTCAGATCAGGATGGAGACATTTCCAATACAGCCTCTTCTTTGGGAACATTAAAGCTTTGTGATATAAGAGTAGTCTGAGCCTGTTTATGTGCAGCAGTGAAACAACAAGAAGGTATGGACAAGTTTGAAGACGGTTGATTTATTTATCATCCTACCAAACCACCATCCTAATAGTTCCATGCATACTTTAGCTTTATTTCCTATTAATTGATCTAAATTGCCCTGTTTTTTTCTACTGAATATCAAGATCTAGATCAAATGGAGTCTACTCCAGCCCCTCACACTACAGAGGGTCTCACAGGATCTTTAGTCTCACACTGACAGAGCCTGAGCCAAGAAAATCCTTGTTTACCAGTGCTAACACCAAAGTCTGTGTATTCAAAAATCTAATGATAGCAAAACCAAAAACCAGACCATATATCCAATTTCAGGGCTACTTCATAGAAACATAATATTATCATAAATCTAACAGGGAGTCTGTGGTAAGATAATTTTTTCCCCATTTCTCTGGAGTACCAATATGTCTCCTAAATAAGAGAGGCTGAACATTTGTGGTCAGTATTTCATTAAAAACCCCCACATTTTAAATAGATGATAGAAAATGAGCTGGTCTAAAACTAAAACAATTACCGAAGATGTATACAATGCATATCTCAAGCTCAGCACTGACTAGAACAACTACCGCTGGCACATTAGAAGCTTGTACTCAAAGAGCTCCTGAGGAAGGATGCAGCTTTCCATGTTACAAGCAAGTTACTGCATGGAGCTGTAAGAGGAACTCCTCCTTACCCTCTCAGCTACCTTTACAAAATAGGTATGAGGCTCTGGGTATGTTAGATGAAGGACATGATGAGCTAGAAGAGGAGGAATCTGTGCAAGTACTCTCATTAAGGTCAGATCAACCAACCCCTGACATCAAGACCTGCATTAAGACCAGTGCCAAGAAGAAACAACAGCGAGTTATGGTCATCAGTGACTCTCTCCTGAGTGGAATGGAGGCACCCATTTGCAGACTGGATCATCTTTTCAGGGAAGTTTGCTGCCTCCCTGGGGCCCGAATCAGGGATGGAACCAGATGACTGACAAGCTTAGTAAAGCCTTCAGACTATTACCTACTCCTGCTCTTTCACGTGGGTACTAATAACATCACAACAATAAGGCCAATGTAAATAAAAGAGGTTTCAGGGCCCAGGGAAGAATGCTAAAAGATTCAAGAGCACACGCAGTGTTTTCCTCAATCCTCCCAGTAATGGGGAGAGTCAATGGAAGAAACAGGTGTGCCCAAGACATCAATACCTGGCTCCAGGACCAGTGCCTCCACCAGAACTTTGTTTGTTATAACCATGGAAGAATCTGCAAGACACAAGGTACGCTGGGGCCTGATAGAATCCACCTGTCCTGATGGGGGAAACACTTCTTTGCTCATAAGCTGGCAGGACCAATTGAGAGGGCTTTTAACTAGAATTGATGGGGGAAGGGGATACCAACAGGATTGCAGTAGGTAAGCCAAGGATTGGCATGGCACTGCCTGAGGGTGGCAATGCTAGTGGGAACATTTACACTGCTCCTGGGAGCACGGAGGGCTCAGGAGCGTATCTGAAATGCGTGTACACCAACACACGCAGTATGAGAAACAAACAGGATGAACTGGAAGCATTGGTCAGCTCCCAGAGCTATGATATCATCAGTATTAGTGAGACTTGGTGGAATGAGTCCCACTATTGGAGTGCTAGGATGGAGGGCTACAGGCTGTTCAGGAGGAATAGGCAGGGCAGGCGAGGTGGAGGTGTCGCACTATACGTAAGGGAGAGGTTTGATTTTACAGCCCTTATAGTTAGTGATGACGTGGTTGAGAGCTTCTGGGTGAGGATTAGGGGGATGGAAAACAAAGGAGATGTTGTAGTGGGTGTCTACTACCAATCGCCAAGCCAGGATGTAAGCACTAATGAGTTATTCTACAGGCAATTAGGAGAAATCTCTGGATCAGTAGCCTCCTTATGGGAGATTTCAACTTCCCAGACATCAACTGGGAATACCATACTGCTGTGATGAGCAGGTCTGGGAAATTCCTGAAGTTTGTGGAAGATAACTTCTTGTCACAGGTACTCAGTGAGCCAACTAGGAAAGATGCCCTCCTAGACTTGCTATTTGTGAATAGAGAAGGACTCGTGGGAGATGTGATGGTAGGTGGCTGTCTTGGCCCGAGTGATCATGAAATGGTTGAGTTTAAAATTATCAGTGTAATGAGAAAAAAGGACAGCAGAGTTGCTACCCTGGACTTCCAGAGAGCAAACTTTAAGCTATTCAGGGAGCTACTTAGCAGAGTACCCTGGGAATCTGCTTTTGAGGCCTTAAGGAGTCCATGAGTGCCAGTCAGTCTTGAAGAACCACCTTTTAGAAGCACAGGAGCAGGCAATTCTACTGTGTCGTAAGTCAAGCAAGCGGGGCAGAAGACCAGCTTGGCTGAACAGGGAACTCCTCGTGGAGCTCAAGAGGAAAAAGAAATGGTATGATCTCTGGAAGCGAGGTCAGGCTTTGCAGGAAGATTACAGAGCCGTGGTTCATATATGTAGGGAGAAGACACAAAAGGCCAAAGCTCAACTAGTGTTGAAACTGGCCAGTGTTGTTTCAGACGACAAGAAGGGCTTTTTAAAGTATGTTAATGGCAAGAGGAGGTCTAAAGAAAACATTGGACTGATGCTTGTTGAAGATGGCCATCTGACTAATAGGGATGAAGAAAAAGCAGAGGCATTCAATGCATTTTTTGCCTCAGTCTTTAAGAATATTGATAGACCTTGGGCTGCCCGGTCCCCTGAGGCGGAGAACTACGAGTGTGGGAACAGTGACTTTCCATTTGTGGACACTGAAATTGTAAGGGACCAGCTGTATCAGCTGAATGTTCACAAGTCCATGGGGCCTGATGGGATTCATCCCAGAGTACTGAAGGGGCTAGCGGATGTTATGGCAGGACCCCTCTCGATCATCTACCTAAGTTCTTGGGAGTCTGGGAAGGTCCCTGCTGACTGGAAGCTAGCCAATGTTATTCCAATTTACAAGAAGGGTGCGAGGGAAGACCCAGGGAGCTACAGACGTGTTAGTCTAACCTCAGTTCCTGGAAAAATTATGGAGAAGGTTATACTGGGTACTATTGAAAGGCATTTAAAGAATGATGCAATCATCAGGTGCAGTCAACATGGGTTCACAACGGGAAAGTCCTGTTTAACTAATTTGATATCCTTCTATGATAAGGTCACCTGCCTAGTGGATGAAGGGAAGGTGGTGGATGTAGTCTTTCTTGATTTTAGTAAGGCTTTTGATACTGTTCCTCACAGCATCCTTCTGGACAGGTTGTCCGACTGTGGGATGAGCAGGTTCACGGTGCGGTGGGTGAAGAACTGGCTGAAGGGCAGGGCTCAAAGGATTGTAGTGAATGGGGCTACATCTGGCTGGCGACCGGTCACCAGCGGTGTTCCTCAGGGTTCAATTCTAGGGCTAGTTCTGTTCAATATATTTATGAGTGATCTGGATGCAGGAGTTGAATGCACCATTAGCAAGTTTGCTGATGATCCTAAACTGGGAGGTGCTGTTGACTCTCTCGAGGGACAGGAGGCCTTGCAGAGGGATCTAGATAGATTGGAGCATTGAGCTATGATTAATGGGATGAAATTTAACAAGTCAAAATGCCAGATTCTGCACCTGGGACAGAGAAATGCCAGGCACAAGTATAAAATTGGGAGAGGAGTGACTGAAGAGCAGCCCTGAAGACAGGGATCTGGGGGTGCCGGTTGACAGCAGGCTCAATATGAGCCAGCAGTGTGCCCTGGCAGCCAAGAGGGCAAACCGCATCCTGGGGTGCATTACACACATGTCCTAGGTTCAGCTGGGGTAGAGTTAACTGTCTTCCTAGTAGCTGGTACGGTGCTATGTTTTGAGTTCAGTATGTGAAGAATGTTGATAACACTGATGTTTTCAGTTGTTGCTAAGTAGTGTTTAGACTAATGTCAAGGATTTTTCAGCTTCTCATGCCCAGCCAGCGAGAAAGCTGGAGGGGCACAAGAAGCTGGCACAGGACACAGCCAGGGCACCTGACCCAAAGTGGCCAACAGGGTATTCCATACCATGTGACGTCCCATCTAGAGTAGGAACTGGGAAGTGGGGGGCAGGGAATCGCCACTCGGGGGACTAGCTGGGTGTCGGTCAGCGGGTGGTGACCAACTGCACTGCGCATCATTTGTACATTCCAATCCTTTCATTATTAGTTTCTTCTTTTCTGTTCTATTAAACCGTTCTTATCTCAACCCGCGGGTTTTGCTTCTTTTTCCCGATTTTCTCCCCCATCCCACTGGGTGGGGGGGGGAGTGAGTGAGCGGCTGCGTGGTGCTTAGTTGCTGGCTGGGGTTAAACCACGACAACACAGCATAACCAGCCAGTCAAAAGAGGTGATTATCCTGCTGTATTCAGCGTTGGTGTGGCCTCACCTTGAGTACTGTGTGCAGTTCTGGGCACCACAATTTAAGAAGGATGAGAAGGTCCCTGAATGCATCCAGAGGAGGGCAACAAAGCTGGTGAAAGGGCTGGAAGGAATGTCCTATGAGGAGCGGCTAAGGACTTTGGGCTTGTCTAGTTTGGAGAAAAGGAGGCTGAGGGGTGACCCCATTGCTCTCTACAGCTTCCTGAGGAGGGGAAGTGGAGAGGAAGGGGGCTGATCTCTTCTCCCTGGTATCCTGTGATAGGACGCGTGGGAATGGTTCAAAGCTGCGCCAGGGGAGGTTTAGACTGGACATTAGGAAGCATTTCTTTACCGAGAGGGTGGTCAAACACTGGAACAGGCTTTCCAGAGAGGTGGTCGATGCCCCAAGCCTGTTGGTGTTTAAGAGGCATTTGGACAATGCCCTTAACAACATGCTTTAACTTGGTCAGCCCTGAATTGGTCAGGCAGTTGGACTAGATGATCGTTGTAGGTCCTTTCCAACTGAAATAGTCTAGTCTAGTCTAGTCTTTGTGGTGAGTTGACCTTGGCTGGCCGCCAGGTGCCCACACATCTGTTCTCTCACTCTCCCTTTCTCCAGCTTCTAAGAAAAAAGGATTGGCTCCTGATTTGAATGTTTTATCATAGTCACTAAAGCTCAGTGTTCTGTATCCATGTGTGGCTAGTAGTTTAATCGCCTAAACCCAATGTAAGCTTACAGAGGAGCCTTGGTTCTGTAGGCCTGCCTTCGCTAGGTAGTGGCAACCTGGTGCGACAAGCACTCCATTTCATGTAATTGTTTCAAAACCGCAACACTTTGCTGCTCTTTCATGAATGTCACAGATCTACTTTTAATAAAACTTTGAAATTCTGTGCAAAGGATTAGCCTGGGAGGGACTGATGAAGTCACTTTTAAAGTATTTAATTTAAAATTTGAGAGGGATGGGGGAGGAAGACAGAGGGCAGTAGACTAAATTGGAGAGAAAGAGCAAAGACACTGAAAACCAAGGTCAGCTGAAGAATGAAGTGAAATCAGGAAACACAACTTATTTTGCAAATGGATGACAGCTTTTACTGGGGTTGAAATGCTGGACTTTTTATAGTATGCAGTGAACATTTACCATTTAGCATCTGGAAGTTATTATTGCAGTACACTTACTATTTGAGCAGCCCTAATAGTGAGCTGCTGCTTTTAAAATTAACTAAAATGACATTACTATGGCTGCATGTGACATAAGTAGTTGTCAGTCCAATTAGGCTGTCAAGATAAAAATATTTTTATATGCTTATCTGGTTTAATAGGTATGTGCTTTTCAAACAAAATAGGTAGGTTTCACCAAGTAAGCTCATGAATTTTCAAGCCTTGTCTGAAAAAAAATCTCTAGAAGATGGAGTTAGTTTGGATGCACGAGTGACTTCTGGGTTGGTTGCCCATATTTCAAATATATTGGGAGTGTCTGTGAACTGTCAAGGAGTAAGAAGAATATATGTGAAATGTTTTGTCACGGTTTTTGTAGAGGACCTCGGCTGGACCGAGGGGCCTGGGGAGGATATTGACCTTGACAAGATTGCAGTGTTCCCGTGAGAGAACAAGAAAGGATGAGAAGCATGCCTGGGAAACTAAGTTTAAGGAATGTGTTGACCGTTTGCAGTTGTGATAAGCAACCTGAAAAAGTCACCCAATGAGGAGTGAGAAAAACAACTTCTGACAACTTTCTGACCGATAAGGGACAGACATATGTACAGGGTAACAAGTATAATGGGTATAAATTTGCTGGCTTGTAGTAATAAAAAAACCTTCTTTGCTTGTACTATAAGAATGCATACTTGTCGTTTGTCCGTCTCGACCACGACAGGTTTTTGTCACAGTTTTTCTTTAAAATGTGATTTCAAATACATCAGTATAAAAACACTTCTACAGTGATATCCTTTGTCTGCTCAGAATATTGTTATGCAGTGTTACTTGAGAATATAGATTCATGGCAACTAACACAGTGACATTTGAACTATTGTTGGCGGTCCTCTGGAAGCATGGGCTACTTCTAAATTGTCTGTGATAGGCAATT
This sequence comes from Harpia harpyja, assembly GCF_026419915.1. Classification (NCBI taxonomy): domain Eukaryota; kingdom Metazoa; phylum Chordata; class Aves; order Accipitriformes; family Accipitridae; genus Harpia; species Harpia harpyja. The sequence continues at coordinate 30,525,569 of NC_068968.1, forward strand.
AAGTAAAGCAAAATGTTCCCATGTGTAGGCTTAAACTTCCTATGCAGGCTCCACAAATTAGGGAGGAGGAAGAGTTGAAAACCACCAATCTAAAATGAACTGAATAATTTGCCTTTTGTCAGCACATCAAGGTTTCTAGTGACTCCAGTGAGTGAAGTGAAATTTTAGTTGTGACCTTATAGAAAACACAGACATTCTATGGATAAGCATTGTGAAGAAGAAAGCTGTCAGCTATATATTGAATGTGTACCCTTTGTATTGTACTCAGAAAAACATCAGGGAAATGGATCAGTAGGTAGAAGCATTTTTCTGCCTCTCTACTCACTGGATCATAAACCTGTACTTAATGTTAGTCACGGAGTAGTTGCAATGTGAAGTACTGTAGCAGTATTTTGATTAGGCAGAAGAGAAACTATTTGGGGAGAAAAAATATTGCTCTGGGAATAAGTTGGAAAGAGAACTTTGGCAGTCTGGTTTACTTGATGTAATTCAGATGTGTGCCCAAAATACTGCTTATTCTTATAAGCAGTATTCTTAATTCCTTTATGTTCTTATATCTTATAAGTGACTATGATTTATAATTGCTACTTAATTAAAACAAATCTTTGCTTAGGTTTGAACTGTGAAGCTATTTTTATTAAGACTACTTCTATGCTTTAAGTGAAGACATTGAAAGAGAAGATTGAATCAGAAAAGGGGAGAGATTCTTTTCCAGTAGCTGGCCAAAAACTAATTTATGCAGGTAATGGATCATCTAAAGATACTGTAACTGAATCTACCATATATTTTTCTCTGTTTTCTTTCCCATTGACCTCTTAAGATCAGTATTACTCTGAGTTTTAAGTACTAAAATGCAAACAAAAAACCCCTCTTGACAAGAGATGCTCTAAATAGTGCATCAGACTTTTTTTCAAGCTCCAATGAATGTGTTTTCTTTGTAATCAGTGATTTCTACATGATCTTTCATCAGCTCTTTCTGCATAGCATATGCTATGTGAAGTGGGAATAGCCATAATTACAGGAAGCTAAGACTTAATCAGATCAAATTTCATGTTTTTGGTAAACTTTTATCTTTTGGACATATAGAAGAGAAACCGAACAAAACTTCTACTTACCTCAGAATTAAAAATCAGCTGATTTCTTTTGGACTTGCTTTGTTCAGTCAGCTGATGGGGGGAATGCTGCTAGACAGAAGTACTTGTAATATTTCTAAGCTGTCATTAACAATCTGCTAGAAACGTATCATTTACTAGTGAAATGCAGACTATCATCTCAAACAAAACATAGACTTAACATTATTTTATTTGTGCTGAAGCACTTTGGTGAAATCTTAGAGAGTATTTATGATAATTTTCTATGTGATCTGTCCATTCCAGCATTAGCATACAGATACAGGTTTTTTTCTTCTCGCTTAATTGCTGAACTCAGAAGACCCACAGTACCCCTATTGCTTTTTTTCTCTCAAGTCATACTTGAAAGAAGTTGCAGTTATCTCTTAGCTCCTCTGTAAACACTGTTCCTTTTCCAGTTTTTAGTAAGATAAAGAGACTTTGTCATAATAAGTTGGAAGTCAGTCCTTTTTTTAATGGGTTCCTCAAAACTAGGATTCTTAATCATTTTTGTCTCCCTTATTTTGGAGTGAAGGGAAAGCACATCAAGAACAGGAATGTAAAAATCCTCTATATTGCTTCACCTCCTTGCAATCAGTAGGACAAAAATGTGTTCTACTAGTTATAGGTAAATGGCTTATTACACATTCAGCTAATGTTTTAGCCTTCTGTTAAATAAATTGACAAAACTGCAGTCACAAGTTTGTCTCAAGTAGTTGAATTCATGCTGATACAAGGAACTCTAGATCATTTCCTGAATTTGAAAAGCTAACAGAAGAGAATACGTCAGAAGAGATATGAAACAGGCAAGATACTGAGTTTTTTCCTCTCTGTCTTAAGTGTTTAAACGGACTTAAATTATTCAAGGTACCCTACTCTGTTCTGAATTTTTTTCCCCCTCTACATTACTTGAACCTCTATGTTAAAGGTCCATCAAATCTTTTCCTTAGAATTGACAATTGTATTTTAAGTAATCTGAAGACTATTTAACACTTGGCAAGGTTTCAAGTATTCTATTGAAATAAAAAGAGTTGGCTTCAAGTAATTAGTATCATGGAAAGTTACAGGAGGAAGGTTATTTGGAACTCTACTGCCAGAGCTCAATAGCTAAACCATTTTTCTTTAGTTAACGAATATTCATGTCTGCATAAATCCAGTACTTGGCTATTTTGGAACTGTTTGCATGAATGAATCTCATGACCAGCTAATGATTTGACAAATTACTTGTATTTTTCTAATTTGCTAGGTAAAATTCTTAATGATGATACTTCTCTTAAAGAATATAAAACAGATGAGAAGAACTTTGTGGTGGTTATGGTAACAAAAGTAAGTAGTTTTTTTATGAAAAGAAAATTGCATTCATTTCATAATTTTTTTTTCATTGTGATGAACGGTTGTATATGAATATATACCCTTAAAACAAATGGAAATTGATTATCTGAAAGTTGTGGTTAACGATATGCACGTGGAAATTGATTTGAAATATTGCATAGCTATCCTATTCTCCTTAAATACATCACTGCTGTTCTGCGCTGGATGTTAGCAGAGAAAATATCCACATCAGATTTTGTTGGGCAGTAGATGACTTTTTGATTTTATTGTCTTTCCTCCCTTTGACTTACAGTCCTTGTGTGTTATGTTCTTTCTGTGATTTTTTCTTAAAAGGAAGAAAAAAACATAGATACTTTGTTACTAAATTGTCCTCTACAGAACTTTCCATAGTCTCCCACTTTTGCTTTTCAAAACTCATGGCTCTGTTTCTTGTGCTAACCTCAACAGCCTAAACCAAAAGAGGAAAGAAATATATGCTAAGCAACAGACATATAAGTTTTGAATGACAGCTTTGGAAAATTACAAAGCAACTGTGACACTGCCAGAGGGGACATACTGCCAGTAATCTGGTGACTGACCATGGGATCTGAATAAAATTCTGGCTTTGTCTTCATCTTGAGGCCATGGGGCCATAGATTTACAAGCCCTGAAACTGTAAAATTTCTTAACAAAGGGAACATGTAGTTCAACTGACCCCCAGTTCAATATTGGCTCATTAGATTCTCCACACTCATTTTACATACACCCATTATCAAACTCTTACTGAAGAAATTGGTGTTCTGGTCTATGGCTTGCCCCCCAGTGGAAGCAAACGTATAGATTGGACTTCAGAGCACCTTTTTTTTTTCTTATAGCATAAGAAATATGGACTGCTTGAAAACTTGCTAAACACACTACCTTCTTATCTTATAGAAGACCTGTGTTTAGGAGGCAGTTTTTCTGTGTCATGGTCCTGTGTGTGAAATGGAGAAACTGGGGCACTCCTCGTGTTGAGGTCAGGCCCTCTACAGTGCACATCTTGCTGTGCAAGTTAGAATCATAGAATCATGGAATGTTTGGGTTTGGAAGGGACCTCTGAAGATCATCTAGTGCAACTCCCCTGTCATGGGCAGGGACATCTTTGACTAGATCAGGTTGCTCAAAGCCCCATCCAACCTGACCTTGAACACTTCCAATGATGGGGCATCCACATCTCTGGGCAACCTGTTCCAGTGTTTCATCACCCTCATCGTAAAGAGTTTCTTCCTTATGTTCAATCTAAATCTACCCTCTTTCAGTTTAAAACCCTTGCCCCTTGTCCTGTCACTACAGGCCTTGGTAAAAAGTCTGTCCCCATCTTTCTTATAAGCCCCCTTTAAGTATTGAAAGGCTGCAACAAGGTCTTCCCGGAGCCTTCTCTTCTCTAGGATGAACAACCCCAACTCTCTCAGTCTTTCTTCATAGGAGAGGTGTTCCAGCCCTCTGATCATTTTTGTGGCCCTCCTCTGGACCTTCTCTAACAGATCCATGTCTTTCTTGTGCCAGGGGTCCCAGAGCTGGATGCAGGACTATGGGTGGGGTCTCACAAGAGCAGAGTGGAGGGGGAGAATTACCTCCCTCAACCTGCTGGCCATGCTTCTTTTTATGCAGCCCAGGATACAATTGGCTTTCTGGGCTGCAAGCGCAATTACCGGCTCGTGTCCAATTTTTCATCCACCAGTATACCTGAGTCCTCCTCTGACGGGTTGCTCTCAAAATCCAGTCATACCCCATTCTGTACTGGAGTTGGAAGCCATTGTGCAGCTGGAAAACCATGATATATTTGCAACCATGGAAACATGGTGGGATGACTCACACATCTGGAGTGCTGCAAGGAATGGCTATAAACTCTTCAGAAGGGATAGGCAAGGAAGGAGAGGCGGTGGGATAGCCTTGTATGTTAGTGACTGTCTAGAGCTTGATGATGGCGATGAAAGGGTCGAGTGTTTATGGGTAAGAATCAGGGGGAAGGCCAACATCATGGTGAGAGTCTGTTATAGACCACCCAACCAGGATGAAGAGGCAGATGAAATATTCTATAAACAGCTGGGAGAAGTCTCACAATCGCTAGCCCTTGTTCTCATGGGGGACTTCAACTTAGATGTCTGCTGGAAATACAATACAGCAGAGAGGAAACAGTCTAGAAGGTTCCTGGAGTGTGTGGAAGATAACTTCCTGACACAGTTGGTGAGTGAGCCAACTAGGGAAGGCACAACACTGGACCTGTTGTTTGCGAACAGAGAAGGACTTGTGGGTGATGTGCTGGTTGGAGGCCGTCTTGGGGACAGCGATCATGAAATGATAGTGGTTTTGATTCTCGGAGAAGTAAGGAGGGGGGTTAGCAGAACTGCTACCTTGGACTTCTGGAGGGCAGACTTTGGCCTGTTTAGGGGCCTGGTTGACAGAGTCCCTTGGGAGGCAGTCCTGAAGGGCAAAGGAGTCCAGGAAGGCTGGACATTCTTCAGGAAGGAAATCTGAAAAAGCACAGGAGCAGGCCATCCCCATGTGATGAAAGATGAGCCGGCAGGGAAGAAGACCAGCCTGGCTGAACAGAGAGCTTTGGCTGGAACTCAGGAAAAAAAGAGAGTTTATGACCTTTGGAAGAAGGGGCAGGGCACTCTGGAGGACTACAAGGATGTTGTGAGTTAAGCAGGGAGAAAATTAGAAGGGCCAAAGCCCAACTAGCACTTAATCTGCCTACTGTGGTAAAAGACAATAAAAAATGTTTCTGTAACTACATTAGCAACAAAAGGAGGACTAAGGAGAACCTCCATCCTTTATTGGATGCGGGGGGGGAAAACATAGTGATAAAGGATGGGGAAAAGGCTGAGGTACTTAATGCCTTCTTTGCCTCAGTCTTTCATAGTAAGACCAGCTGTTCTCCAGGTACCCAGTCCCCTGAGCTGGAAGACAGGGATGGGGAGCAGAATGAAGCCCCCATAACCCAAGGGGAAATGGTTAGTGACCTGATACACCACTTAGACACACACAAGTCTATGGGGCCAGATGGGATCCACCCAAGGGTACTGAAGGAGCTGGTGTAAGAGCTCACCAAGCCACGTTCCATCATTTATCAGCAGCCCTGGCTAACCAGGGAGGTCTCAGTTGACTGGAGGTTAGCAAATGTGACGCTCATCTACAAGAAGGGCCGGAAGGAGGATCTGGGGAACTACAGGCCTGTCAGTTTGACCTTGGTGCTGGGGAAGGTTATGGAGCAGATCATCTTGAGCGCCATCACACAGCATGTACAGGTGTAGCGGGTTGACCGTGGCTCAACGCCAGGTGCCCACCAAAGCCGTTCTATCACTCCCCCTCCTCAGCTGGACAGGGGAGAGAAAATATAACAAAGGGCTCATGGGTGGAGATAAGGACAGGAGAGATCACTCACCAATTACCATCATGGGCAAAAGAGACTCAACTTGGGGAAAATTAACTCAATTTATTACCAATCAACCAGATTAGTGTAATGAGAAATAAAACCAAATCTCAAAACACCTTCCCCCCACCCCTCCCTTCTTCCCGGGCACAACTTCGCTCCCGGATTCTCTACCTACCCCTGTCAGCGATGCAGGGGGACGGGGAACAGGGGTTACGGTCAGTTCATCACACGTTATTTCTGCCGCTTCATCCTCCTCAGGGGGAGGACTCATCACACTCTTCCCCTGCTCCAGCGTGGGGTCCCTCCCACAGGAGACAGTCCTCCACGAACTTCTCCAACGTGGGTCCTTCCCACGGACTGCAGTTCTTCACGAACTGCTCCAGCATGGGTCCCTTCCACAGCGTGCAGTCCTTCAGGAGCACACTGCTCCAGCGTGGGTCCCCCGCAGGGTCACAAGTCCTGCCAGAAAACCTGCTCCAGCGTGGGCTCCTCTCTCCACAGATCCGCAGGTCCTGCCAGGAGCCTGCTCCAGCGCGAGCTTCCCACAGGGTCACAGCCTCCTTCGGGCACCCACCTGCTCCAGCGTGGGGTCTTCCACGGGCTGCAGGTGGATATCTGCTCCACCATGGACCTCCATGGACTGCAGGGGGACAGCCTGCCTCACCATGGTCTTCAACACGGGCTGCAGGGGAATCTCTGCTCCGGCGCCTGGAGCATCTCCTCCCCCTCCTTCTTCACTGACCTTGGTGTCTGCAGGGTTGTTTCTCTTACATGTTCTCACTCCTCTCTCCGGCTGCTGTTTCTGTCTGTCCCAGTAACTTTTTTCCTTCTTAAAAATGTTATCACAGAGGCGTTACCGCTATCGCTGATTGGCTCGGCCTTGGCCGGCAGCGGGTCCATCTTAGAGCCGGCTGGTATTGGCTCTGTCGGACACAGGGGAAGCTTCCAGCAGCTTCTCACAGAAGCCACCCCTGTAACACACACACCCCCCCCCCCCGCTACCAAAAACCTTGCCACACAAAGCCAATACAACAGGACAACCAGGCTATCAGGCCCAGTCAGCATGGGTTCATGAAAGGCAGGTCCTGCTTAACCAACCTGATCTTCTATGACAAGATGACCCACTTAGTGGATGAGGGAAAGGCTGTGGATATTGTTTCCCTGGACTTCAGTAAAACCTTTGACACTATTTCCTAAAGCATTCTCCTGCACAAACTGGCTGCTCATGGCTTGGACGGATGTATGCTTCGCTGGGTAAAAAACTGGATGGATGGCCAGGGCCAAAGAGTTGTGGTGAATGGAGTTAATTCCGGTTGGCGGCTGGTCACAAGTGGTGTTCCCCAGGGCTCAGTACTGGGGCCAGTTCTGTTTAGTATCTTTATCAATGATCTGGATGAGGGGATCGAGTGCACCCTCAGTAAGTTTGCAGACAACACCAAGTTGGGAGGGAGTGTTGATCTGCTTGAGGGTAGAAAGGCTCTACAGAGGCATCTGGACAGTCTGGATTGATGGTTTGAGGCCAGTTGTATGAGGTTCAACAAGGTTAAGTGCTGGGTCCTGCACCTGGGTCAGTGTTACGGAGGCACGCACAAGCAAATCCAACAGGTGTTAAAAGTCAGATTTATTCTTCAGTAAAAGTTAGTTAGAACTCCAGTAACAGTAGTGAACTACAGGCTCAATGATGTAAGGGGAATTAGGACTACACAGCCAACTTAAGAATCCTTAAGATTTAAAAGTGATGACTCAAAATGCGCATATCACTCACCTAAAAGATGAGAGCTCTCTCCCTTGAGGAGTTACCTTGGGCGGTGCCCTGACCCAAGGGGGAGTCCCCGACTGCAGACCCGCTGCTCCGAGGAGGACTGATTCCAACATGTCCTCTGGCAGGACCCTGTTTATACCCTTGTCGAATCTGATCTGTGGTCATTTAATCCCTATTGGCCAAGAAGGTCACCTCAGTGTACCTGGCACGTCTCGATTGGTCTGTTCAACTTTCAACCTGCGGCCTCTAGGGTTTGGGGTTTTTTTCCTCTTCTCCCTGCCTGGAGATGTTTCGTTTCCTGCTGGGGGGAGTGTACTGCCACAGTCACAACATCCCCATGCAATGCTAAAGGCTTGGGGAAGAGTGGCTGGAAAGCTGCCCGGCAGAAAAGGACCTGGGGGTGTTGGTCGACAGCCAGCTGAATATGAGCTGGCAGTGTGCCCAGGTGGCCAAGAAAGCCAGTAGCATCCTGGCTTGTATCAGAAATGGTGTGGCCAGCAGGACTAGGGAAGCGATTGTCCCCCTGTACTCGGCACTGGTGAGGCCGCACCTCAAATACTGTGTTCGGTTTTGGGCCCCTCACTACAAGAAAGACATTGAGGTGGTGGAGCATGTCCAAAGAAGAGCAATGAAGCTGGTGAAGGATCTAGAGAACATGTCTTATGAGGAGCAGCTGAGGGAACTGGGGTTGTTTAGCCTGGAGAAAAGGAGGCTTAGGGGAGACCTTATCGCTCTGTACAACTACCTGAAAGGAGGTTGTAGTGAGGTGGGTGTCAGACTTGTCTCCGAAGTAGTAAGTGATAGGACGAGAGGAAATGGCCTCAAGTTGCACCAGGGGAGCTTTAGATTGGCTATTAGGAAAAATTTCTTCACCGAAACAGTTATTAAGCATTGGAACAGGCTGCCCAGGGAAGTGGTTGAGTCACCATTCCTGGAGGTATTTAAAAGACATGTAGACGTGGTGCTTAGGGACATGGTTTAGTGGTGGACTTGGCAGTGTTAGGGTTACAGTTGGACTCAATGATCTTAATGGTCTTTTCCAACCTAAATGATTCTATGATTCTATATTGGGGATTGCGCTGACCTATGTGCAGGACCTTGCACTTGGCCTTGTGGAACCTCATGAGGTTCACATGGGCCCACTCCTCAAGCCTGTCAAGGTCCGCCTGGATGGCATCCCTTCCCTGAAGTGTATGAGCTGCACCACTCAGTGTCATCTGCAAACTTGCTGAGGGTGCACTCAGTCCCACTATGTCATTGATGAAGATATTAAATAGTATTGGTCCCAGTACGGACCCTTGACGGACACCACTTGTTACTGGTGTCCATTTGGACATTGAGCCATTGACTGTAACTGTTTGGACATGGCCATCCAGCCAGTTCCTCATCCATCTAACAGTCCATCCATCAAACCCATGTCTCTGCAATTTAGTGGCAAGGATGTTGTGGGGGAACCTTATCGAAGGCCTTACAGAAGTCCAGATGAATGACATCTGTAGCTCTTCCTTTGTCCACTGATGCACTCACTCCATCGTAGAAGTCACAATTTGCCCTTGGTGAAGCCATGTTGGCTGTCTCTAATCACCTCCTAGTCTTCCATATGCCTTGACATGTCTTCCAGGAGGGTCTGTTCGATGATCTTACCAGGCACGGAGATGAGGCTGACTGGTTGGTAGTTCCCAGGGTCCTCCTTATTACCCTTTCTAAAAATGGGTGTGTTGTTTCCCATTTTCCAGTCACTGGGGACTTCGCCTGACTGCCATGACTTTTCAAATAAGATGGAGAGTGGCTTGGCAACTACCTCAGCCAATTCCCTCAGGACAGTGGGATGCATCTCATTGGGTCCCATGGGCTTGTGTGTGTTCAGGTTCCTCAAGTGGTCTTGAACCTGATCTTCTCCTACAGTCAGATGGTCTTCGTCCCCCCCAGTCCCTCCCTGCCTTGAGTTTCAGGGGCTTGAGAGATGTGGGAAGAGAGATTACCAGTGAAAACTGATGCAAAAAAATTGTTGAGCACCTCAGCCTTCTCCATGTCAGTTGTCAACAGATCCCCTGTCTCATTTATTGGGGGGTGGGGTACATTTTCTTTAATCTTCCTTTTCTGGCCAATGTACATGTATTAGCCTTTATTATTATTCTTTGCATCTCTTGCAAAATTCAGCTCCAACTGTGCCTTAGCTTTCCTGATCCCATCTCTATGCATCCGGGCAGCATTCCTATATTCTTCCCAGAATAAATGTCTCTGGTTCTACTGCCTGTGCATTTCCTTCTTGCACTTTAGTTTGACCAGGAGGTCCTTAGTGAGCCATGCTGGTCTCCTGCCTTCCTTGCCTGATCTCTTACACATGGGAATCGAGAGTTCTTGTGCTCTAAGAAAAATGTCCTTAAAGAGCTGCCAGCTCTGTTCTGCTCCTTTATCCCTGAGGGCAGTTTCCCATCCACTGATTTCTTAAACAACTGAAAGTTTGCTAAGTTTTTAAGCTCAGTTTCCCTTCTCTTGAGTCATCCCCTGCCACAATATATACCCACCAACTCTTTCCTGTGCTTAGAACTACTTATGTGTCTGAATCTTTTTTGTGAATGCTTCTTAAAATCATCTTTGTTACATCTGTCTCGTTGTTGGAAATTTGCCATTCTCAGCCACTTTGTCTTCCTTTTAGACAAAAAGGAGGAAATACTCTTTTTCTAATTCAAGCAAATGCATTGTACCAAAATAATTCACCTCAAATAATCAGTTGTATGGAGCTAAAATTCAATTAATAGAATAGAATAGCATAGACTAGACTAGACTAGACTATTTCAGTTGGAAGGGACCTACAACAATCATCTAGTCCAACTGCCTGACCAATTCAGGGCTGACCAAGTTAAAGCATGTTGTTAAGGGCATTGTCCAAATGCCTCTTAAACACTGACAGGCTTGGGGCATCGACCACCTCTCTGGAAAGCCTGTTCCAGTGTTTGACCAGCCTCTCGGTAAAGAAATGCTTCCTAATGTCCAGTCTAAACCTCCCCTGGCGCAGCTTTGAACCATTCCCACGCGTCCTATCACAGGATACCAGGGAGAAGAGATCAGCCCCTTCCTCTCCACTTCCCCTCCTCAGGAAGCTGTAGAGAGCAATGGGGTCACCCCTCAGCCTCCTTTTCTCCAAACTAGACAAGCCCAAAGTCCTTAGCCGCTCCTCATAGGACATTCCTTCCAGCCCTTTCACCAGCTTTGTTGCCCTCCTCTGGATGCATTCAGGGACCTTCTCATCCTTCTTAAATTGTGGTGCCCAGAACTGCACACAGTACTCAAGGTGAGGCCACACCAACGCTGAATACAGCAGAATAATCACCTCTCTTGACTGGCTGGTTATGCTGTGTGTAATGCACCCCAGGATGCAGTTTGCCCTCTTGGCTGCCAGGCACACTGCTGGCTCATATTGAGCCTGCTGTCAACCGGCACCCCCAGATCCCTGTCTTCAGGGCTGCTCTTCAGTCACTCCTCTCCCAATTTTATACTTGTGCCTGGCATTTCTCTGTCCCAGGTGCAGAATCTGGCATTTTGACTTGTTAAATTTCATCCCATTAATCATAGCTCAATGCTCCAATCTATCTAGATCCCTCTGCAAGGCCTCCTGTCCCTCGAGAGAGTCAACAGCACCTCCCAGTTTAGGATCATCAGCAAACTTGCTAATGGTGCATTCAACTCCTGCATCCAGATCACTCATAAATATATTGAACAGAACTAGCCCTAGAATTGAACCCTGAGGAACACCGCTGGTGACCGGTCGCCAGCCAGATGTAGCCCCATTCACTACAATCCTTTGAGCCCTGCCCTTCAGCCAGTTCTTCACCCACCGCACCGTGAACCTGCTCATCCCACAGTCGGACAACCTGTCCAGAAGGATGCTGTGAGGAACAGTATCACATTTTATCAAAACAAGCACAAATATTGTGCTTGTTCAGGCAGAGATGTGACAGTCTTGTCAGCCCCTAGTGCATGAAGTAGAGGCTCACAACTACAACTTTCAAATAGTCAATTCTATACCTCGAATCAGAAGTTATATGCATTCTGAAAAGCGTATTTTCTATGTAATAGGTTTAATATTGTATTCAAGCAGATTTCATTTTTCTAATATATGTGAAGATGAAATTAAAATTACATGCTTCTATTAATAAATCTAGACTTGTTGCTGTCAACTTGATAGTTAATCCCTGATTCTGCTGGATTTTGATGGTGACTACATAATTCAAGTACATTTGACACTACTTACAAAATAAAGCAGAGAGTACATGAATAAAACTGTGGGTCAAGGTGTTTTGGTTTTTTTCCCCCTTAAATTCTTAGTATCTCATCTTCCAGAAAATAGCATTCAGAATGAAATGGAACTTCTCCCTTTTTTCAGGTTTTTCAGGTTTAGGAAAAAAACTCCCATTTAAAAAAAATGTATACTTGTCAAATGTCTTTTTGACAACTATTTCAGAGTTTACTGTGCTTTTATAAAACACAAGATGGTATTCACAGTTAGAGCATTATGTTCTATAAATATTTAGACCTTTATGTTTTACTTCGTATTTGAATAGTTCTGAATGCTTAGGTGTCTAAGTAAATACCTGAGTGTCCCTATAAAATGCCTATTTAAATATAAGACATTGAAAATGTAGTTTTTATGCCTTCATGATGTTTCTAGAATTTGTTGAGGCCACTGTTTTAAGCATTTATGGTCTTTACAGTAAATGCATTGACTTCAAAATATTGGTTTAGGAACTTTGTGCTCTGTCTGAATTGTCTTATTCTCCTGCAGCTAAAACAAGCAGCTGGGCCAACGCAATTGCTGACAACAACTGAGCAATCAAATGCTATCACCACTGTCAGCTCTACAAAGGCAGCTGCAGCTCCCACACCAGTCCTTTCTCCAGTCCCTGCTGTCGCCCCTGTGCCAGCTCCTGTCTCTACCACTCCACCACCAGCTGCAGTTGCATGTGCACCTGCACCTCTAAGTGTCCCTAAAGAAGAGAAACCATCTGAAACACCAATTGTTCTTAGTCCATCATCAACTTGCAGGTATGAATGAGCATCAGAGAATGGTTTCTGCGTTTATTTCCTCTTGTTTCTAGTCTTCATTTTAAAATAAGCTTTCTATTGAAATATTAGTTCAGTAATTTTTTTCCATTTTGCCTTCCCTCCCCCCCAATGTAATGCCTGTCTATAAGTTATTGCAGCTAATAAGCTCTTCCCCCCCGCCTTCTCCTGGGAACTATGGTCTTGTGATTAAATTTAGAGCTGGGAGTCAAGTGATACAGGATATATTCTACTCTGGAATTATTGTGACTCCCTTTTTTTCCTTTAAACTGAGGCTATTTTGCTATGTCTGCATGAGAAACTGATGTTTATGAAGCCATTCAAGACTCTTTTTTTAAAAAAAACTAATTTTGTTTTGAATCACGCTGGTCAGATTTGACACACATGACATAGTAAGCTCTTATGGAATCCCTTAACTTCTGAAAAGAGAGAAAATTAAAGGATCTACGGTGTATATACTTTTTTGATGGAATTCTGACAAATCAACTTTGAACTGAAAGGTAGGATACGGTATTGCTTTTAATCATGTAGTTAGTATCTTAAAGCTATGAGATTATTCATCATAAACAATCTTTGGTTCTTCCATAAGTAGTACTGTTGGTTATGATGGCTTGTGATTTCAGCTCTCAGCATACAAGAAAATCAAGTGCAAGTTTGCAGTTGCATTTCTGGTTAATACTCTGTTCATATAAAGTTGCTTACATATTGTATGGGATTAAAAATACAAAATAGTTGGCTATAAATTCATGGCCCTTGGTGTGCTGCATAAATTAAGTTCTTAATTCTTCAAATACAGGCTTTAATTATTTGTGTGCTATTTATGTGAATGCCGTTGCACAAGACATTGATTTTTGAAGAGGTAGCATTTAAATACCATCCAATAGTGGTTTATTTTGAGATGAGGAAACAAAGCTTGGAACTGGCTAACTGGTTGAAAATGTCAGCACTAATTTCTTGCAATAAACACCCTTAATTATAGATGTAACCTTGCTTTTCTAGAAAATTAACATCTATTTCAAACTAGTAAAGTATAGAATGCAAATAAAGCTTATCAACAAAATAATTTGCAGTGTTTTTTTAAACTTAGTATTTTGTGTTGCTCAGTTTGTTCAGTAGATTTAAAGAATAGATGAAATCTTAGGTTTTTAAATAGTGTTTTCTGTTTCTTGTATGCATGGCTTGTAAAGTTGTAAACTTGCAGTAAAAGGAGTCTTGATTTAAATATTAATTCTAGTAGGAACCAAAGGAGTGAACTGAAAAATACCATGTGATACCTTCTTTGAGTGTAGCAGATGCTGTTTGTTTCTGATTTGCTTGATCAGTTAAATAACTGTTTGAAGACTGCATAGAGTTTTCTGGCCTTGACCATGAAAGCTGATGTCTTATTTCTTCTTTTCAAGCCTTTGCTTTTTTTTTTAGTTCTTCACAGTGATTAAATATTAGTATTCTTGCTGGAGCTATTTTTTTCTTGCATTAAAATTGCATGCATGTAAAGGTATTGCTGGTTTTTTAATAGCTTCTTTTGGAAGTTGATCCAGAGAAATTAGGGCCTTTCACTTGTGATTTGAAAGGGAATATTTGTAAGTTTTAATTTATCTTACTAGGAAAGTAAGATATTGAGATTTTAAAAAGTGCTTGGCACTGGCCTACTTTGGTTCTTGTTGAGGTCTGTCTGAATTACATCACTGACTTTGGGGAAGCAGTTAGGGACAGAATTCTGCTTCTGGAAATCCATCTTGTTCTTCCATCCTTAAACATTCAAGCAAGCAGATAAAACCAAAAATTTTCAACCTTAAGCTTTAAAAACTAGTATTATATATATCTGTATTGGGCATAAACAGCAGGGTTTAAGGGGAGGGGCTGCAGTGGTGACTGTTGTGGGAGAAGGCCATGAACTGCCCTGTGCCAGTTCCAGCCAGCTTTGAAACAGATGTAAACAATCAATTGTGTTCTAAAACTTCAGCCAGAAGAGCACACATGGCACCTCTGCTCAAAGTTATTTAAGAAAGAACAGTAGCTGCTAGGGTCAGGAGACACACAGAGGAGATGCTTTTAGAAACATGCTTCTGGGGACACAGTCTTGGAAGAAGGCACTCCATGCCAAAGGAGGTACAATGAGGTTATCCAGGACTGTGTCCAGTTGGGTTTTGACTGTCTCCAAGGATGGAGACTCCACAACCTCTCTGGGCAATCTGTTACAGTGTTCAACCATCCTCACAGTAAAAAAAAAGTGTAGAAGTGTTTTCTTATGTTTAAATGAAAATTCCTATATTTCAATTTGTGCCCATTGCTTTTTGTCCTGTCACTGGGCACTACTGAGAAGAGTCTGGCTCCATACCACCACCCCAATCAGGTATTTATACACATTGATAATATCCCCCAAGCCGCCTCTTCTTGATATTAAACAATCCCAGCTACCTCAGCCTCTCTTCATATGAGAGATGCTTCAGTTCATTAACCATTTTTGTGGTCTTTTGCTGGAATCACTCCAGTATCCCCATGTCTTTTTGTACTGAGGAGCCCAGAACTGGACACAGTACTCCAGATGTGGTCTCACCATTGCTGAGAAGAGGGGAAGGATCACCTGCTGACAACACTATTCCTAATTGTTGTGGTTTAATCCCGGTAGGCAGCTAAACCCCAAACAGCTGCTCGCTCACTCCCCCTGCAGTGGGATGGGGGAAACAATCGGAAGGGTAAAAGTGAGAAAACTCGTGAGTTGAGATCAAGACAGTTTAATAAGTAAGAAACCCCCCCCCCATCACACACACACAAATAAAAAAAACCAAAGAAAAACAAAACCAAGAAAAAAAAGTGATGCAAAAAACCCCCTAACAATTGCTCACCACTAGCCAACCGATGCCCAGCTAGTCCCTGAGCAATGGCAGCCCTGGCAAATTTCTCATGCATTTTTTTAAATTGCTGAGCACAACATCATATGGTATGGAATATCCCTTTGGTCAGTTGTGGTCAGCTGTCCTGGCTATGTCTCCTTCCAACTTCTTGTGCACCCCCAGCCTACTTGCTGGGGGGCAGTGTGAGGAACAGAAAAGGCCTTAACTCTGTATAAGCACTGCTCAGCAATAACAAAAACATCCCTGTATTATCAACACTGTTTTTAGCACAAATCCAAAACATAGTCCCATATAAGCTACTATGAAGAAAATTAACTCCATCCCAGCCAAAACCAGCACACCAATATGTAAAGGGGACCCTCCCTTTGAACATCCAGCCCAGCACAAGCAATCGAGGTGCCAAAAAGAGTTGTACTTCAGTACCAACTACTTCTGAAGCAGGTCAAACCCCCTCATGTGCTGCTAGTATCTCTTTCAGTCAGGGTGCAGCAGGCCTCAGATCCTCTATATCCCCAGCTCCAAAACCCTAGAGGTCGACCTCAAGTCTCTCCAGGTGCTTTCTGCCAGAAGCTCCATGTGGGGCCATGGTCCCTGGCTGCAGTGTAAAGCATGTTTCTCGCATCTTGTCCTATCTGGTCTGGCTGAAGGGCTACAGCACGAACTATCTCCAGGTTAATTTGTTCAAAGGCTTGCTGCTGCTCAGGGCCCCATTCAAAGTTGTTCTTCTTCCGAGTCATGCAATAGAGAGGGATTACGTTCCAAACTTTAACCTGGAATATGCATTCCCCAGAAACCTGCAACGCCTAAGAAAGCGTGTATTCCTTTTCTGTTAGCTGGTGGAGACATAGCTGTTATTTAACTGATCACAGACAATGCCCATCTTGCCATTTTATTCCTAAAAACTGGATTTCCTGTGCAGGTCCTTTGACCATGCTTCTTTTTATGGCAAAACCAACTTTCAGAAGCATCTGGATTATTCTTTTCCCTTTCTCAAACACTTCCTCTGCTGTGTGGCCCCACACGATGATGTCATCGATATACTGCAGGTGTTCAGGGGCTGCACCCTGTTCCAGCGCAGTCTGGGTCAGTCCACAGCAAATGGTGGGACTGTGCTTCAACCCCTGGGGCAGTCAATTCCAGGTGCACCAGACACCCATCAATGTGAAAGCAAACTGTGTCCTGCACTCTGCTGCCAAAGGGATGGAGAAAAATGCGTTAGCAATATCAGTTGTGGCATACCACTTTGGTGACTCGGATTCCAGTTCATATTGGAGCTTGTCGTGGTTTAACCCCAGCCAGCAACTAAGCACCACGCAGCTGCTCACTCACTTCCCCCCCCCACCCAGTGGGATGGGGGAGAAAATCGGGAAAAGAAGTAAAACTTGTGGGTTGAGATAAGAACGGTTTAATAGGACAGAAAAGAAGAAACTAATAATGATAATGAAAACACTAATAAAATGACAATAGTAATAAAAGGATTGGAATACACAAAACAAGTGATGTACAATGCAATTGCTCACCACTTGCGGACCAATGGCCAGTTAGTTCCTGAGCAGCGATTCCCCCACCCCCACTCCCCCCAGTTTATATACTAGATGTGACGTCACATGGTATGGAATACCCCGTTGGCCAGCTTGGGTCAGCTGCCCTGGCTGTGTCCCCTCCCAACTTTTTGTGCCCCTCCAGCCTTCTTGTTGGCTGGGCATCAGAAGCTGAAAAATCCTTGACTTTAGACTAAACATCTCATACACTTTCATTCCTTTGTAAAGGAGTTACACAGAGCCCTTGTTTTTGAAATTCCCAATTGCAATGTAATTTCATTCTATTTTGTAATGCACTTTCTCTATCTCTATGTGATGGGTTGATCCTGGCTGGACACCAGGCACCCACCATAGCTATTCTATCACTCTCTCCTCCACAGCTGGACAGGGGAACGGGAAATGAGGTTTGCGGTCAGTTCATCACACGTTATCTCTGTCACTTCATCCTCCTCAGTGGCAGCACTCATCACACTCTTCCCCTGTTCCAGCATGGGATCTCTCCCACGGGAGACAGTCCTCCACGAACTTCTCCAGCATGGGTCCTTTCTGCAGCGTGCAGTCCTTCAGGAGCATACCGCTCCAGCGTGGGTCCCCCACGGGGTCATAGGTCCTGCCAGAAAAACCCGCTCCGTGGGCTTCTCTCTCCACAGATCTGCAGGTCCTGCCAGGATCCTGCTCCAGCGCAGGCATCCCACGGGTCACAGCCTCCTTCGGGCACCCACCTGCTCCAGCGTGGGGTCCTCCCTGGGCTGCAGGTGGATATCTGCTCCACCGTGGACCTCCATAGACTGCAGGGGAACAACCCGTCTCACCATGGTCTTCACCACGGGCTGCAGGGGAATCTCTGCTCCGGCGCCTGGAGCACCTCCTCCCCCTCCTTCTTCACTGACCTTGGTGTCTGCAGGGTTATTTCTCTTGCATGTTCTCACTCTTCAGCTGCCGTTTCTGTGTGTTCTGCAACCCCTTTTCTCTTCCCCCTCTCCAGCTATTTTGTTTTTATTTTTTTTCCTCTCTCTCTCTCTCTTTTTTTAAATTTTTTTTTACACAGAGGTGCTACCACTATCACTGATTGGCTCAGCTTTGGCTGGCAGCAGGTCCATCTTAGAGCCAGCCGGCATTGGCTCTGTCAGACACAGGGGAAAACCTCCAGCAGCCCCCACAGAAGCCACCCCTGTAACCTCCCGCTACCAAAACCTTGCCACACAAACCCAATACAGTCCAAGCCAAATTACCACTGCTTCTAAAGCGTCTAATCATGCTAGTATTGTTGATCAATTTGTACCTGGGTATTCATTTCAGCCATAACATTTTTTAATACATTAGCTACTGTGTGAGCAGTTTGAACAGATTTCACAAGCGCCGTGGTAGCAACGGTGGCAGTAGCTGCAAAGGTGATATTATAAAGGCAATGAGCCATCCTATAAATCGTTTTGGGTGACTAATTGTCCGCTTTAAAAGCCTTGATAATTGACTTAATCCTGATTCCCCTTCCCACGATTTGGTCATATTTACAGGGATCCACAATTCAGCACGACATCATATTGGCATGATTACTGTAAGACTTAATTCAGATATATTCTTATGAGCAAAACAGCTAAAATACCAAGGTTAATTCAGATTAGTTTCAGTAGCATTGTTACATAAAGCAATATCTACAAATTGAGCTCCTACAAAAACATAAGGATGTGAAGTACATATCATCACCAAATCTTTGTGATTCTGTGTGAGGTTCAAACTTATACAAGGAATTTTTTTTTATATAGTCACTGTGGCTTAGGCGCAACACCTCCAGTGGGCCCAATAAAAATGCTGCACCCGAGCCACAGTGACCCCGCAAAGAAAAAAAGGATCAGAATTCTTACAATACTGTTGCTGGCCACTATTGCCAGGTATGCCAAAAAAGGTATTCTTTGGAGTAGGATACACGTTGCATCATCTCGCTAGCTTGTTGTTGCATTCTCTTCAAATGTCCCTATGTGATAGCTTTTTCATTCTCAATGCGCTGCTTCCTCCTCATTCGCCTCTCCTCCTTCAAATTCAGAGTCTTCATCTGCGGGATTGGGTTGTCCGAGTGGTTTCGCCAGTTCATGATATGGCTTCATGTGTTTAGCTGGAATCCACTTGGTTCCTGTGGGAAGAACAACACAAGCATAACCTCGCCCCCAAGTAATTAGTTCCACAGGTCCATTCCAACCAGGTCCACTAAAAGGATCTTTATACAGTACTTTAGGTCTGTGTGAAATAGAATCAGGAGTTTTAAAATGCCAATCTATCGCTGTGCTGGCCATTAAGTCTGGTGAGCGATTTAAAAATGTCAAAGTAAACATAGCATTATCTAGCTGTTCTTGTGGTGGCATATTCCCCCTTTTTTGTTTATGCAACATGGACTTTAAAGCATGATGCACACGCTCAATTATTGCTTGTCCAGTAGGTGAATGTGGAATTCCTGTCACATGGGATACCTGCCATTGTTGCAAAAATAATTGAGTAGATTTAGCTACATACCCTGGACCGTTGTCAGTTTTAATGGTTTGAGGAACCCCCATAATTGCAAAGCATCGTGACCAATGTCATTGAACATCACATGCCCTTTCTCCAGAATGAGCAGTAGCACAAATATAAGAGGAAAAGGTATCAATAGAAACATGCACAAATTTCAAGGAGCCAAAGGCAAATACATGTGTAACATCACTTTGCCAAATGGCATTAGAGTGTAAAGCACGTGGGTTAACTCCAATGCTAACTGCATCAGAAGCAACTCTTTGACAATCTGGGCAAGAAGGAATTGTATCTTTAGCCTGTGCTTTTGTCAAATTAAACATCTTTTGCAATGCTGCAGCATTTCGGTGAAAAAAGGAATGAGAGGCCACAGCAGAATGGAATCGCACTGTGCCAACAGTAAAAGAGTCAGCCACGGCATTGCCTTTAGTCAAAGGTCCTGGCAGCACAGTGCGCGACCTAATGTGACAAATAAACAAAGGATAAGCTCTTTTATTTAAAAGAGTTTGCAATTCCAAAAATTTGTTGAATAAGTCTTCATCATTTATCTCCTTTAAGTAAGATCCTGGTAATCGCTGTACAACACGTATGACATATTCTGAATCAGAAACAATATTGAGTGGTTCCGATGGAAATAAAGCTAAAGCGTGTAAAACAGCCTGTAATTCCACACGCTGCGTGGAACCTTGTAACAGAACAACAGATGTCTGCCATACTCCATTATCTAGCCAGGCAACTACACCTCGTCCAGTTTTTCCAGAGCCATCTACAAAAACTGTACAAGCATTAACAACAGGAGTATCTGATACTATCGTCTGTGGTTTGATGTTTAATGTGTGAAGGTTTTGCAGTAACTTACATTTAGGCAGTGAGAAAGAAATTTTGTTCGTGAAGTCGGCCAATGCGATTTGCAGTGATTGTGATTGAACAAAAAGGTAATCGAAATCTTGTTTTGAAAAAGGAAGATACAAGGTATCTGGATCAAAACCAATGAGACACTGAGTACGTGACCATGCTTTTTGTACCACAGTCACAATCATTTCTAAAGGCTGTGTAATAGTTTTCTTTAAAGTGTGAGAGAGAAACACCCATTCCAAATATAAAATTTTCTGAGTGACTTTATCATGTTGCCCTATAATAGCAAAAGGTTGTTTTGGACCTTGTATGACATACACATCAACAGGTAAAGTTAAGTCCCTTCTATAGGCTTGTAACATAGATATCTTTTGTGAAACTAAATTTAACTCTTCCTTGGCAGCTGGAGTTAAGATCCGTGGTGATGTTAAATCAGGATCACCTCTCAGAATGTTAAAGAGATTACTTAATTCCTCTGTGGTTATACCTAACATGGGTCGTACCCAGTTTATTGTTCCTAATAATTTTTGAGCATCGTTCAGAGTTCGTATATCTGTCTGTAACTTTAATGATTGAAGCTGTACTGTTCTTTCCGTAAGAATCCACCCTAAATATTTCCAGGGCGGCATCTTTTGAATTTTTTCTGTAGCAATTTGAAGTCCAAAGGTGTGCAAAGAATTTACAAGATGTTGCACAACACTTTCCAAATACTGTGTTGTTTCTGTTGCAATTAAAATATCATCCATATAATGATATATTATAGCATTTGGAAATGCGTCTCGGCTCGGTTGAATAGCCGCAGCAACTACTATCTGACAGATAGTAGGACTATTCATCATGCCCTGAGGTAGCACTGTCCACTGATAACGCTGCATAGGCTCGGCGTTATTTATGCTAGGCGCTGAAAAGGCAAAATGTGCACAATCATCAGGATGTAAAGGAATCGTGAAGAAGCAATCTTTTAAATCAATGACTTGTAATTCCCACTCTTTAGGGATCATTGCAGGATTTGGCGTTCCCGGCTGGGTAATCCCCATAGGTTGTAACACTGCATTTATCACTCGTAAATCCTGCAATAATCGCCATTTTCCTGACTTTTTTGGAATAACAAAAATTGGTGTATTCCATGGACTAGTTGAAGTGACAATGTGTCCCTGCTGCAACTGCTCTTGAATTAATTTATGTGCTTGTATCAATTTGTCCCCTTTTAACGGCCACTGATCGACCCAAACAGGTGCAGAGGTTAGCCACGTAAGTCTGAGCAGGGGTTTTGCACCAGTGACCCTTAGGATAAATTTGAATTGACTGTGGTTAGGGTAATGTGCCATTGTTTCAATAAATCCCTGCCCCACAAAGTTACAGATGAGTCAAGTACATAAGGCTGAATCCACGTTTCATGCTTCTCAGGCCCCTTTACTGACAAAAGTTTGGCACTTCGCATGGGCTGTTGAGTGCCTCCTATACCAACAATCATAGAAAGAGCTATTTGCAACGGCCACAAATTTGGCCAGTCCTTTTTTGATATTATAGAAATGTCTGCTCCGGTATCTAGCAATCCTGAAAACCATCTACCCTCAATTTGCAATTTTAAAATCGGCTGTTGCTGTGTTATTTCCTGTGACCATAATATAAAAGGACTCCCGGTGCTACCAAAGCTACCGTCACCTCGATTATTTTGCATGTTTTGAGGTACCCAACAAGGAAGCAATATTAATTGAGCTATTCTTGTGTTCGCCGGAATTGTACATGGAATTTGCATTGAAGCTAGCATGATTTCAATTTCCCCTTGATAATCTGAATCAATAACTCCAGGGTATACAATTATTCCCTGTGTCGTAGCACTAGATCATCCAATTATTAATCCTAACACGCCATCAGGCAAAGGTCCGAATATTGCAGTCCCCACAATATAAATCCTCTGTTCTTTTATTGAGAGGTTGGCTGCTGTTGCCAAATCCAGCCCGGCACTCCCTGTAGTTGCGGGCTGGAGGTCATAGATGGTTCTTGCGGGCTGCCTGTTTGTGTAGCAGTCCAATCGGTTAGTGGTGCCTGCACTGAATTCTAGACCCTGTTGGTTTGCGGGGCACCAGGTCTCGCACCCCTCCTGTAGTTTCCCTGGAAGAGATTACCTTCTTTGTCAAATTTTGATTTATGTTGATTCGCCCAATGATATCCTTTACTACAGTGATGGCAGAAGTGATTTACGGGTTTATCACGTTTGGATTTCTGTCGTTTAGGACATTGCTTAGCCATATGTCCCAATTTTCCACACTCAAAGCATTTCACAGTAACTTGATTAACATTTAGTTGCTGTGACAGTGCAGCAGCTAACATGTTAATTCTATGAGTGTCTGTCCCTACGTTTTGACATAGCTTAATATACTGCCCAACGTCAGTAGCTCTTCCTCTAACTGATTTCAGTGCAGCCTGACAATCTGTATTTGCATTCTCATAAGCCAATTGAAATAATAATGCTTTTGCAGCTTCTGGATTTTCTACCTGCCGTGTTATTGCAGCTTGAAGGCGATCAATAAAAGATACGTATGGTTCCCGAGAGCCCTGTCGTATAGAGGCAAATGAAGTGGTACCTTGCCCAGTTTCAGGTACACGTCGTATAGCCATGATCGCAATATGAGTGGCCTGATCGAAAACTTGCTTTGGCAAAGCTGCTTGTGCCTGAGGTGTAATGTAAGGGCCTGTTCCTTGTAACATATTTTGATCTATAAGTATCCCTGATGACAAGTTGTCCATAATTTGTTCCACTGACAAATCATTGTATTCTAATTGCCATACAGAATACTGAGCAGAAGTCAACACCGTTTTCATATGCAATTTCCAGTCCCAAGGAGTCATAGTATAAGTGCCTCCAATTGTTTCCACTAGTCCCATTGTAAATGAATTGTGTAACCCATTTTCACAAATTGATTTCCGTAATTCTTTTATCATTTCATAAGGTAAACCCTCATGCTGTGGCGGAGCTGAAGGCACTACAGTGTTTTCTCCGCACCGCTGTAAAGCAGGAGCCACAGGATTAGACAGAGGCATAGAGTTAGAGGGATTAGTAGGAGAAGGAGATACAGGCAGTGCAGCAAAGCCAGATTCCATTTTAAGTTCTGCAAACCCTGGAGAGGGAGTACCAGGCGACTGGGGTGGGTGGGTGGGGGACGACGGCGGCGGCACGGCGGCCGTGGTGGGCACAGAGGCCGCGGGAGGCAGCGGTGGGGCGGGCGCGGCGGCAGCGAAGCGAGTGCAAAAGCGGCGGGAGGCAGCGGCGAGGCGGCGGGGACCTGTATGCCGTGGTGAGGGTCGGCAACCCCGCGGAGCCTGTGCTGCCCGCCCGCTGCCTGCCTGTCTGCCTGCCGGCGGGATGTGTGCATTAACGGTGTTAGTGCAGGCGGTGGTGGAGGTAATGAGGGATATAAATCTGGCTCTTTTTCAGAATCCACCCTGCCTGATGCAAAAGAATTATTATCGGAATCAGAATCCTGCTCATTAGCGGCCTGCTTACAAACTGTCTCCTCAAAAGCAGTATCAGGTTGTTTTGGTATGATTTTCACTGCCAGCTGTAAATGCACCAGCGCGGCATAAATAAATTTCCATGTCACAATTAAATTTTCTGATACACCAAATGCCAAAGTTTTTCGCATTTGTAAACGCTCCCCAACTCTTTCCCAAACCTTGCTGTCAAAAGTTCCCTCTGTGGGAAACCAGTTACAATTATCCTTTACCCATATTAAAAGCGAAGCAATTTGTCCCTCTGTTATGTTATACCCAGAGGCCTGTAAAGTCTGCTGCAAAACGTTTAAGTAGAGCTTATGCTCCTGAGAAACTGATTGCCCCATGCTACCACAATCTCACAACTCACCCGTTCCACAGGGGTTGCTGTTACCTATTTTCTCGGAGTTGTGGCCACTTCTTCAAAACTCTCCCCGTTAGATTGCGTGGTCTCAGCAGTGAAGGGGAATCACCTCTTTTCTTCTTCTCTCAATCACGTTGTTTTCTTCTCTTAATCGTGCCAGCTTCTTCTCTCCATCACGTCGTCATCTTCTCTCGATCACGTCGGGCTCACCATCTGCAGTGACTCAATCAAGCGCTCAAGCTCTCTGTGCAAGATTCCCTTTATTTCACAAAAGGATCAAACTTATATATGTTTCAACAGAGATCCAGAAAGAACTAACGGCATACAGCCAATACTACTAACACAGGAGCGCATATCTGGCTCAGCTGGGATGTTTGCCAGTTCTCAGAACACTTAAAGATAAAAACATTCCATACACATACTCGTGACTGTCTTCAGCCACATCTTCCCAGGCCTACACAAGGCCATCCTCCAACCTGACCTTGTAAAACTAGTTCTTCAAAGGCTTGGCAAACATGCAGCACAACAAATTCTAACGGTCACTCTTGAAAACAAATGCCAGGTGTTCCGAGCTGCTCCCACAGATACCCTCTGTCCACAGTGTATGTCTTTTATTGTCAGGAGGCTGTGTCGACCTCGTCGGAGGTGGGGGTCGAGAATTGTACGGGGGCTTAGCTTTTATTTCTCCATTCCCTTCCACCCTCCTAAGGTCTGCTTTGGATTTTGTCTCTCCCTGACTGGTGAATCCCATCTGTCTCCCATAATTAATCAACTCCTGTGCTACTTCTCTCCATGTCATCTCTGGGGGGCCTCCCCTTCAGGGTCGGAGTGCTCTCAAGCGATCTTGTAATTGTACTGCATACAATTTCAAGGCATCAGGCAGTCCCCTTATAAGAGGATGCAACCTTTCAGGGTCTGCCACACATTGCATGGGGGAGGGCTGTTGCAGAACCAGGAATCGATCATACATCAGCTGGAGACATGCAGCTTTTTGTACGGTCTCCAAAAGGTGACCCGCCATAGGCATTTTAATCAAGAAGGGGTCTCCCCTCTCCATAGGGTCCAATCCACCTGCCCTATATGCTGCTCTTTGGGTCAGGGACCACGGCTCTCTATTGTCATTTGTAGTTAGGAAAACCCCCAGACCCCAATATCCTCTTGCCTCATCCTCACTTAGCAGGATGCAGTCACCCCCAGCAAGGGATACTCTCCACACATACTCAGTTTCTGTTTCTTAGTGTCCCCAGGAATATTTTAGCCAAATCAGTGGGGGAATAGGGGACAATGCAGGTTGTAACTTGTTGGGCTCCTCCTTGAGGACATTTACTCTTTCAGTCTCTCACAGACCCTCCACGGGTTGCAAGTGGGTATCTGCTCCACCGTTCACCTCCATGGGCTGCAGGGGCATCACCTCCTCCGGCGCACCTCCTCCCCCTCCTTCACTGACCTTGGTATCTGCATAGATGTTTCTCTCACATTCCAATCTCCTCCCCTGCTGCAGGTTTCCCTTCTTAAATCTGTTATCCCAGAGGCACTACCACCTTCGCTGATGGGGTCAGCCTTGGCCAGAGGCGGGTCTGACTTGGAGCCGGGGAAGCTTCTAGCAGCGTCTCACAGGAGCCACCCCTGCAGCCCCTCCCCCCCTACCAAAACACCAGCACACAAACCCAAAACATTTAGTCATTCTGCTATATATGGAATTGCATAAGAAACCCTAGACTCCAATTACTGAAATTATCTGGGGCTGTTTTGAGAGGGTGGCAAACTGTGGCATGGAAATTTTGGGATGTGGGGGTGTTCATAGAATCATAGAACGATTTGGGTTGGAAGGGACCTTAAAGATCATCTAGCTCCCATCCGTCTCTAATGGGCAGGGACAGCTTCCACTAGAACAGGTTGCTCAAAGCCCCATCCAACCTGGCCTTGAACACTTCTGGGGCGGGGGCATCCACAACCTCTCTGGTCAACCTGTTCTAGTGCCTCACTACCCTCACAGTGAAGAACGTTTTCCTTACATCTAATGTAAATCTACCCTCTTTCAGTTTAAAACTGTCACCCCCTCATCCTATCACTACACTCCCTTGTAAAAAGTCCTTCTCCAGCTTTCTTGTATGCCCCCTTTAGGTACTGGAAGGCTGCTATAAGGTCTCCCCGGAGCCTTCTCTTCTCCAGGCTGAACAGCCCCAACTCTCAGCCTGTCTTCATAGGAGAGGTGCTCCAGACCTCTAATCATCTTCATGGCCCTCCTCTGGACCCACTCCTACAGGTCCACATCCTTCTTATGTTGAGGGCCCCAGAGCTGAATGCAGTACTCCAGGTGGTGTCTCACGAGAACAGAGTAGAGGGGGAGAATCACCTTCCTCGACCTGCTGGTCACACTGCTTTTGATGCAGCCCAGGATGTGATTGGCTTTCTGGGCTGCAAGCACACATTTCCGGGTCATGTTGAGCTTCTTGTCAACCAACACCCCCAAGTCCTTCTCTGCAGGGTTGCTCTCAATCCATTCATCACCCAGCCTGTATTTGTGCTTGGGATTGCCCCGACCCATGTGCAGGACCTTGCACTTGGCCTTGTTGAACTTCATGAGGTTCACACGGGCCCACCTCTCAAGCCTGTCAAGGTCCCTCTGGATGGCATCCCTTCCCTCCAGCATGTTGACTGCACCACACAGCTTGGTGTCGTCGGCAAACTTGCTGAGGGTGCACTCAATCCCACTGTCCATGTCGCCGACAAAGATGTTAAACAGCGCCAGTCCCAATACCGACCCCTGAGGAACAACACTCATCACTGGTCTCCACTTGGACATTGAGCCATTGATCGCAACTCTTTGAGTGCGACCATCCAGCCAATTCCTTATCCATTGAGTGGTCCATCCCTCAAGTCCATGTCTCTCCAATTTAGAGAAAAGGATGTCATGCGGGACAGTGTCAAATGCTTTGCACGAGCCCAGGTAGATGACGTCCGTTGCTCTTCCCTTATCCACCAATGCTGTAACCTCGTTGTAGAAGGCCGCCAAATTTGTCAGGCACGATTTGCCCTTAGTGAAGTCATGTTGGCTGTCACCAATCACCTCCTTATTTTCCCTGTACCCTAGCATAGTTTCCAGGAGGGTCTGCTCCAAGATCTTTCCAGGCACAGAGGTGAGACTGACTGGCCTGTAGTTCCCCGGGTCTTCCTTTTTTCCCTTTTTAAAAATGGGGGTTATGTTTCCCCTTTTCCAGTCAGTGGGAACTTCCCCGGACTGCCATGACTTCTCAAATATGATGGATAGTGGCTTAGCCACTTCATCCACCAGTTCCCTCAGGACCCACGGATGCATCTCATCAGGTCCCACAGACTTGTGCACCTTCAGGTTCCTTAGATGGTCTCGAACCTGATCTTCTCCTACGGTGGGCGGTTCTTCATTCTCCCAGTCCCTGCCTTTGCCTTCTGCGACTTGGGCAGTGTGGTTAGAGCACTTGCCGGTGAATCCCCCTCCAGGGCTTTATCCCATTGTACTGTACCAAGCAGATCCCTGAAGAGGCTAAAGTCTGCTCTCCTGAAGTCCAGGGTAGCGAGCTTGCTGTGTGTGCCCTCCTCGCTGCCCTAAGGGTCTTGAACTCCACCATTTCATGGTCACTGCAGCCAAGGCTGCCCTTGAGCTTCACGTTCCCCACCAGCCCCTCCTTGGTGGAGAGAACAAGGTCCAGCACAGCACTTCTCCTCATTGGCTCCTCTATCACTTGGAGAAGGAAATTGTCATCAACGCATTCCAGGAACCTCCTGGATTGCTTATGCCCTGCTGTGTTGTCCTTCCAGCAGATATCGGGGTGGTTGAAGTCCCCCATGAGGACCAGGGCTTGTGAATGTGAGGCTGCTCCTATCTGTCTATAGAGGGCCTCATCTGCTCGGTCTTCCTGGTCGGGTGGGCTGTAACAGACCCCCACTATAATGTCACCTGTCCCTGCCCTCCCTTTAATCCTGACCCATAGGCTCTTGGTCGGCTCCTCATCCATTCCCAGGTAGAGCTCCATGCACTCCAGCTGGTCATTGACATAGAGGATGACACCCCGTCCTTGTCTCCCCTGCCTATCCTTCCTAAAGAGCCTGTATCCTTCCATTCCAGCTCTCCAGTCACAGGAGCCATCCCACCACGTCTCTGTGATGCCAACAAGATCATAGCCCCGGAAGCGTGCGCACGTCTCTAACTCCTTTTGTTTATTCCCCATGCTACATGCGTTTGCATAGAGGCATTTCAGTTGGGCCCCAGATGAAGCTGACTTACTGGCTAGAATTCCTTTGTGCTGCTCTTCAGGTGCTCTCCTGCCGACCTGTGATCCCTCTCCAGGCTGTGGGCATCTATTGCTGGCACTGGCATCAAACTGGTAGGAGTGGGATGGATTGAGGTTCCCCTCCCCGGCAACTTTAGTTTTCCTCTCTAAGTTTCTAAATTCTCTAAAAGTCTCTAAACTCTTAGAGAGTTTTGCTCTCTAAGTAAATATTAAACTGTATATTTGAGCAAATGCCTGACCTGTTTCAAAGAAAGATTTGTACTATACTTTCATATCTTTGTAGGGGATATATTGGAGGCAGGTGTTATGGTAAATAGCAGTTGGGTACAGTAATCCTTAACTTGGACTGGCAGTAGCCACTGGATTTAGTTATAAGGAGATCTTATAATACACTGGTTTAGCCTTTTTCTCCCTTAAACTGTCTCCCTGCCTTTTTTTAGCCTATACCTCTTGTCGTGGTTTAAACCCAGCCGGTAACAAAGCACCACGCAGCCCCTCGCTCACTCCTCCCCCCCCTGGCCATGGTGGGATGAGGAGAAAATATAAAGAAAGGCTCGTGGGTCGAGACAAGGACTGGGAGGGATCACTCACCACTTATGGTCATGGGCAAAAGATAGGCTCAACTTGGGGAAGAAACAAAACCAATTTAATTTACTACAAATCAAATCAAAACAAGGATACTGAGAAGTAAAACCCAAATCTTAAAACACCTTCCCCCCACCCCTCCTTCCTTCCCAGCTCAATTCCACTCCCGGTTTTCTCTACCTCCTCTCCCCAGCGGCGCAGGGGAACAGGGGATGGGGGTTGGGGTCAGTTCACCACACATTGTTTCTGCCGCTCCTTCCTCCTCAGGGGGAGGACTCCTCACTCTTCCCCTGCTCCAGCGTGGGGTCCCTCCCACGGGAGACAGTCCTTCACGAACTTCTCCAACATGAGTCCTTTCCATGGGCTGCAGTTCTTCACAAACTTCCCTGGCATGGGTCCTTTCCACGGGCCGATCTTCAGTCACAGGCTGCTCCAGCGCGGGCTTTCCCATGGAGTCATGGCCATCTTCGGGGGCATCCAACTGCTCCGGTGTGGGCTCCTCCACGAGCTGCAGGTGGGCATCTGCTCCACCGTTCATTTCCATGGGCTGCAGGGGGACAGCCTGCTGTCTCACCACGGGCTGCAGGGGCATCACCTCCTCCGGCGCACCTCCTCCCCCTCCTTCTTCACTGGCCTCAGTATCTGCATAGGTGTTCCTCTCACATTCCAATCCCCTCACTCACTGCAGGTTCCCCTTCTTAAATATGTTATCCCAGAGGCGCTACCACCATCGCTGATTGGGTCAGCCTTGGCCAGAGGCGGGTCCGACTTGGAGCCGGGGGAGCTTCTAGCAGCTTCTCACAGGAGCCACCCTTGCGGCCCCCTCCCCCACTAAGCGTGCTATAGCTAGTTATTAAGTGGCAAGCTCCTGTGCAGGTCACAGAGTTTGTTGGCTGCTTGCTTATCTCTGTTTTGCTGAGTTTGGGAACATGGTAATGCAAATAATGGCTATGTGCTTTGTCCTGGCACTGATGGCTTTGCTGTGTTGTGGGAGCTATCTTGTGGAGGAGATGAGGGAATACATCTCCCTCTCCCTACCGGGCATTAATGTGAATGGTTTTATTATGCAGGCTCCCGAGGTCCTTGTTCACCCTTATGTGAGCTGTTCAATACTAATAATTAATACTGGTGGTATATTATGGGTATTGTGGAATCTGGTCTCGTCCTGGTATCAGAGAAGACAAGTTTCGGGTGAGGCAATACTGAAATGTGCCCTCAAGCGACCGGTCCCTGGGTGGCAGGGTATATGGAAGGATTTGGGCAGATTCCTAGGACGGTTATCACCTCCCATAATCTGGGACTTTACACCTGAACAGGCAAGTAACCCTGGCAAACTGACGCGCCACCTGATAGAAGGGTGCCTTGCCTATCCCAATGAAAACCAGCAGCTTCTCGCACTGTACTGGGGCCTGGCCTATGCCTACCGAGCCATAGTTCAACACTCTCAGAGGACCACGGTTGAGGCAGGGACCCAGACTGCATCTGAGGACACCATGCTCGAGATAGGGACCCAAACAACAACAACAACTACAGTAATTGCCCCAGTAGTGAAAAAGAAACAGTGGACAAGGAGATCAACGGGTCCATACCATCGATTAGTAAGGGAAGAAGAAGAGGAGGAAAGGTTTAATCTAGAAGCTGGTCCTTTGACAAAGAAATTGGAGGAAGGAGTGAGGGAACTTAAACAGGAAGCGGAAACTACCCGGTCCCTGACCTCCTCAGAATTTCGGGACATGCGGAGACTACAGCCGCCAGCCAGGTGAGCGGATTGCTGCCTGGCTGCTCCGATGCTGGGATAACGGGGCCGACAGTCAGCAACTGGAAGGCAAGGAAGCCCAACAGCTGGGATCTCTCACTAGAAACCGGGGAATTGAAAGAGGAATTGGAAAAGAGGCAGCAATTTGCAGTCTTTGGAGCCGGCTCCTCTCAAGTGTGAGGGCAAGATATCCATTCAAGGAAGATCTTGTGAATTCCTCAGAAAAGTGGACTACAGCAGATGAAGGCATCCAGTACCTGAGAGAGTTAGCAGTGCTGGAAGTCATCTACAGTGATCTAGTGAGACAAGGGGAGTCAAAAGTGCCGCACTTTCTCTGCTGCGACAATCTAGGGAAAATGACGCATCGCCAGGGACTCGCCCTGGGGAGAAAACGGACCAACACAGATACTGTGGATCAAACGGTTTCTCCGTTTATTAACTGCGCAACACTCGGTTATATATGTTTCTAATATCTACTCACACATAAGCCATTTGTTGATTGGTTAACATGTGCCGGTCACGCGCTTAAACAATAGTCTAATTGGATAAAGTCTTCTGATCACGCGAATAGTTCCTCCACCTGCATGCTGTCTTGCACCCTGTCTTCGGTCACGTTGCCCTCCTGTTATGAGTCACGTACGCCCGACCTTGTTCTACTTTTTGTGCTTACTTCAACAAACTTATAACAAAGAACAGTAGTGTCTTGTGCTAGCAAACAGAGAATAACAGTTGTGCCTTACGCAGTTTTACTCGTTCTCCCACAAGTTCTCCCACAATTCTCCCACAAAAAGAATCTCAGTAGACATAATAAAGGGGGATGAGAGATGATGTTTAGCGCTTACATTGTTGAAATTAGCTGAGGCAGAGACAGTCTTTGATAAGAAGAGCTGGTCCCAAGGACCAGCCAATGAGGTAGAGACAGTTCCTGATAAGAAGCAGGAGCAGGCCCCAAGAGCCAGCTAAGACTGGTCTTGCGGCTTGGGTGAATACCAAGAAACCACTGAGCCTGCGCAAGAAAAAAGGTTACTAGCGGTGACGGAGTCATCTATCTTCATCTCTGCGACCACCATAAAGAGGCACTGCGCAAGCGCAGTTGAGAGGAGGCTATGGAAATGACCTCTCGGAGCTAATTTTAATATGAAGCGGGGATAGGTCATGCATATGTATAGGCGTATTGTGAATATGTAACACTTGACTGTATAAACTTGAGACAAACTGCCGAGTCGGGCGCGCACGACTTTGGTGGGACTACCCCCCGTGCTGCCCAGCGCTGAATGAACATACCTACTTTACAATCTCACTGATTGTGGAGTCTGTTTTCCGCACATCACTAGATGATGAGGAGGTCTCCAAAGATCCAGAGGATGTCCTGTGCACACGGGCCATGTGGAGAAAGGTGATTCAAGGTGCCCCAGCGTCGTATTCTAACAGCTTGGCAGCAATGTATTGCCCAGATATGGAAACACCAACTGTGGAGAAAGTGTCGTCTTGGCTCCAAAACTTTGAAGAAAATCTCTGTGTCTCCTCATCCCTACAGGACAGTGCCTTGGCTGTTAGGGACGCTCCAAGAAATCAATCCTCTCCTGCCCTGGTCAGAGGAAAAGGGAGCCCAAGGCGTATGCCGCGTGGTGCACTCCGGTTCTTCCTGCGTGACCAAGGGGAGGACATGAGGAAGTGGGATGGCGAACCCACCTTTAAGCTGGAAGCCCGTGTACGTGAACCGAGAGGGAAGACAGCTGTTAAGAAGGGGTCACCCAAGAAGAAGGCTGTCAGCATCGTTGCTGTAGAGGCCCAAGAAAGCAATCAGCGATCCTCCAGGCACAGAAGAACTGAAACCACCTCCCTTGATTCTGGTGAGGGGACTTCGGGTCTGGCGTCGCAAGGGTCAGACAGTGAATACTCTGACGAGGAACAGCAATAGAGGGTCCCTGCCTTCGGCCAGGAGGAGGAAAGGGATGACCGGATATACTGGACTGTGTGGATTTGATGGCCTGGCACATCAGACCCACAGAAGTATAAGGCTTTGGTAGACACTGGTGCACAGTGTACGCTGGTGCCATCAGGCTACAGGGGCACAGAACCCAACTGGATCTCTGGAGTGACAGGGGGATGACAAGAATTGCCTATATTGGAGGCTGAGGTGAGCTTGACAGGGGACAAGTGGGAAAAGCACCCCATTGTGACCGGCCCAGAGGCCCCTTGTATCCTTGGCATAGACTACCTCAAGAGAGGGTACTTCAAGGACCCAAAGGGGTACCGATGGGCTTTTGGTATAGCCACTGTAAACATAGAGAAGATCAAACAGCTATCTACCCTGCCTGGCCTCTGGAAAGATCCCTTCATTGTGGGATTGCTGCGAGTTGAAGAACAGCAGGTGCCAATCGCTACCAGGACGGTGCACCGGCGGCAATATCGCACAAACCGAGACTCCCTGGCTCCCATCCATGAGCTGATTCATCAACTAGAGAGCCAAGGAGTCATCAGCAAGACTCACTCGCCTCTTAATAGTCCCATATGGCCAGTGCAAAAGTCTGATGGAGGGTGGAGGTTAACAGTAGATTATCGCGGCCTGAATGAAGTGACACCACCACTGAGTGCTGCTGTACCAGACATGTTAGAGCTCCAATATGAACTGGCATCAAAGGCAGCCACGTGGTATGCTACAATTGATATTGCCAATGCGTTTTTCTCCATTCCTTTGGCAGCAGAGTGCAGGCCACAGTTTGCTTTCACGTGGAGAGGTGTCCAATACACCTGGAATCGACTGCCCCAGGGGTGGATGCACAGCCCTACCATTTGTCACGGACTAATCCAAACGGCACTGGAACAAGGCGATGCCCCTGAACATTTACAATACATTGATGACATCATCGTGTGGGGCAACGAGGCAGAAGAAGTGTTTGAGAAGGGAAAAAGAGTAATTCAGATTCTTCTGAAAGCTGGTTTCTCCATAAAGAAAAGCAGGGTCAAGGGACCTGCACAGGAGATTCAGTTCTTGGGAATAAAATGGCAGGATGGACGCCATCACGTGCCTATGGATGTGGTTAACAAGATAGCAACTATGTCTCCACCAGCTAACAAGAAGGAAACACAAGCTTTCCTAGGCCTTGTGGGGTTCTGGAGAATGCATATTCCAGGTTATAGTCGGCTTGTGAGCCCTCTCTGTCGAGTAACCCGGAAAAAGAACTATTTTGAATGGGGCCCTGAGCAACAAGAAGCCTTTGAGCATATCAGACAGGAAATAGCTCGTGCAGTAGCTCTTGGGCCTGTCCGGACAGGACCAGATGTACAAAATGTACTCTACACTGCAGCTGGGGAGCATGGTCTCACCTGGAGCCTCTGGCAGAAAACACCAGGAGAAACCCAAGGTCGACCGTTAGGGTTTTGGAGCCGGGGGTACCAAGGATCAGAAGCCCACTACACCCCGACTGAAAAAGAGATGCTAGCAGCATATGAGGGGGTTCGAGCCGCTTCAGTTGTTGGTACAGAAGCATATCTCCTCTTGGCACCACGATTGCCCGTGCTACACTGGATGTTCAAAGGAAACATCCCCTCTACACATCATGCAACCAGCGCTACATGGAATAAGCGGATAGCATTGATCACGCAACGAGCTCGACTGGGGAAATCCAACCGCCTGGGAATTCTGGAAGAGGTCATGGACTGGCCAGAAGGCAGAGATTTTGGAGCATCGCCTGAGGAGGTGGCTCGTGCCCAAGAGGCACCACCATATAATGAGTTATCAGAAGACGAAAGGCGTTATGCTTTGTTTACTGATGGATCCTGTCGTGTGGTAGGGAACCATCGGAAGTGGAAAGCTGCTGTGTGGAGTCCCACACGACAAGTCGTTGAGGCCACTGAAGGAGGAGGCGAGTCAAGTCAGTTTGCAGAAGTGAAAGCCATCCAACTAGCCCTAGATATTGCTGAACGAGAAAAGTGGCCGGTACTCTATCTCTATACCGACTCCTGGATGGTGGCTAATGCCCTATGGGGGTGGCTACAGCAGTGGAAGAAGACCAATTGGCAACACAGGGGTAAACCCATCTGGGCAGCAGCATTGTGGCAGGACATTGCTGCCCGTGTAGAACACATGGCTCTAAAGGTACGTCATGTAGATGCTCACATGCCCAAAAGCCGTGCCACCGGAGAACATCGAAATAATGAACAGGTAGACAAGGCTGCCAAAATAGAAGTAGCTCAGGTGGACCTGGACTGGGAGCGTAAGGGTGAGCTATTTGTAGCTCGATGGGCCCACGAGACATCGGGACATCTAGGGAGAGATGCAACATATAGGTGGGCTCGTGATCGAGGGGTGGACCTGACCATGGAGGCCATCACACAGGTCACTCATGAATGTGAAACATGTGCTGCAGGCAAACGAGCCACCAGAGTAAAGTGTCCCTGGAACAGAGGGCGGTGGCTGGGTTTTCGATATGGCAAGGCCTGGCAAATTGACTACATCGGACCACTGCCACGAACACGCCAAGGCAAGCGCTACATACTCACGATGGTGTAAGCAACTACTGGTTGGCTAGAAACATATCCTTTAAACCATGCCACTGCCCGAAACACCACCTTAGGCCTTGAAAAGCAAATTTTATGGTGACACGGTACCCCAGAAAGAATTGAATCAGACAATATGGGACTCATTTCCGAAATAACCTCATAAGCTCCTGGGCAAAGAAACACGGCATTGAGTGGGTGTACCACATCCCCTATCACCCGCAAGCATCTGGAAAAATTGAGAGATATAATGGACTGTTAAAGACTATGTTGAGAGCGCTAGGCAATGGGGCACGGAAGCATTGGGATACAAATTTAGCAGAAGCCACTTGGCTAGTTAACACCAGAGGATCTGCTAACCGTCCTGGTCCTGCCCAAACAAAACCCCTACATACTGTGGGAGGAGATAAGGTCCCCGTAGTGCACATGGGGAAGTGGCTGGGGAAGGCAGTGTGGATTTCTCCTCCCATGGGAAAAGGCAAACCCATTCGCGGGATCATCTTTGCTCAAGGACCTGGGTGTACTTGGTAGGTAATGCGGAAGGATGGGGAGACCCAGTGTGTGCCTCAAGGACATTTAACCTTGGGGGAAAAATAATCTGTGATGTGAGTTGTATGTCGTAGGAAGTAATGTAGCAGGAATGACCTGAACTGCAGAGGAGTGAACTTCGCAAGGAACCAGACAAGTGCAATGGTGACCCAAACCAAGCCGGTGTTGGTGCCCAACGATCGAACATACTGCTTCTCCTGTCCTGACCACTCATCTTGACGGATGGGGCCCAAGTCATAACCTGTGTGCGAACATCTGGAGGAGTGGAAGAAGCCCATGGAATATCTATCTGTTAAAGGACAGGGGATAGTAATTAATAAGAATGTATAAATCTGTATGTTGGGTATAAAAGTGGTTTAAGTATGTAGCTTCAGTTGTAAGTGTTGGTAAGAAGGGATTTCAGTAATGAGAATTAAATACAATGACATGGTTAGAAGATATCTGTATTAAATTATGTGGGACCTGAGCATGACGCAAATGGTATGGAACAGGGGGTGGAGATTGTATTGGGTCTGGCTGAGATGGAGTTAATTCTCCCCATAGCAGCCCTGGTAGCGCTGTGCTCTGCATCGGTAGCTGGAAAGGTGTTGATAACACACCAGTGTTTTGGCTACTGCTGAGCAGTGCTCCCACAGCATCAAGGCTGTCTCTCCAACATTTTTGCTCCCCCCTCAACGGCAGGCTGGGGCTGGGCAAGATCTTGGGAGGGGACATAGCCAGGACAGCTGACCCAAACTAACCAAACAGATATTCCATACCATATGACGTCAGCTCAGCAATAAAAGCTAAGTAAAGGGAGATGGAAGGGGGGCATTTTTGTCTTCCAGAGCAACCACTACGCATACTGAAGCCCTGCTTCCCAGGAAGTGGCCAGACACCACGGGTTACACGGTTCCCTGAGGTAGTTCCATGCCAATTCCTGTTGTGAGAAACCCCACCACCTACTTTTATGCCTCCCCAGTTCAGTTTGCTTCTGTCATGAATAAAATGTTTAACTGATCGTTTGGTGTCGTTTCACCTTAATTTAGCCTGAGGGAATTCCAAATTCAACACGACTCCCTGGTCTGTCCAGCCCGGGTTGTGACACGAGAAAGCTGGAGAGGGACTCTTTATCAGAGAGTGTAGTGATAGGACAAGGGGTAATGGCTTTAAACTGAAAGAGGGTAGATTTAGATTAGATGTAAGGAAGAAGTTCTTCACTGTGAGGGTGGTGAGGCACTGGAGCAGGTTGCCCAGAGAGGTTGTGGATGCCCCCTCCCTGGAAATGTTCAAGGCCAGGTTGGATGGGGCTTTGAGCAACCTGCTCTAGTGCAAGGTGTCCCTGCCCATGGCAGGGGGGTTGGAACTAGATGATCTTTAAGGTCCCTTCCAACCCAAACCATTCTATGATTCTATGCTTAAATGACGTTTCTCCCAATTGTTCTTTTTTATTGCCAGCTAGCTATGTTGCTTGTGTCTTGTGTGTTCTTTCCATCTTATTTTGTCAAATACAGAGATGGAGCGAACAACGCGTCATTTATGCTTCTGCAGCTTTTTTACTTATGGTGTTTTTGTTAGGAAGGAATTGCATGTTTGAGTAGCCTGTAAAAATGAACAGCTGTAAATGAGACAAATATTAAAGATATCAGTATAGGAGGATGAGTTTGGAAGG
Organism: Harpia harpyja; assembly: GCF_026419915.1. NCBI lineage: Eukaryota > Metazoa > Chordata > Aves > Accipitriformes > Accipitridae > Harpia > Harpia harpyja. Next base: position 30,563,157 of record NC_068968.1, read on the forward strand.
TGGAGAAGTGAGAGCATATAACAGGGAGCCAGTCCTTCTGGAAGTGAAGGATGGGCACGGTATGACTTGCCATCATGCAGTATGACTTTGTAAATAAAATTATTTCCCATCATTACTTCCACAGAATATTTGGGGCTTAACTCAGTTCCTTACCAAGTGGACAACATTTTTTAAGTAATGGAAACTAAATGTCAGTGCAGGCCCAAAACAAAAGGCAAAGACATAAGATTCAAAGGCTCTAGCAGGCAAAAGCTCAAAGAGGCTGAGCTCTCCCTGCTAGCCAGTTTTATTATCTCTCCTGATTAAACACCCTAGACATAATATTTACAAAACATCATCTCCTTTGAATGGATAGCTGCATAACCCTGACACCATCTTAAGAAACACATGGACCTGTTGGAGCGGGTCCAGAGGAGGGCCACAAAAATGATCAGAGGGCTGGAACACCTCTCCTATGAGGAAAGGCTGAGAGAGTTGGGGTTGTTCAGCCTGGAGAAGAGAAGGCTCCGGGGAGACCTTATTGCGGCCTTTCATTATATAAAGGGCACTAAGAAAGATGGAGAGAGACTTTTTAGTAGGGCCTGTAGCGATAGGACAAGGGGTAATGCTTTTAAACTAATTGAAGGTAGATTCAGACTAGATATAAGGAAGAAATTTTTTATGATGAGGGTGGTGAAACACAGGAACAGATTGCCCAGAGAGTCTGTAGTTGCCCCATCCCTGGAAACATTCAAGGTCAGGTTGGACGGGGCTCTGAGCAACCTGATCTAGTTGAAGATGTCCCTGCTTATTGCAGGGGGGTTGGACTAGATGACCTTTAAAGGTCCCTTCCAACCCAAACCATTCTATGATTCTATGGTTCTATGACTCTATTATGTCCCCCACCCAGGGTGTGCCCCCACATCCTCCAGTGGACCTGGCTTAGCAGGATTGTTACAGTGCAAAAATCAGTTTTGTACTTACAAGTTAAAATTGTAACTATAGGGAATTGTGTTAGGTACAACAAATCATGACAGGTATAACCATAGAAACTTTATATATTTTCTATCGAATTTTGTGTTTAAGAACTAACATTATGATTGAAACAATAGACAAAAGTGTAGCCAGGGGACTAGCTAATAGAGGTAATTACAAGAGTGTAGTTAAGTGATTAACTAGTATTTACTCATAAGTTTTGCAGTTCTTTGCTTTTATGACTAGATATTCCTGTACGCTAGATGAGAACAATGTTGAAATTGATCACATGTGACTGAAATTGCGTTAAGCTTCAAGATCAAAGAACAAGGACTTAAAGGACAGCCAACAGTATCTCAAATGGGTCTGTGGTCATAAAAGCAGCCCTTCGACTCAAATGAATTCATCATTGCGCATGATCGGATATAGGCAGTACTATGATAATCACTACTAATAATTTTTATGCATATATATATTAATCTGATTAATATGTAATTATTACTCCATATAACCTGTTTGTGCTGAAGCTGTGGCATGCACGCTAGGTGGAACTATCCCCCGTGCATCCAGCGCTGCAATAAACGAAGTGCCTGCTTCTTAACGTCACATTAGTGTTAAGGAGTTTTATTCCAGATTTTGGTAACAGGATGACAGTCATGAAAAGCCCAAACCTTAGCTGGGGCATGCACCTCTGACGCAGGCTATCAATCAAATACTGCAGGGTACCCTGGAATATCCTGGAATCTAAAGTAGCCCAGACGCGATATTCCCTCAGGCCCTGGACCATAACTGGAGGTGGAGGTTAAGGTTGCTGCTGGAAGGGATCTGGATGAACAGGTTTTTAACAGACATATGAACAACAGGGTGAACCTTGACAGCACACAGAAGCTGCAGATGAAATGTGACCAGACAAACCTGGACCATGATTTTATATGGGTCCAAGTAATGGTCCAACTTAGAACAAGGATGCACTGATCAAACATGTTCACTAGTCAACCAAACATAGTCCCCAATCGCAAAGTCTGGTGCTAGTTGCTGATGTCTATCTGCATAATCTTTGTAAGCAGCATTTGCTTTTTCCAGCTGCTCTCAAAGAAGCTGTGAGGGACCAAGAGACTGTAAGAGACTGGCAACCATTTTGTCTCAAACAACCAAGCAGGTAGCCGCTACTTTGCTACTGTCCCGAGGTCATTGGGACTTACTGGATGGGGAAAATGGTTAGCCCAAATTGGAATGGCTATATTAACTGGCTTTGTATTTTTAATGATAGGCATTGGCCTAATGAAATGTATGATAAACCACTCCATGAACTTGCTTTCCTCCTCTGTTCACTATATTCAAATCACCACCGTGGAAGAAGACTACAGTGATATCCCCCGAGGCAACGTCGAGCCACTAGGTGGTGTAAAGGACTGAGATAAGAACTTTGTCTCACCATTGCCTGATTAATGTTGGCTCTGCCTACATGCTCTGGCTGGCCTTGGGGTGGGAAGATAAGCGGCAAAAACAGGCTTATGCTTGAACAGTCACAATGATAACGGCAGTGATTTGTGAACAGCCTAACATCTTACACCTGCACAATCGGAGGTCAATTGGCGGTCATGGCACTTAGAGGGGGATCTGGTGCCTAACGACCCCCTAAACGAGGTGTCTGTATGTGAAGCCTACAAGGCGGATGTGCCATTACAATGGCCACCCAGTTTGAGCAAAACTGCTGAAAAGCAACCTTAAAGCCCACCAGCGGGACTGCATAAAACAGGTACTAGGCAAGCACAGGCAGAGCTCCTCCCACCGTAGAAGAAGAGGATCAACAGGACACCGCTAGATCCATGGTGGTGACTATCACTTGTTTTTCTTAAGGAAATCTCTGCTTCTTTTCCCCCTTTTCTATCATTTCCCTCTTCTCTCTTTTTGTAAGCAATAAAATGAATTAACCTTTGAATATCAACATTTGACCTCGTTTGTGAGAGACTGAATTGTTATCTCGAGCCATTTGTCTCAAAGATTGTTTGCTGTGAGAGACTGAACTGTGAACTATTTATCTCAAGCCATTTGTCTCTGGGATGGCTTGTTTAAGCAGGACACTCCCCTGTCCGATAAGGACGATTACCAGGCCACTGAGGCATCCAGGGGAGGAGACAGGCTGGAGCCGGGGAAGCATGCAGGAATGTGGAGACTACCATTGTCATGGAAACTGTACTCTTTGAGATAATGTGCTGGTTTCTGGTGTTGATCACGCGAAGGTCGTGTGATAGATGAAACCTGCAGCGTGTGAACAGTGTGTGAACTGTACGTATGTGCATGTATCATTGGACTATGCCCTATAAAAAAACCGTGGAGACAAGCTGTGGTGTGCACCCATCACTGAAGAATTGAAGACTGAGGACCAACGGGATGCCGCTGGATCCATGGTGATGACTATCCTTGCAACTCTATCCTGACTGCTTGCTTGATTTCTGCCTTTTTCTTCCATTCTATCCTATCGCTACTATTTTCTACTTTTGATAATAAAAGCTGTTTTGGGTATACGGCATTTGACCTCGTTTGTGTCTTAATCTCGCTCTTGGGATCATATCGAAACCTTCCCCGACATTGGATCGGGACATTTAAATTGGCGTCACGGACAGGATCCCTTGAGACGAGTGCACCATACTGTTTCCCAAATACATGAGACCTCTCAGGAACGTAAGGGGTGCGGGCTTGTGTTGTGTTTGAAACTTTACGTGCTGCCTTCCTGAGATGACCGCTTCCCCGCTTCATACAAGATGAGCGATAGTAAAATTGCCCCTTTGGGGAAAGAAGTTTTGTTTGATTTTTTAGAAAAACATAAAGCGCGACCCTCTGTGCCCGGGGTAGACTGGGCTCAGGGAAATTGGTATAATCTGCAGAGCATTGTTGATTGGATGGTCGCTTTACAGGAAGATGCTAGAGTGCGGTCAGGAAAAGGAAAAGCAATTGTCTGTGCCGTTCTCGGTGCTAGGCTGGCCGCAGCAGTGGAGGATAGGGATTGCCACCTCACTGCAGAATCTCAAATTATTGAATCCCTCCAAAACCATGTTTGGTCCCTTCTGGGACAAGTGGCGGGATTAAAAGCACAACTTGAAGCAGAAAAGAACCAAGTGAAACATTTGCAGATTGGTCTTAAGGAGCAGCTCCTTGCGGATACTGTCTGCGAGGAAATTCCTCCAAGATCAGAAATTGGCTACCCCTTTAACAACCTGCAGGCAGCGAAAGAGAGAGTGGAGAAGTTGGAGGTGCCTTCGTTGCGACCCTTAGTCAAAACTGAATATATTTACAATGATGAGCAGGACCAGTTCCACCAAGTTACAACTAAAGAGGTCCCCTATACTGCCACCGAGTTGGCAAGACTAAAAAAAAAGGAATTTGGCCGAACCCCTAAGGAGTCAGAAACGGAGTATGTGTGGAGAGTATTGTTGTTGGGGGGGGACAGCAGATTCTGTTAAGTGAAAAGGAGGCAGAAGGGTATTGGGGACCGGAAGTTTTTTGAACTACTGGGGATTACCGCGCCCCCTGGTCTTTAACCCAACGGGCAGCCTATTGGGCGGGGGGTTTGAACCCCTTGGAGAGGGGGGATCCCGTCGTGATTACGGGGACTGTTGATCAATTAGTGGAGAGTGTGCAGAAGGCAGCTTGTCTGCAGATGATGTATGATCGAAAATTGGAGCCTAGGCAGGAGTCCCCGATGATGATGTTGGTGGATCCTGAGCGAATGACTCCCCTTATACGGGGACTCCCCAATTCTCTGAAGCCGATTGGTATACAATTACAAGGAAAGATACAGGTGATGCCCCAGGGCGAGAAAGTCATGGCTGCTTTAGGAGGAGTCACGCCTGATCTGCACCACCAACCCCCCGACAGGAAAATGTGGACTTGGGGAGAAGTGGCCCAGGAATTGATTAATTACAGGTGCAAGTATGGTCCCGTTAACCTTCCAGCCACCAAAACGGACTCCAGGGGCTTGAGGCGGGCGGAAGTTAAAATAGTTCCACGCCCTGGGAGTGATAAGAGAACATCCCTCGCTAAACCGCCGGGGGGGGGGGAGAGACATCCCGAACAAATGCAAAAGACTGTGGGCAGAGGGAAGCCAGAAGGGGATTCCGTGTGACTTAATGGATAGGCTGCCAACAGAAAATTAGAAAAGTTGGTAACAGGGTGGCCTGATAAATCAGCAAATAGAAAAGCGGATTTTGAGAATACTACTCCCAGCGCACCCTCCCTGATTGATTTATCAGAACCAAATGCCCCCCCAAAAGCTGGCGGGAAACTAGATCCTTCGCCCTTCGATGGGGCGAAGGTTGGATACGTATCAGACAGCACACTGAAAATGGCTGGGGTGATTTACTAATTACAGGTGTTATGGGGCCAAAACAAGTCCCGGTCACGTTTTTGGTAGATACCGGAGCTCAAACTTCAGCTACTGAAACCAAAGACACCGCTAACTGTGGAATTACACCCTCCAAACAGCGGCTTTTTGTGGCAGATGCGTTCGGCATTGTTCAGCCACAGGCATTAGCAATGGTCAGCCTGTGTTTGTGTCCTGGGTTCAGCTGGGATAGAGTTAATTTTTACAGGAACCTGGGAGGTGGGGGGGGCATAGCCGGGGCAGCTGACCTGAACTAGTCAAGGAGCTATTCCATACCATGTGACATCATGCTCAGTATATAAATGGGGAGCGGGCCGGGGGGAGCTCTCTTGACTTTCGGTGGGGGAAGTGGCGGAGCGTCGGGTTCCGGGTGGTGAGCAGTTGCACTGTGCATCACTCTTTTTGTATATTCTTTCATTAGTACCGTTGTTGTTGTTGTAACCTTTTTTTGTGTTGTCCCAGTAAACTGCCCTTATCTCGATCCTCGAGGTTCCAGGTTTTTTTTCCTTTTCTCTCCTCCATCTCCTCCCTATCCCACCGGAGGGGGGCGGGAGGAGTGAGCGAGCAGCTGCATGGTCCTTTGTTACTGGCTGGGCTGAAACCACGACAGTCTTTTTTGGCGCCCAACGTGGGGCACGAAGGGTTGAGATAACGACAGATCTGGCCAGAGCGTGTTGAAACAAATTTGTCATACACATTTCTTCTATTAGATAAATAGATGTTAGTCACAATGTTGATTCATTTGTTTACATGGTGGTGTTCTGTAAGTTCTTATATGCTCTATGTATTGCCTGTAGTGACGTCTCTCACCTCCGGGAGAGTGATTGGGATTATCATTTTGCTGTACTGGGCAATGTCGACTTGTGAAATGATTACATCACTGGTCATGAGGTTAAGCTGGTATCTGTATGAGGCAGTGATATCATTTCCATACCTCGGGCACCTTCTATCGGATTTTATTGGTAATTACACTCAATCCATGGGGAAGTTAGGGAGGGATACTTCCCCCCGTCCGTTCGCCTCCCTTCTCTCCTTCTGACTAATTACAACAGCTTTTGAGAATTTTGAATATCCTTGGGATGCGCAAGCCAGTGTGCTGTTAGTGCTATGCCTCCTGAATATGTTTCAGGTCTTGTTTAGGGCTACAAAAAGGCTCTTTAAGAGTACCACCCAGAGATCTGCCCCAAAGCTGGATATTCATGGGTGGCACGGCATGTGGGAGGATATGGGCAGGTATCTAGAGAACTTCTCACCTCCAGTGGCTTGGAAGTTCACTCCCGAACAACTACAGAACCCTCATGAAGTGGTAGAATATTTGAAAGAAAAATGCTGTGGCTATTCCAAAGACGTACAACTTGCTGCACTGTGCTGGGCCCTGGCCAATATCTACCAAACACTGCTTGATATTAGGCAGCACCCTCAGGGGGAAAAGATGGAAAACAGGGCAACAGGCACCGTGGCTACCCCAACCCCGACAACAGGCGCTGTGGCTACCCCAACCCCGACAACAGGCCCCATGCATCCTTGGTAGAGATTATCTCAGGAGGGGGTATTTCAAGGACCCAAAAGGGTACCGTTGGGCCTTTGGTATAGCTGCCTTGGAGACGGAGGAGATTGAACAGCTGTCTACCCTGCCTGGTCTCTCTCAAGACCCTTCGGTTGTGGGGTTGCTGAAGGTTGAAGAACAATAGGTGCCAATTGCTACCACGATGGTGCACCGGCAGCAATATCGCACCAACCGAGACTCCCTGATCCCCATCCATAAGCTGATTTGCCAATTGGAGAGCCAAGGAGTGATCAGCAAGACTCACTCACCCTTTAATAGTCCCATATGACCCGTGCATAAATCTAATGGGGAGTGGAGACTAACAGTAGACTATCGCGGCCTGAATGAAGTTATGCCACCGCTGAGTGCTGCCGTTCCAGATATGCTAGAACTTCAATACGAACTAGAGTCAAAGGCAGCCAAGTGGTATGCCACAATTGACATTGCTAATGCGTTTTTCTCAATCCCTCTGGCAGCGGAGTGCAGGCCACAGTTTGCTTTCACTTGGAGGGGTGTCCAGTACACTTGGAATCAACTGCCCCAGGGGTGGAAACACAGCCCCACCATTTGCCATGGACTGATCCAGGCTGCACTGTAAAAAGGTGAAGCTCCAGAACACCTGCAATACATTGATGACATCATCATATGGGGCAACACGGCAGAAGAAGTTTTTGAGAAAGGGAAGAAAATAATCCAAATCCTTTTGAAGGCTGGTTTTGCCATAAAAGAAAGTAAGGTCAAGGGACCTACATAGGAGATCCAGTTCTTAGGAGTAAAATGGCAAGACGTGCGTCGTCAGATCCCTATGGATGTGATCAACAAAATAGCAGCTATGTCCCCACCCACCAATAAAAAGGAAACACAGGCTTTCTTAGGTGTTGTGGGCTTTTGGAGAATGCATATTCCAAATTACAGTCTGATTGTAAGCCCTCTCTATCAAGTGACCCGGAAGAAGAATGATTTTAAATGGGGGCCTGAGCAACGACAAGCCTTTGAACAAATTAAGCGGGAGATTGTTCATGCAGTAGCTCTTGGGCCAGTCCGGGCAGGACAAGATGTTAAAAATGTGCTCTATAGTGCAGCTGGGGAGAATGGCCCTACCTGGAGCCTCTGGCAGAAAGCACCTGGGGACACCCGAGGCCGACCCCTGGGGTTTTGGAGTCAGGGATACAGAGGATCCGAGGCTCGCTATACTCCAACTGAAAAAGAGATATTGGCAGCATATGAAGGAGTTTGAGCCGCCTCAGAAGTGGTTGGTACTGAAACACAGCTCCTCTTAGCACCCCGACTGCCAGTGCTGGGCTGGATGTTCAAAGGGAAAGTCTCCTCTACACATCATGCAACTGATGCCACGTGGAGTAAGTGGGCCGCACTGATCACACAACGAGCTCGCATCGGAAACCCCAGTCGCCCAGGAATTGTGGAAGTGATCATGGACTGGCCAGAAGGCAAAGATTTTGGAATGTCGCCAGAAGAGGAGGTGGCACGTGCTGAAGAGGCCCCGCTGTATAATAAACTGCCAGAAAATGAGAGGCAATATGCCCTGTTCGCTGATGGGTCCTGTCGCATTGTGGGAAAACATCGGAGGTGGAAGGCTGCTGTATGGAGTCCTACACGACTAGTCGCAGAAACTGCTGAAGGAGAAGGTGAATCGAGTCAGTTTGCAGAAGTGAAAGCTAGCGTTAGACATTGCTGAAAGGGAGAAGTGGCCAGTGCTCTATCTCTATACTGACTCATGGATGGTGGCAAATGCCCTATGGGGGTGGCTACAGCAATGGAAGCAGAGCAACTGGCAGCGCAGAGGTAAACCCATCTGGGCGGCCGCACTGTGGCAAGATATTGCTGTTCAGATAGAGAAGCTAGTGGTAAAAGTACGTCATGTAGATGCTCATGTACCCAAGTGTCGGGCCACTGAAGAACATCAAAACAACCAGCAGGCAGATCAGGCTGCCAAGATTGAAGTGTCTCAGGTGGACCTGGACTGGCAACGTAGGGGTGAGCTATTTATGGCTCAGTGGGCCCATGATACCTCGGGCCATCAGGGAAGAGATGCAACATATAGATGGGCTCGTGATCGAGGGGTGGACTTAACCATGGACACTATTGCACAGGTTATCCATGAATGTGAAACATGTGCTGCAATTAAGCAAGCCAAGCGGGTAAAACCCCTGTCGCATGGAGGGCGATGGCTGAAATATAAACAGTGGGAGGCCTGGCAGATTGACTATATCACACTCCCATGAACCCGCCAAGGCAAGTGCCATGTGCTTACAATGGTGGAAGCAACTACTGGATGGCTGGAAACATATCCTGTGTCCCACGCCACTGCCCGGAACACTATCCTGGGCCTTGAAGAGAAAGTTTTATGGCGACACGGCACCCCAGAAAGAATCGAGTCAGACAACGGGACTCATTTACGAAACAACCTCATAGGCACCTGGGCCAAAGAGCATGGCATTGAGTGGGTATATCACATCCCTTATCACGCACCAGCCTCTTGGAAAATTGAGTGATACAATGGACTGTTAAAGACTACATTGAGAGCAATGTGGGGGTGGAACTTTCAAACATTGGGATACACATTTAACAAAAGCCACCTGGTTAGTTAATATTAGAGGATCTGCCAATTGGGCTGGCCCCGCCCAACCAAGACTTCCACATACTGTAGAAGGGGATAAAGTCCCTGTAGTGCGCATGAGGAGTATGTTAGGAAAGACAGTCTGGTTAGTTCCCCCTCAAGCAGAGACAAACCCATCCAAGGGGTTGTTTTTGCTCAGGGACCTGGGTACACCTGGTGGGTGATGCAGAAGGATGGGGAAGTTCGATGTGTACCTCAGGGAGATTTGATTTTGGGAGAGAATAGCCAGTGAATTAGGCTGTATGATATTTAACTGCTAAATAACCTGCCAATGTATGTCATTGTATCTATAGTGTCTATATGCCATATCAAGGGTATTACTGTAAGAATTACCCAAATGACTGAAGGATGGACTTTGAAACTGAGCCAAGTACAACAGTGATAGAACTTGAACTGGCACCCAGCAATTTCCTCAAGATCAGCCTCTTCGACCTGCAGGCCAAGGGTGTGGGTTGCACCAAATGTACCAGCCACAAGTTCCAGAGGCAGCATACAACAACCTAACACCTCACACCATCTCTCTTATCCTGAAGAACTGTTACAACAGATGGAGCCCCAAAGTCATGGACTAAATAAAATTGATGGACACATTAGAGGGATAGCCCATCGACTAAGGGAATACTATTTGTGTGTGTGTGTGGGGGGGTGACCATATACATATATATATATATAAGACAAGGAAAGTGGTAGTGGTTGATTGGAAAATGTAAGATCTGGGCATGATGTAGATGGTATAGAATAAGGGGTGGATAATGTCCTGGGTTCAGCTGGGATAGAGTTAATTTTCACAGGAACCTGGGAGGTGGGGGGGGCATAGCCAGGGCAGCTGACCTGAACTAGCCAAGGAGCTATTCCATACCATGTGACATCATGCTCAATATATAAATGGGGAGCGGGCGGGGGGGAGTTCTCTCGACTTTCGGTGGGGGAAGTGGCGGAGCGTCGGGTTCCGGGTGGTGAGCAGTTGCACTGTGCATCACTCTTTTTGTATATTCTTTTATTAGTACCCTTGTTGTTGTTGTAACTTCTCTTTTTTTGTGTTGTCCCAGTAAACTGCCCTTATCTCAACCCTCGAGGTTCCGGTTTTTTTTTTTTTTCCTTTTCTCTCCTCCGTCTGCTCCCTATCCCTCCGGAGGGGGGTGGGAGGAGTGAGCGAGCGGCTGCGTGGTCCTTTGTTACCGGCTGGGCTGAAACCACGACAGATTGCCAGGAGAAGATAGTGCCACTACAGTGACAATGGTTGTGGGGGAGTTTCCACTTAACCTCTTAGGACTCGATGTTTTAAAGGGAAAGACCTGGATTGATAATAAAGGGAGACGGTGGTCATTTGGCTCTCTCACAATAGATATTCGGCTGTGACAAGCCACGCCGCTGCTTCCCCCTTCAAAGCTTACAAATGTTAAGCCTTACCTGATACCCTTGGGGGCCAGAGAGGGAATAGGGCCTGTATTAGAGGACTTAAAGGGACAAGGTATCATGATTCCAACCCACTCTCCTTTTAATTCCCTGGTGTGGCCAGTATGAAAACCTAATGGCAAGTGGAGATTGACTATAGATTATCACAAACTTAATGCAAATACCGGTCCATTGACAGCTGCGGTACCGAATATTGCTGAGCTTATAGCTACAATCCAGGAACGAGCCCACCTGATTATGGCAACAGTGGATGTTAAAGATATGTTTTTTATGGTCCCCCTGCAACCAGAGGATCAAGACCGCTTTGCATTTACTTGGGAGGGTCAGCAATTTACTTTTACCCGACTCCCACAAGGGTACAAGCATTCCCCCACTCTAGCTCATCACGAGTTAGTGCAGGAGCTAGAAGTAATTCAGACAGAGGAGGGGGTCAGTGTTTACCAGTATATTGATGACATTCTTGTGGGTGGGGATGAAACAGAAAAAGTCCAGGAAACTCAGGATAATATAATTTCCCACTTAGAAAGCTTGGGACTGAAAATTCCACCAGAGAAAATACAAACGCCCTCAAGCGAAGTAAAGTTTTTAGGAATTTGGTGGAAGGGAGGAATGACATGTATCCCCCCCGACACCCTTTCTGAGGAGACTGAAGTAGACGGACGCCTGTAAAGTCGAAAGCAGATGACCCTTTATTGCTAAAACACACACATACTTATAGTCACATATTCTGCAAAGTCACTGTACACGCGCACAAGCATAAAATATGATTGGTTATATCAACACTGTACATGCGCATAAACATAAGATAGAATTGGTTATACCAACTAAAACATGCGAAACTTGTCTCAATCTAATTGGTCAAGATAAACTGCCGAATTGAGGTTCTTTGTGCCAAGTTCCCTGTATCGTGGAATGTGCAGCTGTGTTCTTCTAATTGGCATCTTTCTTTTTTTGTCTTCTTGTTTATTCTGTTCAAGGTCTTCTAAAGGCATCTGGAATGCACTTGCGACCGTTAGCTAAATATGTGTCCACACCTTTCCTCATTGGATCAGATTAAAATGCCAGAGTCAAAAAAGGATTTGCAGCACGTACTAGGATTACTCGTGTTTTGGAGGAAACATATCCCTGATTTTTCAATTATTGCAAGACCCCTGTATGACTTGTTGCGAAAAGGGGCTCAGTGGGAATGGACTAAGCCCCATGAAGAGGCATTGCAGTTGCTGGAGCTTGAAGTGACTGCCCATCAAGCTCTTGGTCCCATTCACCCTGCAGACCCTGTCCATATTGAATGGGGATTTGCCAAGAGCGGGCTATCAATACACTTATGGCAAAAGGGCCCCAAAGGACCCACTCGACCTATTGGGTTCTATTCTCGCAGTTTTAAGGATGCGGAAAAAAGATATACTGCTTGGGAGAAAGGTTTGTTTGTAGTCAGTTTAGCCTTGAGAGAGGCTGAACAGACTATTCGACAACAGCCAATAGTGCTTAGAGGCCCATTTAAAGTAACCAAAACAGTTTTAGCAGGAACTCCGCCCCCTGACGGGGTGGCTCAGAGAGCCTCTGTGCGGAAATGGTATGCCCAGATAGAGCATTACTGTGACATTTTTACTCTGTCTGAGGGGGCAGCAAAGATGTTAACCATTCAAGAGGAAATGAGCCCAGACAGAGAAACGCCTGAACTCCCTCCTGTAATACAAGTGGCCGCTCCGTTTTCCGAGCAATTGCAGAATGTTTGGTTTACCGATGCTTCCTCTAAACGAGAAGGAAAAACTTGGAAATATTGAGCTGTAGCACTCTGCATAGACGCGGAGGAACAAATAATCACCGAAGGGGAGGGTAGTGCTCAAGGAGGGGAATTAGTTGCAGTATGGAGTGTTTTCCAGCATGAAGCCCAAACCACCTCTCCTGTCTATATCTATACTGACTCCTATGCCGTATTTAAAGGCTGTACTGAATGGCTTCCGTTCTGGGAACAAAATGGGTGGGAAGTCAATAGGATACCTGTATGGCAGAAAGAAAAGTGGCAAGATATTCTAACCATTGCTAGACAAGGAATATTTGCAGTAGCCTGGGTGGCTTCCCATCAACAGGATAGCACCCCTGTTAGCCAGTGGAATGGCAAAGCTGAAGAATTAGCCTGATTAGCTCCCCTCCAGAACACCCCAATAGCAGAAGACTGGGAGCGATTGTTAGAATGGCTACATGTAAAGAGGAAACATTCGGGGATCAAAGATCTCTATTGTGAGGCCCAAGCTCGAGGTCGGCCAGTTACTAGGGAAGAATGTAAAACTTGAGTGTCTGCCTGTGAACAATGTCGTACCTGCTTGGAAAGACACCCCCTGGAAGGTGACCCCCTACACCTAAGGGAGGGGAAAGGGCTGTGGGAGGCTTGGCAAGTGGACTACATTGGCCCCTTCCGAAAATCAGAAGGAAAGCATTACGTGTTAGTTAGAGTAGAGACAGTGTCAGGGTTAGTCCAGGCCGAAGCCTTTGGCAGAGCTACTGGGGAAAACACAGTGAAAGCTTTGAAAGAGTGGTTTGGCACCTTCCCCAAACTACAGTCAATTCAGTCGGATAATGGTTCCCACTTTACTGCTAACATAGTCCAAGATTGGGTGACCCAGGAAGGAATCTCGTGGGTACGCCATACTCCGTATTATCCGCAGGCAAATGGAATTGTGGAAAGAACGAATGGCCTACTGAAACGCTTCCTCAAACCGCATAAGCCCGGATGGGCCGAATGGCTATGGGATGCGGTGACTAGTGTTAACAGTCGTTGGGGAGTAAATGGGTGCCCGAAAATTACAGCATTTTGCCCGAAGGCCCCAACCGTTATGCCAGCCCCAGATGGCCCGGATCATCCCAGAAATCCATCACATTTTCCGGGCCAACCAGTCTTAGTTGAACTCCCCACGGTGGGAGCCGTACCTCTGGTACTGGAAACCCCGATGAATAAATATGCTTGGAAAGCAAAAGATGCTCATGGAAAAGAACAAAATCAACACCAGGTGGATTATTCCATCCTTCTAATAACAATTTGTTTCTGGTTCCTTAGAACAAACCGAGTCTGTTTTTCTTTTCTTTTCCAGGTGAAGACTCTGGAGCCTGCCTGAAGGAATACATGAAACTGTTGATTGTCTGTGTGGTTTTGTCAGTGATTGCTTTGTTAATATTTATAGGATGTTTGGCATACTACCGCAGACATTGTTTTGGATGACCATTGTCGCTGCCTTTAATATTTGGGGAAACTCTTGTGCCCCCCTCTTGGGCTTGGGGTGGCAAAATGAATTTATGGCTCTAGGCCAGCGAGTGGCCAACGCTTTTAACCTGACTAATTGTTGGGTATGTGGGGGCCCTTTAGGATTCGAAGATTTGCCATGGACATCAAAACCAATATCCCCGAAGTGGCTCGTGAGTAACCTAAGTGACATAACCATTGGCAACAATTTGTTATATTGGAATGAGGAGATAAGACCATGGAAAATCCAAGTTCCAGAAAAGGGGGAATATTGCCTTAATCGGAACGACAGCAATGGAGTTTTTGTGGGACATAGTGTATGTAATTGGACGTTCATGTATGGAAATCATTGTATAGTCCCAGGGTGTCGACCCATTAATTGTTCAACTTATAATCACTCTTTTTCCCATCGAGGGCGACATGTTATGGTATATGTTGAGCAACACCACTGATGAAAAACTCATCCCTCGGAGGCCAAGTTGGGCATGGGTCAATGAAACCAGACATAAAAAATGATTTGATAGCTTCTGGTCTAGTACTGATCTCACGGGAGCTGAGATACTAAGGGAATCTAACCCTTTGGCTTGTGCCATAAGTGGTATAACCAACCAGATAGTAACCGTTCAGTGTAACTATAGTAATCTGGTAGGGACATGGAAATGTGATCTTTGGATTAAAGGAAAGAAGTCAAATAATCGAATTAAGCACCCTTTGGGCTTAAAAAATACCACTTATTTTGAAACTCCTTGCAATTTCGATTTAAGACGCAAAGGGAACGGATCCTTTGTAAATGGAACTTGGGCTCTAAAAGGTCATTATTGGATTTGTGGACATCACGCTTATTGAAAATTACCAAATAATTGGAGTGGAACATGTTATGTAGGTTATATACGTCCCTTCTTCTTCCTGTTACCAAATCAAAGTGGAGATGGTTTGGGAATTAAAGTATATGATGACTTACAAAGAACCAAACGATCCATCGATGTTGCATTGGCTGCAGGTAGCACACAGACATGGGGCAAAGATAAGCGGACCCCTCAAGGTATCATACAACATTATGGACCTGCCACCTGGAACCCCAACGAGTGGGTTAGCAGTGCTCGAGAACCTATCTATAATCTAAATCGCATCATCGGGTTACAAGCTGTCCTAGAGATCATTACTAATGAGACAGCCCATGCCCTTGATCTATTGGCAGATAAAGCCACACAAATGCGAACAGCAATATTACAACATCACGTGGCTCTTGATTACCTGCTAGCTGAAGAAGGAGGTGTTTGTGGTAAACTAAATGATTCTAACTGTTGCTTAAAAATTGATGACAGCAGGAAAATTGTTAAACAAATTACCGCAGGAATACGAAACCTGGCCCGTGTTCCTGTCCAGACATGGAAAGGCTGGGACATTGATATGTTTTCCTGGCTCCCTGGTGGTCCATGGGTTAGGCAAATCCTATTTTACTTGTTGTGTGGTTTTGCCATGTTGTTTTTACCATGTATCGTTCCACGTTTTATACAATTGATTCAACATGTTGTAACTAATGTGCAATTTGTAACTACTGTTTCACCTGACGGTGTTAAACAAGTTCATGCTGTGTGTCGAACCATGCCATCGGTAGTAGGGATTGTATGAAATGCTCTTTTCTGGCCTTTTCTACATAACTATCTTTTCTCAAAACCACCACGGGTCCCGAAGCAATCTTTGAGCCACGGGGTGGTGTGAGAGACTGAATTGTCATCTCGAGCCATTTGTCTCAAAGATTGATTGCTGTGAGAGACTGAACTGTGAACTATTTATCTCCAGCCATTTGTCTCCGGGAAGGCTTGTTTAAGCAGGACACTCCCCTGTCCGATAAGGACGATTGCCAGGCCACTGAGGCATCCAGGGGAGGAGACGGGCTGGTCAAGCAGGGCACGCCTCTGTCCATAAGGACGATTACCAGGCCACTGAGGCATCCAGGGGAGGAGACAGGCTGGAGCCGGGGAAGCATGCAGGAATGTGGAGACTACCATTGTCATGGAAACTGTACTCTTTGAGATAATGTGCTGGTTTCTGGTGTTGATCACGCGAAGGTCGTGTGATAGATGAAACCTGCAGCGTGTGAACAGTGTGTGAACTGTACGTATGTGCATGTATCATTGGACTATGCCCTATAAAAAAACCGTGGAGACAAGCCGTGGTGTGCACCCAAGAATTGAAGACTGAGGACCAACGGGATGCCGCTGGATCCATGGTGGTGACTATCCTTGCAACTCTATCCCGACTGCTTGCTTGATTTCTACCTTTTTCTTCCATTCTATCCTATCGCTACTATTTTCTACTTTTGATACTTTTGATAATAAAAGCTGTTTTGGGTATATGGCATTTGACCTCGTTTGTGTCTTAATCTCACTCTTGGGATCATATCGAAACCTTCCCCGACATTGGATCGGGACAGTGTCTTAATCTTGCTTTGGGTGCATTCGACTCTCACTCCCCCTTCCGTACCTTCGGAATGGGACAGCATGCGCGAAGGGCTCTCGGATGAGGGTATAAAAGGGGGGGAGACCAAGCCCCAGGCGTGCGCCTGCCACCTGAGGAATCCAGACAGTTACTACCGAGACTCTTTCCTCGCTGGATCCAAGGGTGGTGATACTTACCTCTCCTTTTTCTCTTTCTTCTCTCTCTTTCTTATCCCTTCTCTTCCTGCTATCTTGTTGTTAGGAATATTTTGCTACGGCTGTTAGGTGTCAAGTTTTTTATTCGAAATATCTGCTACGCCAAATTTAGCCACGCTTGTGTTATAAGTCAACGTTAAATAAAACATATTTCGAGCATTTAGGAGCCATTGTTGTGACTCCTGCCCTGGGATTCGCCGAGCGAAACGGGGTGTTGAAATTTTCCCTGTCCCTCCTGAGTCATTGTCGTAACTTCTGTGTGCGGCACTGGACTATCTAAAAGATCACCTACCCTGAGCCCACTGAGTGGGACGGGACAGAAGCAAATGTATATGCTACAACTGCTCAAGGGAATCCTTAGGGAAAAACTGGACAGCCACCAGAGTAGCATCACAGGGATGAAAACCATATTGCGCATAAAAAGGAGTCTGCTGCATGGAAGAGTGGATATTGCTGTTAAATGCAAATTCTGCCAATGGTAACAGAGAGACCCAGTTATCCCAGTGACAGAGATACTGCTCCAGAATCTGGTTCACCTGCTCTGTCTGACCATTAGACTATGGAAAGACATAGTTGCACCCCCAGCAGACCCATAAGCCACTTCCAGAACTGGGCAGTGAACTCTATCCATCGCCACACTATCTGGCAGACCCTGGTAGAGAAACACATGCTGAAAAAAGCAAACGTGCAGTCTGAGGGCTGTGGGCAGCTTCATGAGTAGATTAAAAATAACCACCTTCATAAACAAGTCCACCAGGACAAGAACCATTCTATGCCCTTGGAATGCAGGCAAGTCCATGGTGAAATCCATTGAAATAATTTGCCATGGCCACTCAGGAGTTGGTAAGGGTTGTACTAGACCCTGCAGCCTCTGTGTCAATCTCTTGGCCCAGGCACAGACATCACAAGCCTGAAGATAGCTCACAACATCAGTATGCACCGTAGACCACCAGTAGCTCTACGTGACTTGACGCAGTCATCCAATGACAGCCCAGCTGTCAGCGTGTCATGACAGCACTGAAGAACCTATGTGCGCAGCAAGCTGGCAGGGATGTGCAGCCGCTCATCATGATACCGACAACCATCCTTCTGCTGCAGATTCTGAGAAGTATCTCCTGCCTGAAACTGCACGGCCGTCGCCAGATCACTGGCCATCGCCTGACTCACAGCACTTAAAAAGGCATTGGCTAGCGCAGCTGCAACAAAATTTTGTGGAGTGAAAAAATTACAGGGGGGCAGATCCACCTCAGCAGTGCCTGCTGGGGCTTCCTGATGTGACAGGACATCCACCCTGCCATTCTGTTTGCCTGGCCTGTAGGTGATAGTAAATGGAAACTGAGAGAGAAAAGTTGCCCAACGAGCCAACTGGGGAGATAGACACTTCAGTTTCCTAAAATATTCTGGATTTCGATGGTCAGTCAGAACCAAAGTGGGCTCAGCAGGACCCACAAGAAGGTGCCTCCACTCAGCAAACACCTCCCAGATAGCCCAAAACTCTCAATCCCAGACGTAATTCCTCTCTGCAACAGTCAAATAGGCACAAGGATGAAGCTGTCCATCCAGTGGACCATGCTGAGAAAGTACTGCCCCAGTGGCACAGGCAGAAGCATCTGCCTCCAACACAAAAGGGCAACTGCTGTCTGGTGGGCCAAAACTGGGGCTGTCATAAACACCTGTTTCAAGTCATCAAAGACCCCTTGAACCTCAGAAATCCACCAAAAAGGGATACCCTTACAAGTCAGTGCTGTAAGTAGATCAATCTTTTGAGCAAAATTCCGAATAAACCGCTGATAAAAATTAGCAAAGCCCAAAAAGCGCTGCATGCCATGCACCGTTGAGGGAGCATATGCTGTTGGAGGAAAGCACACTTCTCCAGCTTTGCATAAAGGCAATGATGGTGATGACAGGAAAGAACCTCCCAAACACGAACAGCATGTTCCTCCTGCGTGGTCAAGTAAACTAAAATATCATCCAGATATGCGATGACATAATTATCCAACAAGTCATGGAAGACATTGTTTATAAAGTGCTGGGAGGTGGCAGGGGCATTACACAGGCCAAAGGGTATCACGCTACTCAAAATGGCTATACTTGCAAACAAAGGCAGTTTTCCACTCATCACCCTGACAAACATGAAGCAGAATATAAGCCCCTCTCAGATCCAGTTTAGTAAACCAGTGCACCCCCTGCAAATGCTCCAACAACTCAGGAACGAGAGGCAGGGGGTACCGGTTCTTGATGGCAACACTATTCAGTCCCCAATAGTCCACACATCCTCAAGCCTCCATCTTTCTTCTTTACAAAAAATACCCCTGCTGTAACCCTGGCTGTGGAGGGAGAGGGGCGGGGTGGGGGGAAGAAATAAACTCCCAACATCCCGGGGTGACAAAGAGCTGTATAAGTGGGATCTGCCACT
The DNA here is from genome assembly GCF_026419915.1 of Harpia harpyja. Lineage (NCBI taxonomy): Eukaryota > Metazoa > Chordata > Aves > Accipitriformes > Accipitridae > Harpia > Harpia harpyja. Next base: position 30,582,406 of record NC_068968.1, read on the forward strand.
TGGGGGGACCTGGCGGATTTCCATGAATGGCAAAAATAGGACCAGGGACAGATTGGCACTGTATTGGCACACAAGTCTTTTTTACAGACTCTGTAGAAATCAAATTTTTACAAGAGCCAGAGTCCACTGGTGCCTCAGCAGTGACCGTTCTGCTGTCCAGGAGCAGCAGTGAGACCGACACAGCGAAGAGCAGGGAGGGAGAAGGGGCGCAGGGCTCACCTCATCTAACACCAGCGGCAGACTTTCTTCACGTGCTGGCCAAAGCCATTTCCTGACTCCACAATGGCAGGTGCTGAAAGGGACAATTCAGAAAACAGTGGAAAATCCCAACTGCTCCCAAAGGTAGCCAAACCAACCATCTCTTCTGCAGAGTCCTCCACAGGGGGAAAGGAGGACTGGGCCAACCCCACCCCGATTTGCATCATTTCCCACTGCCATGAGCAGCAGGGCGGGGGTGGGCAAGGTGAACGCGGGGAGGAGCTGTGCCATCTGATATCTGGTCCCGGCCACACGTGCCCCACCCCTGATACCACCAGCATGGCAGCTGCCCCCACGCCAAGCTGGGGGGGAGTGGGGGCCCGAAGCTGTTTCAGAACCAGGCAACTGCAGAAGCTGCTCCACTTCAGAAGCATGTTTAATGGCAGTCTGCAAGTCTGCTGGCACCAATTCCCAGGCTACCTCTCTATGGACATTGCTGGCCAAGCCATGAATATAGAGGGGTAACAAAAGGTCATCCACCCAATTCAGCTCTGTCTACACATGCAGGAAATCCACAGTGTACTCTGCCACACTCTGTCCCCTCTGGCACAGACTGTGCAGGGGGGGTAAAAAACAGGATTGTAGCATGAGTTCCCCCAAAGAAATCCAGCGACCTCAAAAGCAAGGAGATAGAATCATCCAAAACCCCATCTCCTCGAACATGCAAAGACTGAGCCCACTGCAAGGCCTTGGCCCCCAAACAGGCCAAAGAAAGCTAACCTGATCACCAGGAAAAGCACTATTCCGATCCTCCAAGAAAACTTCCATAAGAAATGCAAAAAGAAAATGATGCATATCCTGAGTAAAAGGGGGAGGGAGGGAACAAGCAGACATGGGGGAAAGACCCCCATCATGCAAAAGAATAGCAATAGTGGGAGAATGGAGAGGTGAAGCAGCACCTGCCCTTTCTAGAGCCTCCACAGGACAGCTAAGCTGCTTTAGTTGTCTTGAGTCATCTATTGTATCTCACCCAGTAATGGTCCCAGCTCCTGTGAATACTGCCACTCGAGCTGTTGTATCCACGCCATACACCTCCGCAGAACTTTAACAGCATCCTCTGTAGATGCACCCACAGGGGCTTGGGGACCAGACGTCTTCACCCAGTATTCCCAGCGGGGTAGGTGTGTGGGTTTGTGTGTCTCTGAGCTAGTTGTCAGGACAGGCCCAAAATAAGTGACAAAGACATAAGATTCAAAGACTCTAGCAGGCAATAGCTCAAAGAAGCTGAGCTCTGATGGCTAGCCATTTTTATTACCTCTCCTGATAACACACCAAGGGCGGCTGTATTTACTAAACATCATCTCCTTTGAATGGATAGCCACATAATCTTAACAGTAAATAAGTGTATGGTGATAAAATTTTTTTAATGATGTATGTGAAGCCATATTGCATGAGCACTTTTTGACTTAGCTGAAATCCTGCTCTAGGATCAATAGATGTGTAGCTTTGCATATTATGCTATTTCACTATAGTGTGCCAGTCTTAGATTTGCTTATGGAAAAATGCTGCTGTATTTTTTTTCATTTTAAAAACTATTTCTATGCTTATCTACCATTTTCTTCAGGGAATAATCCTAGCTGAACAAACAGCCACTATTGTTGTGATTTTCAAAGTGACCTAAGGCCTTTAAATGTAAAGCTGCCATTAAAATGATTCAGAATTACATTCGCAAACCCCTCAGGTACAGGCTCAACAATTTCATTTTAAAATTTTATTGTGTAGCCCCCTGTGAGAGACTGAAAGAGTTAATGTCTCAAACATTGTGGTGGGGCAAGTTCTGCCTAAAGATGAACTCTGCATAACAACAAACCCTGCAGAGCAAGGAACCACAGGTGAAAAGAAGCTGATCAGCACCTATCAGCAGCAAGACCTGGAGGGTGTGCCAGAGGGTGCACAGCTCCTGTTCTGATATGCTGAGCAGGGCAGCTCACCATGCATGGCCAAAGATTACGTCTGCAGGGAAGGGGAAGTTACTCCCCAAGCAACCCCCAAGCCCACCAACCCATTTCCCAAAGGCTCACAAACCACTCATGACACGTAATTAGCCTAATGAGTTCAAGTGCCTGCCCAAAGGAGGGGTGTGGAATGATTGCTGGAGGTGACTTATCAATATGACACACCCCCCTCCCCTCAAGGGAAGGTGAACCTCCAGGGTGGAATGCAGGGGACGCATAAAGGATCAGTTCCATGGTAGTTCCCTAAGCAACATAACCTGCAACTTTGGATGTTAGCAACACCAGAGGAGCTTGTTATGCTGACTCTGAAAAGTAACACTGTGGCAGTACGCCCCCCCCCCCCCCCCCCCCCCCAGGAAACGAAACTTCTCCAGGAAGGGAGGAGAGGAAAAAAAAAACAAACCCTAGAGGCCACAGGTTGAAAATTGAACTGACCAATCGAGATGCGCCAGGTACACTGAAGTGACCTTTTGGCCAATAGGGATTAAATGACCACAGATCAGATTCGACAAGGGTATAAACAGGGTCCCGCCGGGGAGGACATTTTGGAATCGGTCCTCCTCGGAGCAGCGGGTCTGCAGTCAGGGACTCTCCCCTTGGGTCGGGACGCCGCCCTAGGTAACTCCTTGAGGTTGAGAGCCCTCATCTTTTTCGTGAGTGATATGCGCATTTTGAGTCATTTTAAATCTTAAGAATTCTTAAGTCGGCTGTGTAGCCCTAATTCCCCTTGCATCATTGAGCCTGTGGTTTGCAAATTTTACCAGAGTTCTAACTAACTTTTTACTGAAGAATAAATCTGAGCTTTAACACCTGTTGGATTTGATTGTGCGTGCCTCCGTAACAAACACGGAGGGTGGAGCAGAGTGGAGATGCCACGGCCAGGCTCTGTGATTGCAGGGATAGGGAACTGGAACCATAGGAACGAGAACAGTTGGTCCCTGCATTGAATCCACTGAAGCAAGGAGGTAAAATAATGGGGGTTCTGTTGACGTACTGCCCTACTTTTGATTTATATCACACATGCCCTGTTCTGGGGTACTGACATGCAACACCATGTCCTTTGGGTGAACTTTACTCATTATAATACCAAAACACACCTCCGTCCCAAAAGTTACCCACCTCCGAGGTGCAACCACCCCCCCACATAGCATGCGCTCTGAATTTTTTCTAGCATATACCTTTAAAAGCAAAGTGAGAGAACTTGATACCAATCAAGTTAAAGGTATGTATGACTAGAGTCACCCAAGCTCCACCTAAAAAGAAAAATAGTATAAAAAGACCCAAAAGAGAGGAAGACTATTAGGGAAGTTACCATCATAGACAAGTCGGGATGACATCGCTGACTTCTGGGATCAGTCGACGGGTTGAACCTCTCTTCCCCCCCATAGGGACACCTATTGGGTGAGATTCGAACACTCGGCTGTACCGAGTGCTTCCCTGGGAAACTTAGAATTCTTTAGAGCTCTTTTCTTTCATAATTTAATGTGCTTGTAGTCGACTGTATTATGATTTGCACATGCTTTGCAGACTGTATTTATCACCGGCAATCCAAAAGAACCTGTACTGTTGCTTTAATAAACTGTGCTGCTCATTAATCTAGTCGTGATAGTTCGTTAACGCAACCAAACTCCCTAAGTCTTGTAATTTTCGTGCGTTGAACGCGGCTAAGCCAAGAGTGCAGTGTGCTATAAGTGACGCAACTGGACTTATAGCACTGAATTGGACATTACTCAGAAACTAAACCTAGCCGCCCCCAGCCCCTCTGACATCTGAGGATAAGCTGGAATGCAAGGGGGTTTATTTTCTGCCAAATTCCTTTACCCTTTAACGCAACAAGGTGTGTGGATTGTCCGGCTCATAGTTCACAAACAAGTTTCACCATGTCTAGTGCACACAGGCAACTCATGGGGGGGTTACAAAAGCAACCCAGCCTTGGATTGCCTTGAGGCCCTGTCTCTCTGCAGAGACAACTCACTGGGGAGCTGTGTAGACAGCTTAGCCCTGGGTTGTCTGATAAGCCCTAAACTAAACAGGGTGGTGGCTGCACCATTCAAAGAACCAAAACCTGAACTGAGCCTTGAAATCCCTTAACAAATAGTATGCCCTGAGTCTCAATCCAACCACTGTTCAGTTGCCTGAGGAAGCAAGGTAAAAAAAAAAAAAAAAAAGCTGGAGGGTTTCAGCTTCAGTTTCAAATGACAACCTTGTATATTCAAACAATCACAGACCAACAAAGGAAAGATAAGGGGAAACTCCACTCAGATATACATAGTCCATTTAGGCATATATCATAATCCACTCAGACATAGTCGTACACACCATTCCACAAGTCAGGGGATAAAACCCCTAAGATTCAGGTTGGAAATGGGGGAGTCACTTCCCCAACTATACAGTTGGCTTGTGAAGGAGACCCTTCCCTGCCTTGATCGGGACGCCGGTCGAAGTAACTTCCCTGGGATTGAGAGCCCTTACCTGGAGGGGTAAGTGAATATTGTTTATGCTTTAAGTTTGTAAATGCATGTGTGCTTGTGGTTGTCTGTGAGTCGCTTGTGGTTGTAATAGTGTACTACTCTTGCTTTTAAAATTGCAGTAGTGCATTCCTCCATTGTATCTGTAAAACCTGCAATAGTGGCGTGTTAAGTCTGTAAGTGAAGTTCAAATAAATCATTTGCTTGAACCTTGCAGTTAAGTCTTTTTCCACCACACAAGGGGCAAGGATAATAAAAGGACACAAACTGAAGCCCCACATGCGCAAGCCCACCGGAACTGGACCCCTCGGCTGACTGGACCCCTCGTCTGACTGAACCAACGCTGGACCCAGGGCCAGTGAAATCTTTCTCTCTTCTTTTTTCTCTCTCTGTCTTGTTCTCTCTTTCCTTTTCCTTTTCCACAATCCCTACATCTCATCCCTTTAAGACATAAAACCATTGACCAAGTCTGGGACTAAGAGTGGATCCAGCTGCCCCTAGGCCCTTCTCTGAGGAGTCTAGAAAGCAAGGGGGTCTGCTCTGAACCTCGTGGCTCGATGGGAGGGCTCTCCTTCTTCCCTGAATTGATGTATATGGTTACCATGGGTTACACGGTTCCCTGAGGTAGTTCCATGCCAATTCCTGTTGTGAGAAACCCTGCCACCTACTTTTATGCCTCCCCAGTTCAGTTTGCTTCTGTCATGAATAAAATGTTTAACTGATCATTTGGTGTCATTTCACCCTAATTTAGCCCGAGGGAATTCCGAATTCAACACAACTCCCTGGTCTGTCCAGTCTGGGTCGTGACACCCCTAATTCAAACTTTTGATTTACCTGAAGTAATTTCTCACTCATGATCTCTTCAGTGCTAGCACAGACTGCTGGCCCAACACTTTAATACTTGACTGCCTGTGGTAGGTTGACCCTGGCTGAGTGCCAGGTGCCCACCAAAGCTGCTCTATCACTCCCCCTCAACTGGACAGGGGAGAGAAAATATAACAAAAGGCTCGTGGGTCAAGATAAGGACAGTTTAAGTGAAAGCAAAGGTCATGCACGAAAGCAAAGGAAAACAAATGATGTTATTCTCTACTTCCCATCAGCAGGCGATGTCTGGCCACTTCCTGGGAAGCAGGGCTTCAGTACGCGTAGTGGTTGCTCCAGAAGATGAATGCCCCCCCCTTCCATCTCCCTTTACTTAAGTTTTACAGCTGAGCTGACGTCATATGGTATGGAATATCTGTTTGGTTAGTTTGGGTCAGCTGTCCTGGCTATGTTCCTTCCCAAGATCTTGCCCAGCCCCAGCCTGCTGTTGGGGGCGGGGGGAAATATTGGAGAGACAGCCTTGATGCTGTGGGAGCACTGCTCAGCAGTAGCCAAAACACTGGTGTGTTATCAACACCTTTCTAGCTACCAATGCAGAGCACAGCGCTACCAGGGCTGCTATGGGGAGAATTAACTCCATCTCAGCCAGACCCACTGCCTAAAGCTTGGATCGTCACCCAACTTGCGAAAAGTCAAACCAAGCATTTGAAAGATAGGATTTTTTTTTGGTTTGGGGGTGGGTTCTTTGGTTTTAGGCGGTTTTTTTAGAAATGTAACACTAGGCAGTTGAGGTTGGTAATGACTGGAAGTGGGTAACTCTCCTAGGACTGCTGGAGTGATGCTGAGCAATTTAGGTCTCTCAGACAGAATGTCACATGTTGAATTACTCCCAGTTCTGATGCTCATTTGATTGTTCTGTTTGGAACCCATTAGGCCTTGTTTCTTCAAGTGGTCTTCAATTTTGAAGTGTTCAACTTCATAGGGTCCAAAACATTGGGACCTTGCTTTCTGAAAAGCACTGGACACAATATAGGTAGTAGTAGGTATTACCTTTGTGAAATTTTGGATCCCTTTCCCTGAAGCATTGGTCAAGGCTTCTGTTACATCCAAGACAGGATCATCTGTAAGTCTGTTCTGTAATAGTAGTGCCTATAGTCCCAAAATTGACTGTCTTAAAATTAGAAGAAACTTTTTTTCTTTAAAATAAAGTGAGCCTTTACAGTTTTGCATCAATTTTCTCAAAACAAGGATATTTATTAGGAGTGACAGTTCTAAAAGTGAAATGCCCTAAATACAATAATATTTTAAATAGGTATTAGTAGCAGTGATGAGGAAATGTTTAGGACCTTCCATCTCCAAAGAAACTGTCAAGAGGCAAGAAAAAAGCTTTTCACATTTTTTACTTTACAATTTCCAGTGACCTTTTTTGACTCAGTTTCTCCTTGTCTTTTGGCATAAGTCTAAGACTGTACTATATGACTTTGTTTGCTTTTTATATATATATATATAAAAAAATAAGCAGCCAAAATCAAAGAAAAGAAACAGGGATTTAATGCTTCATTATTTTTGTGAAACACTCTTTTCATAAGAGCGGCTTTTACAAGCAGCTTTATCATTTGTCCATTTCTTAATTATTCATTGAGGTCATGGAAATGTTAACATTGTCATATGCTTGTGTGATGACCCACTCAGAAGAGGAGGGTGAGTGACTCAGATTCGCAAATCCCCAGCAGTGTGGACTAAGGTGAGACAACTCTCAAGGTCCATATACAAACATTTATTACATTCCCACAGTGATTAATATATGTCTTAAACTAGGTTTTCCGATAATTGGTTAAGTATATAACAAATTATGGCAAGTGGTAAGGTACGCCTTGCGTTACTTAACAACTCTAAGAGAAAAGAGAAACAGAGTGGGGGAGAGAGAGGGGGAGAGAGAGAGAGAGAGAAAGAGATCACCAGTCCTGGTTCCAGCGTTGGTCCAGCCAACAGGGGGTTTCTGTTTCGTAAGAGTGCTCTTCTTTGGAATTCCACACACTTTCCTTTTTTCTTCTCTTCTTTTCTTCTCTTCTTCTTTTCTTCTCCTTATTTCAGTGGCACTTATGTTCCCCCTTTATGTTCGCCATATCAGTACGACCTGCCCTCCTGCTACAGTGGCAGCTTTGTTTCAGGTTCTCCCCCCTTCCCCCAGGTGACGTGTAGCATGATTTGGGTTGAGAGAGGGATGCTGTAGTCACGTATGTTTAGCATGATCTCTGTAATCTTCATTAGCATATGCAGGGGTGTCAACTTTAATATGCATTTCACAGATAATGAGGCAAAGGTCATTCATCAGACATGACGGCCCCAAAAACAGAGAGTTAACAAACTTCACAAGTTGCAACAGGGCAGAACCGTCTTGCCTCCACAGGGCTTCTTCCCCTAGCCACATCCTTTGCTATTCCTCCCACGTGGGTCAAGTGTCAGCCTTATCAGTTCATTGAGCACCAGGCCTGCCTTATTCAGTTCAGGGTACTTGTGAGTGTTTGAGACATTCCTCAGAAAGGCTCGGAGGGCCTCCACCCCCCCCCCCCCCCATCTTTACCAAGTTTTGTCTCTCACCATTGTTCATGCTTCCCTCAGGCTGCTTCTCTCAATCTTTGTTTCGGGGAGTTACAAGCCATCTCTTACAGCTTGATATTTTATAATCTGGAGGAAGTATCATTGTAAAAATAATAATTTTAAATGATGATTGGGTTTAGAGAATCAAATATCAGGTCTCCCTTGAAGCTGTGAATGTGCCGAGAATTTTACTTGTTTGATTTCATAGAATCAGAGAATCATAGAATATCTCAAGTTGGAAGGGACCCATAAGGATCATCGAGTCCACCTCCCTGCTCCTCGCAGGAATACCTAAAACTAAACCATATGACTAAGAGCATCATCCAGACGCTCCTTGAACTCTGACAGGCTTGGTGCCATGACCACTTCCCCGGGGAGCCTGTTCCAGTGACCGACCACCCTCTCAGTGAAGAACCTTTTAAGAATAGAATAGAATAGAATAGAATAGAATAGAATCATTAATTTTGGAAAAGACCTCTAAGATCATCAAGTCCAACCATCAACCCAACACCACCATGCCCACTAAACCGTATCCTGACATGTCACATCTACACAGTTTTTGAACACCTCCAGGGATGGTGACTCAACCACTTCCCTGGGCAGCCTGTTCCAATGCCTGACAACCCTTTCAGTAAAGAATTTTTTTTCTAATATCCAATCTAAACCTCCCCTGGCGCAACTTGAGGCCATTTCCTCTTGTCCTATCACTAGTTACTTGATAGAAGCGACCAGTATCCACCTCACTACAACCTCCTTTCAGGTAGCTGTAGAGAGCAATAAGGTCTCCCCTCAGCCTCCTTCTCTCCAGACTAAACAACCCCAACATTTTCCTAATGTCCAATCTGATCTTCCCCTGATGCAGTTTCATCCCATTTCCTCATGTCCTATTGCTGATCCAAAAGTTAAAGCATGTTGTTAAGGGCATTGTCCAAATGCCTCTAAAACACTGACAGGCTTGGGGCATAGACCACCTCTCTAGGAAGCCTGTTCCAGTGTTTGACCACTCTCTCAGTAAAGAAATGCTTCCTAATGTCCATTCTAAACCTCCCCTGGCACAGCTGTGAACCATTCCCACATGTCCTAGCACTGGATACCAGGGAGAGGAGATCAACACCTCCCCCTCCACTGCCCCCCTTGAGGAAGTTGTAGACTGCGATGATGTGTGGCAGTACACCACCCACCACCCCACCCCCCATCCTGCCAGCAGGAAACGAAACTTCTCCAGGAAGGGAGAAGGGGAAGGAAACCCTGGAGGCCGCAGGTTGAAATTTGAACTGACCAATCGAGATGCGCCAGGTACACTGAGGTGACCCTCCTGGCCAATAGGGATTAAATGACTACAGGTCAGATTTGACAGGGGTATAAACGAGGTCCTGCCGGAGGACATGTTGGCAGTCCTCCTCGGAGCAGCAGGTCTGCAGTTAGGGCCTCCCCCTCAGATCGGGGCACCGCCCGAGGTAACTCCTCGAGGGAGAGAGCCCTCCGCTTTTAGGTGAGTGATACGCGCGTTTTGGAGCCATCACTTTAAATCTTGGGGATTCTTAAGTAAGTCGGCCATTGTATACGGAGGGGTTAAAAGATGAAATTTTGGTCCGTGGATGAACACTGGGGGAGAAGTAGATAGCCGAGAAAAACGCAGTCAGCACAGAAAACGGATGGTTTTTTGCCCGTTGCTTGGAATGCTGACCACGGAGATAAGAAAGGTCAGCAATACTGGGGGAGGAGGTGCAGCGGGCTGTTGCACGGTACAGCTGTGAGCATGGTCGGCCCATGACTGCTGGATTATGACAATATGCTGCGTGTACAAAGCCCATGAACCAATAGACAGGATGGCCATGGCTCGTGCAGCACGCCTGGCCAGCGAGCGCATGCGTCATAGGCTCCCCCTGTTGCAACCGAGGCGTGTTTTGGCACCCGCTGGCCACGTGTGCCGAAACCCGTTCCTCTGCAAATGTATAAATACTGGGATTTCCCAAAGAGCTTTGGGCTGGTGTACGGCAAGGCCACCGTTGCCTCTGTGGGGACGCCCACGTAAAGCTGGCACCTACCGATTGCTCGCGGCGCAAGACGGCACAAGAATGTACGGACGGTCCATCTTCCTCACAGTCCTCGGGTCGGTATGTTAATTTGCTTTACAAGATACCCTTAGCATAACGCATCTCTGTAGTTAATAAATGCTTGTTTTTTCCCTTATAGTCAGTGTGTGTGTGTTCGCCTTCTCGGGAATCCTCGAAACCACCCTAAAAGAGCCGTGTAGTATTAATTCTCTTTACATCATTGAGCCTGTGGTTTTATAAAATGTTACCGGACTTCTAACTAACTTTTGCTGAAGAATACATCTGAGTTTTAACACCTATTGGATTTGGTTAGTCGTGCATCCATAACATGATGTCACCCCTCAGCCTTCTCTTCTCTAAGATGAACAAGCCAAGTGACGTCAGCCACTCCTCATAAGTCTTGCCCTCAAGACCTTTCACCATCTTGGTCACCCTCCTCTCGACACACTCTAATAGTTTTATGTCCTTCTTATATTGATGCACCCAAAACTGCACACAGTACTCGAGGTGGGGCCGCACCAGTGCAGTGTAGAGTGGGACAATCACTGGTGACTGGCCGCCAGCCTGATGTAACCCCATTTACTATAACCCTTTTAGCCTGACCCATCAGCCAATTGCTCACCCAACGTATTATGGACTTGTCTAGCTGTGTGCTGGACATTTTATCCAGAAGGATACTGTGAGAGACAGTATCAAACACTTTGCTAAAATAAAAAAAAAAAAAAACCCACACATCTACTGGCTTCCCTTGGTCAACTAGATGGGTGACAATGTCATAAAAGGAAATTAAGTTGTTTAACAGTCAATTCAGGACAGTTATTTGTGAGGAAAACTTTCAAATGAACAAAAAAAAAAGCCCAATATTTAGTTTTTAAAAGGTAGTTTCAGTGACAATCAGTTCAGGTCTGATTTGTTTGCAATCTGTCATTTTACTTTACAGCCTTGGTGGTGCACAGTAAGACACATTCAGTTTTGTTTATCCATTTCAGATATCACAGTAACCAACTCCTCAGGTATTCATGTGTGTAGGAGCCCCTGCATTTCCTATGAAACAGAAACTAGAAAATAGGGAAGGATGAGTTTTAAACTAAATGAAGGTAGATTCAGACTAGATATAAGGAAGAAATTTTTTATGATGAGGGTGGCGAAACACTGGAACAGATTGCCCAGAGAGTCTGTAGATGCCCCATCCCTGGAAACATTCAAGGTCAGGTTGGACGGGGCTCTGAGTAACCTGATCTAGTTGAAGATGTCCCTGCTTATTGCAGGGGGGGTTGGACTAGATGACCTTTAAAGGTCCCTTCCAACCCAAACCATTCTATGATTCTATGATAACATCAGCTCCTCTTCGCTCCAGTGACTTTAGCACATGCCTTCTCACCTTATGTTTTGGGTATGTGGCAAGGCTTTGGTAGTGGGGGAGGGGGAGCTGCAGGGGTGGCCTTTGTGGGGAGATGTAAGGGGCTGCTCTGTGCCAGACACAGCCAGTTCCAGCTGGTGTGGTGACGGACCCACTACAGGCCAAAGTTGAGCCAAGTAGAGAAGTCTGAGGTGCCTCTGTGAAAATACATTGAAGAAAGGGGAGACAATGCTGGATGGAGAGAGGAGGAGGGAACAAAAAGTGAGAAACAGCAAAGGAAAGACTTATGACAGAGAAAAGAGGAGGAGGAAGAGGTGCTCCAAGGTGGAGCAGATACTCCTTGCAGACTGTGGAGGACCTATGCTGGAGCAGAGTTTTCCTACCAGAAGCTGCAGCCCAGCTCTCAGTCACCAAGGCGAGCAGCTCCAGTGCCGGCACTATCCGCAGCAGAGTGCTCTATCACAGTGCACAGGTGCATTTCCTGAACCAGGGAAACCTCAGGGGAAGCCGAGAGAGCTGCCAGGAGCCCGCAGCTCGAACAACAGTGTCTGACAAGACCTGGGAGGGGCCAGGAGCAGCAGCAGCCAAGCCCCGCCCCCCCCCGTATAAAAGAAGCCCCTAGGGAGTGCTAGCAACCAGAAGCGGGGTGACCAGGGTGGGCAAACAGGGCGTGGTGTGGTGGGCAAACAGGGCATGATGGGTCAGCAAGGGTGTGGCATGGCAGTTCGCGGAAGGGCCTTCGGGAAGGGCACTATAGCTCTGCCAGCTCAACCAGGGAGCAATGGTATCCACCTGGCAGAAGGCTACGTCCACTCTAAGCTCTGCACCTGCCACAACTGACACAGCTGCCCAGACAGAGCTCCTATGGGAACATGCTGCCACCCAGGTGTCAGGCTGCAGTGTGTGCCCTACCTTTATGCCAGTACTGGACGGCAATAGTGAGCACACCTGTGGGAGGTGCACCCAGGTAGAGGAACTCCTCCACTTAGTGACAGAGCTCTGGGAGGAGGTTAGTAGGTTTTGGAGTATCAGGGAGTCCAAGAGAGAGATAGACTACTGGAATCGCACCCTACCTTCCCTGGGACAGGCCCGACAGGCAGACAGGATGCATGATACGGAGGATTCCCTATCCTCTCCCCACCCAGCAGAACACAGTGACTTAAGGGATAGGGGGCAATGGCGACAAGTTCTTGCGTGGTGCAGCAGTTGCGTCTCCTCTGTGACTACTCCAGCTTCCCAGGTGCCGCTGCATAATAGGTGTGAGGCTCTGCAAGTGGAACTGAACAATAATGAGGATAATGGTTCATCTAGCTTGGAGGTGTCACCAAGGTTACGTCGGCCTATGCCCTGCGTCAAAACCGCTTCCATAAAGAAAAAAAGATGGGTCATTGTCATACGGCACACTCTCCTGAGGGGAACAGAAGGCCCAATATGCAGACTGGACCCACTTCTTAGGGAAGTCTGCTGCCTCCCTGGGGTCTTGGTTAAAGATGTGAAGAGAAAGCTTCCTACCCTGGTACAGCCCTCAGATTATAAACCATTATTGATTTTTCAGGCAGGCAGCAATGAAGTTCTGTCCCGATCCAATGTCGGGGAAGGTTTCGATATGATCCCAAGAGTGAGATTAAGACACAAACGAGGTCAAATGCCATATACCCAAAACAGCTTTTATTATCAAAAGTATCAAAAGTAGAAAATAGTAGCGATAGGATAGAATGGAAGAAAAAGGCAGAAATCAAGCAAGCAGTCGGGATAGAGTTGCAAGGATAGTCACCACCATGGATCCAGCGGCGTCCCGTTGGTCCTCAGTCTTCAATTCTTCGGTGGTGGGTGCACACCACGGCTTGTCTCCACGGTTTCTTATAGGGCATAGTTCGATATGCACATACGTACTGTTCAGACACTGTTCACGCGCTGCAGGTTTCGTCTATCACATGACCTTTGCGTGATCAACACTAGAAACCAGTACCTTATCTCAAAGACTACAGCTTCCATGACAATGGTAGCCTCCACATTCCTGCATGCTTCGCCGGCTCCAGCCTGTCTCCTCCCCTGGATGCCTCAGTGGCCTGGTAATCGTCCTTATGGACAGAGGAGTCTCCTGCTTAAACAGGCCATCCCCAGAGACAAATGGCTTGAGATAAATAGTTCACAGTTCAGTCTCTCACATCAAACAATCCTTGAGATGAATGGCTTGAGATGACAGTCCAGTCTCTCGCACCTAACAATCTTTGAGACAAACAGCTCGAGATAACAATTCAGTCTCTCACAAGTTCCAACAAGAAGTCTGAGGGCAATCAAGAGAGACTTCAGGGCCTTGGGACGAGTGGTTAAGGGATCGGGAGCACAAGTAGTGTTCTTTTCTATTATTCCAGTTACAGGGAATGATGAGGAAAGAAACAGGAAGAGCCAACGGATCAATACCTGGCTCCGAGCCTGGTGTCACCTGCAGAATTTTGGGGTTTTTGATCATGGGTTGGTCTACATGACACCAGGCCTGCTGGCGACAGATGGAGTACACCTGTCTTAAATGGGTAAAAGGGTCTTTGCACAGGAGTTAGCAGGGCTCATTGAAAGAGCTTTAAACTAGATTCGAAGGGGGAAAGGGATAAAACCAGGCTTGCTAGAGATAAGCCTTGGGGCGGCATGCCAATGTTTGAGGGACGGTGTGCTAGCGAGGTCCCTCAGTCTGCCATGTCAGTGGAGGTAGGGGATGGAGATCCACGCAGCAGAAAAGACACAAGGGTTATTGATATGTTAGAAACCATGGAAGTGCCTGAGAACGGTCACATAGGAATTAGGGCTTCTCCCCAAAAAAAGGTGGCAGGATAAATAGCCCAAATGAAGTGCATCTACACCAAAGCACGCAGCATGGTCAACAAACAGGAGGAGTTGGAAGCCACTGTGCAGTCGGAAAACTATGATATAGCTGCAATCACAGAAACATGGTGGGATGACTCACACATCTGGAGTGCTGCAATGGATGGCTATAAACTCTTCAGAAGGGATAGGCAAGGAAGGAGAGGCGGTGGGATAGCCCTGTATGTTAGGGAGTGTTTTGACTGTCTAGAGCTTGATGATGGCGATGAAAGGGTCGAGTGTTTATGGGTAAGAATCAGGGGGAAGGCCAACATCATGGTGAGAGTCTGTTATAGACCACCCAACCAGGATGAAGAGGCAGATGAAATATTCTATAAACAGCTGGGAGAAGTCTCACAATTGCTAGCCCTTGTTCTCATGGGGGACTTCAACTTAGATGTCTGCTGGAAATACAATACAGCAGAGAGGAAACAGTCTAGAAGGTTCCTGGAGTGTGTGGAAGATAACTTCCTGACACGGTGAGTGAGCCAACTAGGGAAGGAGCCCCGCTGGACCTGTTGTTTGCAAACAGAGAAGGACTTGTGAGTGATGTGCTGGTTGGAGGCTGTCTTGGGGATAGCGATCATGGAATGACAGTGGTTTTATTTCTCAGAGAAGTAAGGAGGGGGGTCAGCAGAACTGCTACCTTGGACTTCTGGAGGGCAGGCTTTGGCCTGTTTAGGGGCCTGGTTGACAGAGTCCCTTGGGAGGCAGTCCCGAAGAACAAAGGAGGAGGGGGCAGTTGGGGGAGGAGGTTCCACCCCTCACCTCTGTGCATCACATATTTAAGAATTATCATTAAAATCCACATTAGTCACACAATCTTCACAGTTTTCACAAACTTCACTCACATCAACAAAAAAGAATTCTCCACACCAAAATCAAAATAACATCATCACAACATCGACAAAAAGTGGATAATTTACACACAATCCACCCCTCGTCCCTTCACCACAATTACAACAACATAAATTCCCCACAGTCGTTCAGCTCTTCACTCTCTAGCTGTGTTCAGTCCATGTTTTGCCCGTTACCTCTCCCAATTACTATCCTTATCTCGAATTCCTCACGTCCCACGTTGGGCGCCAAAAAGGACAGTCGTGGTTTAACCCCAGCCAGAAACTGAGCACCACACAGCCATTCTATCACTCCCCCTCCTCAGCTGGACAGGGGAGAGAAAATATAACAAAGGGCTCGTGGGTCGAGATAACGACAGGGAGAGATCACTCAACTAATTACCGTCATGGGCAAAACACACTCGACTTAGGGAAAATTAACTTAATTTATTGCCAATCAAACCAGAGTAGGGTAATGAGAAATAAAACCAAATCTTAAAACACCTTCCCCCCACCCCTCCCTTCTTCCCGGGCACAGCTACACTCCCGAACTCTCTACCTACCCCCTCCAGCGGCGCAGGGGGATGGGGAACAGGGGTTACGGTCAGTTCATCACATGTTGTCTCTGTCGCTTCATCCTCTTCAGGGGCAGGACTCATCACACTCTTCCCCTGCTCCAATGTAGGGTCCCTCCCATGGGCTGCAGTTCTTCACGAACTGCTCCAGCATGGGTCCTTTCCACGGCATGCAGTCCTTCAGGAGCACACTGCTCCAGCGTGGGTCCCCCGCGGGGTCACATGTCCTGCCAGAAAACCTGCTCCAGCACGGGGTTCTCTCTCCACGGGTCCGTAGGTCCTGCCAGGAGCCTGCTCCAGCACAGGCTTCCCACAGGGTCACAGCCTCCTTCGGGCACCCACCTGCTCTGGCGTGGGGTCCTCCATGGGCTGCAGGTGGATATCTGCTCCACCGTGGACCTCCATGGGCTGCAGGGGGACAGCCTGCCTCGCCATGGTCTTCACCACGGGCTGCAGGGGAATCTCTGCTCCGGCGCCTGGAGCATCTCCTCCCCCTCCTTCTTCACTGACCTTGGTGTCTGCAGGGTTGTTTCTCTTACATGTTCTCACTCCTCTTTCCAGCTGCATTTTCCGTGTCGCAGCAACTCTTTTTCCCTTCTTAAATATGTTATCACAGAGGCGCTACCACTATAGCTGATTGGCTCGGCCTTGGCCAGCGGCGGGTCCGTCTTAGAGCCGGCTGGTATTGGCTCTGTCGGACACAGGGGAAGCTTCTAGCAGCTTCTCACAGAAGCCACCCCTGTAGCCCCCCTGCTACCGAAAAAGCCAGTCAAAGAAACTCTCTAAGAGTTGATTTTGGAGTTTTAGAAAGCAGGCATTCTTTATTGCAGCACTGGGTGGATGGGGGATCACTCCACCTATCGTGCACACCGTTACATACAGCAAGTAAAATTTATATTGTTCTAGTCATATACATATTCATATTATCATTTACATAGTGTCCGCCCTTTGGGCACACGCAGTGTGGGTCATCTCTTTTTCCTAGTTAGCTCGCCTTGGCAAGTTTTAACTACAAAAAACTCAGCAGGACTCAAACCTTATCATCACGGCCCAAGGCTTCTTGTCTGTTGATGCACATCAGGCCCCAAAGCCTCCTGTTTGTTGACACCTTTAGCACTGTCGTGGTTTAACCCCAGCCAGCAACTAAGCACCATGCAGCTGCTCACTCACTTCCCCCCGACCCAGTGAGATGGGGGAGGCAATCGGGAAAAAAAAAGTAAAACTCGTGGGTTGAAATAAGAACAGTTTAATAGGACAGAAAAGAAGAAACTAATAATGGTAACGGTAACCCTAATAAAATGACAATAGTAATAATAAAAGGATTGGAATATCCTTTTGGAATATCCATGCAGAAGAATGTTGATAACACACTGATGTTTTCAGTTGTTGCTAAGTAATGTTTAGTCTAAGTCAAGGATTTTTCAGCTTCTCATGCCCAGCCAGCAAGAAGGCTGGAGGGGCACAATAAGTTGGGAGGGGACACAGCCAGGGCAGCTGACCCAAAGTGGCCAACGGGGTATTCCATACCATGTGACGTCACATCTAGTATATAGACTGGGGGGAGTGGGGATAGGGGGTATCACCGCTCGGGGACTAACGGCGTGTCTGTTGGCGGGTGGTGACCAATTGCATTGTGCATCATTTGTACATTCCAATCCTTTTATTATTACTATTGTCATTTTATTAGTGTTATCATTATCATTATTAGTTCCTTCTTTTCTGTTCTATTAAACCATTCTTATTTCAACACATGAGTTTTACTTCTGTCGTGGTTTCAGCCCAGCTGGTAACAAAGGACCACGCAGCCGCTCGCTCACTCCTCCCGCCCCCCTCCGGTGGGATAGGGAGGAGAATCAGAAAGGAGAAAAGGAAAAAAAACCCAGAAACTCGAGGGTTGAGATAAGGACCATTTACTGGGACAGCACAAAAAGAGAAGTTACAACAACAACAACGGTACTAATAAAAGAATATACAAAAGGAGTGATGCACGGTGCAACTGCTCACCACCCGGAACCCGCCGCTCCCCCACCGAAAGTCGAGAGAGCTCCCCCCAGCCTGCTCTCCATTTACATACTGAGCATGATGTCACATGGTATGGAATAGCTCCTTGGCTAGTTCAGGTCAGCTGCCCCAGCTGTGCCCTCTTCCAGGTTCCTGTGAAAATTAACTCTATCCCAGCTGAACCCAGGACATTATCCACCCCTTATTCTATACCATCTACATCATGCCCAGATCTTACATTTTCCAATTAATCACCACCAGTTTCCTTGTCTTATATACATATATATATGTATATGGACCCCCCCCACACACACACACACAAATAGCATTCCCTTAGTCGATGGGCCATCCCTCCAATGTGTCCATCAATATTATTTAGTCCATGACTTTGGGGCTCCATCTGTTGTAACAGTCCTTCAGGATAGGAGAGATAGTGGGAGGTGTTGGGTTGTTGTATGCTGCCTCTGGAACTTGCGGCTGATACATTTGGTGCAACCCACGCCCTTGGTCTGCAGGTCAAAGATGTTGATCTTGAGGAAATCGCTGGGCGCCAGTTCAAGTTCCATCACTGTTGCACTTGGCTTGGTTTCAAAGTCCATCCTTCAGTCATTTGGGTAATTCTTACTGTAATACCCTTGATATGGCATATAGACACTATAGATACAATGACATACATTGGCAGTTTATTTAGCAGTTAACATCATACAGCCTAATTCACTGGCTATTCTCTCCCAAAATCAAATCTCCCTGAGGTACACATCGAACTTCCCCATCCTTCTGCATCACCCACCAGGTGTACCCAGGTCCTTGAGCAAAAACAACCCCTTGGATGGGTTTGTCTCTTCTTGAGGCAGGACTAACCCAGATTGTCTTCCCTAACATACTCTTCACGCGCACTACAGGGACTTTATCCCCTTCGACAGTATGTGGAAGTCTTGGCTGGGCGGGGCCAGCCCAATTGGCAGATCCTCTAGTATTAACTAACCAGGTGGCTTTTGTTAAATGTGTATCCCAATGTTTGAAAGTTCCACCCCCCATTGCTCTCAATGTAGTTTTCAGCAGTCCATTGTATCGTTCAATTTTTCCAGAGGCTGGTGCGTGATAAGGGATGTGATATACCCACTCAATGCCATGCTCTTTGGCCCAGGTGCCTATGAGGTTGTTTCGGAAGTGAGTCCCGTTGTCTGACTCAATTCGTTCTGGGGTGCCATGTCGCCATAAAACTTTCTCTTCAAGGCCCAAGATAGTGTTCTGGGCAGTGGCGTGGGACACAGGATATGTTTCCAGCCATCCAGTGGTTGCTTCCACCATTGTAAGCACATGGCACTTGCCTTGGCGGGTTTGTGGGAGTGTGATATAGTCAATCTGCCAGGCCTCCCACTGTTTATATTTCAGCTATCGCCCTCCACACGACAGGGGTTTTAACCGCTTGGCTTGCTTAATTGCAGCACATGTTTCACATTCATGGATAACCTGTGTGATAGTGTCCATGGTCAAGTCCACCCCTCGATCACGAGCCCATCTATATGTTGCATCTCTTCCCTGATGGCCCGAGGTATCATGGGCCCACTGAGCCATAAATAGCTCACCCCTATGTTGTCAGTCCAGGTCCACCTGAGACACTTCAATCTTGGCGGCCTGATCTGCCTGCTGGTTGTTTTGATGTTCTTCAGTGACGTACTTTTACCATTAGCTTCTCTATCCGAACAGCAATATCTTGCCACAGTGCGGCCGCCCAGATGGGTTTACCTCTGCGCTGCCAGTTGCTCTGCTTCCATTGCTGTAGCCACCCCCATAGGGCATTTGCCACCATCCATGAGTCAGTATAGAGATAGAGCACTGGCCACTTCTCTCTTTCAGCAATGTCTAACGCTAGCTGGATGGCTTTCACTTCTGCAAACTGACTCGATTCACCTTCTCCTTCAGCAGTTTCTGCGACTAGTCGTGTAGGACTCCATACAGCAGCCTTCCACCTCCGATGTTTTCCCACAATGCGACAGGACCCATCAGTGAACAGGGCATATTGCCTCTCATTTTCTGGCAGTTTATTATACAGCGGGGCCTCTTCAGCCCGTGTCACCTCCTCCTCTGGCGACATTCCAAAATCTTTGCCTTCTGGCCAGTCCATGATCACTTCCACAATTCCTGGGCGACTGGGGTTTCCGATGCGAGCTCGTTGTGTGATCAGTGCGGCCCACTTACTCCACGTGGCATCAGTTGCATGATGTGTAGAGGAGACTTTCCCTTTGAACATCCAGCCCAGCACTGGCAGTCGGGGTGCTAAGAGGAGCTGTGTTTCAGTACCAACCACTTCTGAGGCGGCTTGAACTCCTTCATATGCTGCCAATATCTCTTTTTCAGTTGGAGTATAGCGAGCCTCGGATCCTCTGTATCCCCGACTCCAAAACCCCAGGGGTCGGCCTCGGGTGTCCCCAGGTGCTTTCTGCCAGAGGCTCCAGGTAGGGCCATTCTCCCCAGCTGCAGTGTAGAGCACATTTTTAACATCTTGTCCTGCCTGGACTGGCCCAAGAGCTACTGCATGAACAATCTCCTGCTTAATTTGTTCAAAAGCTTGTCGTTGCTCAGGCCCCCATTTAAAATCATTCTTCTTCCGGGTAACTTGGTAGAGAGGACTTACAATTTGACTGTAATTTGGAATATGCATTCTCCAAAAACCCACAACACCTAAGAAAGCCTGTGTTTCCTTTTTATTAGTTGGTGGGGACATAGCTGCTATTTTGTTGATCACATCCATAGGGATGTGACGATGCCCGTCTTGCCATTTTACTCCTAAGAACTGGATCTCCTGTGCAGGTCCCTTGACCTTACTTTCTTTTATGGCAAAACCAGCCTTCAAAAGGATTTGGATTATTTTCTTCCCTTTCTCAAAGACTTCTTCTGCTGTGTTGCCCCATACAATGATGTCATCAATGTATTGCAGGTGTTCTGGAGCTTCACCTTTTCCCAGTGCAGCCTGGATCAGTCCATGGCAAATAGTGGGGCTGTGTTTCCACCCCTGGGGCAGTCGATTCCAGGTGTACTGAACGCCCCTCCAAGTGAAAGCAAACTGTGGCCTGCACTCCGCTGCCAAAGGAATGGAGAAAAATGCATTAGCAATGTCAATTGTGGCATACCACTTAGCTGCCTTTGATTCCAGTTCATATTGAAGCTCTAACATATCTGGCACAGCAGCGCTCAGCGGTGGCATAACTTCATTCAGCCCACGATAATCTACTGTTAGTCTCCATTCCCCATTAGATTTCCGCACGGGCCATATGGGACTATTAAAGGG
This sequence comes from Harpia harpyja, assembly GCF_026419915.1. Classification (NCBI taxonomy): domain Eukaryota; kingdom Metazoa; phylum Chordata; class Aves; order Accipitriformes; family Accipitridae; genus Harpia; species Harpia harpyja. Next base: position 30,603,490 of record NC_068968.1, read on the forward strand.
TGATTGAGTCTTGCTGATCACTCCTTGGCTCTCCAATTGGCAAATCAGCTTATGGATGGGGATCAGGGAGTCTCGGTTGGTGCGATATTGCCGCCGGTGCACCGTCGTGGTAGCAATTGGCACGTGTTGTTCTTCAACCTTCAGCAACCCCACAACCGAAGGGTCTTGAGAGAGACCAGGCAGGGTAGACAGCTGTTCAATCTCCTCCGTCTCCAATGCAGCTATACCAAAGGCCCACCGGTACCCTTTTGGGTCCTTAAAATACCCCCTCCTGAGATAGTCTATGTCAAGGATGCACGGGGCCTCTGGGCCAGTTGCAATGGGGTGTTTATGCCACTCATTCCCGGTTAGACTCATTTCAGCTTCCAATACGGTTAGCTCTTGGGATCCCCCTGTCACACCAGAGATACAGATGGGTTCTGCCCCTTTATAACTTGATGGCATTAGGGTGCATTGTGCACCAGTGTCTACTAGAGCCTTATATTCCTGTGGGTCGGACGTGCCAGGCCATCGAATCCACACTGTCCGGTAGACTCAGTTGTCCCTCTCCTCCACCTGGCTGGAGGCAGGGCCCCTCTAATTCTGGTTAGAATATCCGTTACTCACTTTTCGCACACATGAATCAGAAGTCCCTTCAAGAGGATCAAAAATGGCATCATCCCATCTACTGCATCTGGGGGACTGCTCACGGGAAACTGGAGCAGCAGCTTTCCAAGAAGAATCCTCTTTTCTGGTTGCTTTTTCTCGCAACTCCCGTACCCGTGCATCCAGGACTGAGGTAGGTTTTCCATCCCACTTCCTCATGTCCTCTCCATGGTCACGCAGGTAAAACCACAGGTTAGCCCGTCGTGTGTACTTTCTCTCTCCTCTCTCTTGGGCAGAGGAGTGCTTACTCCCAATAGCTGTGATGCGGGCCTGTACAGGTGGGGAGGAGGACATATCCACTTTGAATTGCTGGAACTCTCGGGACAATTCCTCTACAGCCGAGACACAGGCCCGTAGGGAGGAAGAGAGACTTCCTTCATATTGCCGGAGTTGGACAGCCAATTCATCCACCGTTTGTCCATTGCTTTCTTTCCAGGACATTACTGCCAATGAGTTGGCATAGGTTGGTGGCGCACTTTGTAGAAACTTCTGCCACATCGGTTGTGTGCATTGGACTTCATCTGGATCTGTGGGTGACTGCGCATTTTCTGGATCATTATAAATCACCTCCAGCACAGCTAATTCCCTCAGGTACTGGATACCTCTCTCCATGGTGGTCCACTTGCCTTGGTGACATGTAACTTCATCCTTGAAGGGGTATCTTTCCTTCACACCTAACAGAAGTCGCCTCCAGAGGCTGAGGACTTGTGTTTTTCTCCCAATCGCCTTGTCGATGCCCCCTTCCCTAGACAGGGATCCCAACTGCTTGGCTTCCTTACCCTCTAATTCCACACTACTAGCCCCATTATCCCAGCATCGGAGCAGCCAGGTAACAATGTGCTCACCTGGGTGGCGGCTAAAATCTTTTCGCATGTCACGCAATTCACTCAGGGATAGAGATCGGGTAATTATTTCAGGTTCTGCCTCTTCCTCCTGTTCTCGCGATGACCCTGGTTCATCTTCATCTCTCACTAAGCGAACTGATTTCTTTGTGTGTTTCTTTTTCTGTACAGGGGCGACTGATACTGGCACAGGTTGGTTCTCTGGTTTAGCTGCAGTATCTGTCACAGGGGTTGGGGTAGCCACACTGCCTGTTGCCGGGGTTGGGGTAGCCACGGTGTCTGTGGTCGGGGTAGGGGTAGCCACGGTGCCTGTTGTCGGGGTTTGGGTAGCCATGGTGCCTGTTGTCCTGTTTTTCATCTTTTCCCTTTTTTCCCCCTGAGGGTGCTGCCTAATATCAAGCAGTGTTTGGTAGATACTGGCCAGGGCCCAGCACAGTGCAGCAAGTTGTACGTCTTTGGAATAGCCACAGCATTTTTCTTTCAAATATTCTACCACTTCATGAGGGTTCTGTAGTTGTTCGGGAGTGAACTTCCAAGCCACTGGAGGTGAGAAGTTCTCTAGATGCCTGCCCATATCCTCCCACATGCCATGCCACCCATGAATATCCAGCTTTGGGGCAGATCTCTGGGTGGTACTCTTAAAGAGCCTTTTTGTAGCCCTAAACAAGACCTGAAACATATTCAGGAGGCATAGCACTAACAGCACACTGGCTTGCACATCCCAAGGATATTCAAAATTCTCAAAAGCTGTTGTAATTAGTCGGAAGGAGAGAAGGGAGGCGAACGGACGGGGGGAAGTATCCCCCCCTAACTTCCCCATGGATTGAGTGTAATTACTAATAAAATCCGATAGAAGGTGCCCAAAGTATGGAAATGATATCACTGCCTCATACAGATACCAGCTTAACCTCATGACCAGTGATGTAATCATTTCACAAGTCGACATTGCCCAGTACAGCAAAATGATAATCCCAATCACTCTCCCGGAGGTGAGAGACGTCACTACAGGCAATACATAGAGCACATAAGAACTTACAAAATGCCACCATGTAAACAAATGAATCAAAATTGTGACTAACATCTATTTATCTAATATAAGAAATGCGTATGACAACTTTGTTTCAACACGCTCTGGCCAGATCTGTCGTTATCTCAACCCTTCGTGCCCCACGTTGGGCACCAAAAAGGACTGTCGTGGTTTCAGCCCAGCCGGTAACAAAGGACCACGCAGCCGCTCGCTCACTCCTCCCGCCCCCCTCCGGTGGGATAGGGAGGAGACGGAGGAGAGAAAAGAAAAAAACCTGGAACCTCGAGGGTTGAGACAAGGGCAGTTTACTGGGACAACACAAAAAAAAAAAAGGTTACAACAACAACAACGGTACTAATGAAAGAATATACAAAAAGAGTGATGCACAGTGCAACTGCTCACCACCCGGAACCCGATGCTCCGCCACCGAAAGTCCTGAGCCCTCCCCCCCGCCCGCTCCCCATTTATATACTGAGCATGATGTCACATGGTATGGAATAGCTCCTTGGCTAGTTCAGATCGGCTGCCCCGGCTATGCCCCACCCCCCCCCCCACATCCCAGGTTCCTGTAAAAATTAACTCTATCCCAGCTGAACCCAGGACACCTCTTTTCACTCCTTTCCCTCGATTGTCTCTTTTCTCTTAGTGTCTCTTTTTGCTCTTGTCCCTCACCTGTCACTTTTCCCTTGCATGTATCTTTCCCCTCTTTTCCCTTGCCTGTCTCTTACATCCCCCCTCGCCTCTCTCTTTTCCCTCTTTCCCCTCTATTGCCTTGCCTCTCTCTTTTCCCTCTGTTCCCTCCTTTCCCTCGCCTGTCTCTTTTCCCTTTTTTCCTTTTCTTTTTCTATTCTTTTCTTTTCTGGGTCATCTGCCCTGGCTGTGTCCTGTGCCAACTTCTTGTGCCCCTCCAGCTTTCTCGCTTGCTGGGCTTGAGAAGCTGAAAAATCCTTGACTTTAGACTAAACACTAACTGAGCAACAACTGAAAACATCAGTGTTATCAACATTCTTCGCATACTGAACTCAAAACATAGCACTGCACCAGCTACTAGAAAGACAGTTAACTCTATCCCAGCTGAAACCAGGACAGTATCCACCCCTTATTCTATACCATTGACGTCATACTCAGTTCCCATACCTTTAGTTACATCCTGGTCAATCATCAGCGCCTTTTCTGTCCCTTTGAGACATATAAACAATTACATACACATATATGTATATATGTATACACACACAGAGTTATCATTCCTTTACTTTATGGGTCGTGGTCATGAAATGTTCGTTGAGTTCATTTAGTTCCTGACTCTGGGCTCCATCTGTCATACCAGTCTTTCTGGGCAGGAGGGATGGTGCAAAGTCCTCTCAGTCGGTAGAGCAGGACTGGGCTTCAGTGCAGTGCGACGAGCAGGTGACATTGGGTGCAGCAGGAGGATGGTGTGCACCGTTGGATTGTTGCATGCTGGAGTCAGTTCTGGTTCCATCACTACTGCGCTTCGCTCAGTTTTATCACAGTTCTTTCTTGCTTGATCTAAGTGATTCTTACTATAGTACTATGGATATAGCACATAACAATTATAGTAATGATAACATACAGTAGCAGGGTTATATAGCAACTAATATCATACAGTTTAATTCTGGCTATTCTCACCTAAAATTAAATCCCCTTGAGGCACACATCGGACTTCCCCATCTTTTCGCATCACCCACCAAGTGCACCCAGGCCCTTGAGCAAAAGCAATCCCACGAATGGGTTTACCTTTGCCTGAGGCAGGAGTAACCCAGACTGTCTTCCCTAACATATTTTTTATGTGCACTACAGGGACTTTATCCCCTTCTACAGTACATAAAAATTCTGACTGGGCAGGGCCACCCCGATTGGCAGATCCTCTGGTGTTGACTAACCAGGTGGCTTTTGCTAAATGTGTATCCCAGTGTTTGAAAGTTCCACCCCCACATTGCTCTCAATGTAGTCTTTAACAGTCCATTGTATCACTCAATTTTCCCAGAGGCTGGTGCACGATAGGGAATGTGATACACCCACTCAATGCCATGTTCTTTGGCCCAGGTGTCTATGAGGTTGTTTCGGAAATGAGTCCCGTTGTCTGACTCAATTCTTTCTGGGGTGCCATGTCGCCACAAGACCTGCTTTTCAAGGCCCAGGATAGTGTTTTGGGCAGTGGCATGGGGTACAGAATATGTTTCCAGCCATCTCGTGGTTGCTTCCACCATTGTAAGCACATAGTGCTTGCCTTGGTGAGTTTGTGGGAGTGTGATATAGTCAATCTGCCAGGCTTCCCCATATTTATATTTCAGCCATTGCCCTCCATACCACAGGGGTTTTAACTGCTTGGCTTGCTTAATTGCAGCACATGTTTCACATTCATGGATAACCTGTGCAATAGTGTCCATGGTTAAGTCCACCCCTCGATCACGAGCCCACCTATATGTTGCATCTCTTCCCTGATGGCCTGAAGCATGAAGGTGACAATGCTGAGTGCAAATACTGGATTAATCCCACAGCTGATGACTTTATCATACCATAAACCAGTGTTATACAATACATCAAAGCGAAAACCTTAATCCACCTCCCACGGATGATAAGCAGCAGAAAAGGGACTACATACAGCAAGTGAGGTGACACATAACAGAACTTTAAAAAACAGAGCAACAACTCTAAGAAAACATAAATCAACATAGTGACCAGCGACTACTAGACCAATATAATGAATGCTTATAACAGATTTGTTTTAACAAGCTCTGGTCAGGTTTGTCGTTATCTCAACCCTTCGTGCCATACGTTGGGCGCCAAAAATGACTGTCGTGGTTTAACCGCAGCCAGCAACTAAGCACCATGCAGCCACTCACTCACTCCCCCCCCACCCAGTGGGATGGGGGAGAAAATCAGGAAAAGAAGTAAAACTCTTGGGTTGAGATAAGAACGGTTTAAAAGAACAAAAAAGAAGAATCTAATAATGATAACACTAATAAAATGACAACAGCAATAATGAAAGGATTGGAATGTACAAATTCTGTGCAGTGCAATTGCTCACCACCCACCGATCGACACCCAGCTAGTCCCCGAGCAGTGATCCCCCACTCCCCCCACTTTCTATACTAGATGTTACATCACATGGTATGGAATACCCCATTGGCCACTTCGGGTCAGCTGCCCTGGCTGTGTCCTGTGCCAACTTCTTGTGCCCCTCCAGTTTCTCGCTGGCTGGGTTTGAAAAGCTGAAAAATCATGGACTTTAGGCTAAACACTACTGAGCAACAACTGAAAACATCAGTGTTATCAACATTCTTCGCATACTGAACTCAAAACATAGCACTGTACCAGCTACTAGGAAGACAATTAACTCTATGCCAGCTGAAACCAGGACAAGCTCTTGCCCGTATTTTCCCTCGAGTCTCTCTTTTCCCTCTTTCCCCTTGCCTGTCTCTTTTCCCTGGTTTCCCTCTTTTCCATGAACTCTCTCTTTCCCTTCTTTTCCCAACGTTGTCTCTTTTCCCGGGTTTTCCTCTTTGCACTCGCCTGTCTCTTTTCCCTCTTTTCCGCCACTTGTCTCTTTTTCTTCTCACCCGTCTCTTTTCCCTGGTTTCTCTCTTCTGCATTAACTCTCTCTTTTAGCTCTTTTCACCTCGCCTCTTTTCCCTGGTTTCCCTCTTGTCCATGAACTCTCCCTTCCCCTTCTTTTCTCTTGCCACTGTCTTTTCTCTGGTTTTCTATCACCTGTCTATTTTCCATCTTTTCCCCTCGCCTGTCTCTTTTCCCTGGTTTTCCTCTTTTCCATGAACTCTTTTACTTCTTTTCCCTCGCCTGTGTCTTTTCCCTGATTTTCCATCAACTGTCTCTTCTCCATCTTTTCCCTTCGACTCTCTCTTTTCCCTGGTATCCCTCTTCTGCATGAACTCTCTCTTTTTAGCTCGTTTCCCTTCACCTGTCTCTTTTCCCTGGTTTCCCTCTTCTGCATTGACTTTTAGGTCTTCCCCCCTCACCTCTATCTTGCCCCCGGTTTTCATCTTTTCTATGAACTCTTCCCCTTCTTTTCCCTCGACTGTCTCTTTTGCCTGTTTTTCTTGTTTGCCGTCACCTGTCTCTTTCCCCTCTTTTCCTCGCTTGTCTCTTTTACCTCTTTTAGCCTCAACTGTCTCTTTTCCCTGGTTTCCCTCTTTTCCATTGTAGGAGTCAATTATATGGAACTTAGTGACTGGGTCTGAAAGTAGAGTACACGAGAGCATTCCAGACGCCTTTAGAAGGCCTTGAACAGGGTAAACAAGAAGACAAAAAAAGAAAGTTATCAATTAGAAGAACACAGGTGCACATTCCACGATAAAGGGAACTTGGCACAAACAACCTCAATTCGGCAGTTTATCTTGACCAATTAGATTGAGACAAGTTTCGCATGTTTTGATTGATATAACCAATTATGTCTTATGTTTATGCGTGTGTGCAGAGTAGTATAACCAATTATGTTTTATGTTTATGCGCACAGCAACCAATCAGAGCTTTTGAGGAACTTAGAGAATTGTATAAGAATGGTCTGCTATGCTCAATAAACCGGCGACTTTGATCATCATATTGCTGTGCTGTCGTCTGTCCCCGCATGGAATTTCTCTATATCTGGCGACTCCGACGTGATCCGGTAAGGAACAAGAGGGGAATGCTAACGACTGAAAAGGCAGGGGAGATTGCCGCGGATGCCGGTGGGCTTAGAAGAAAGCGCTGGGCTGCTCGAGAGAGGCAGGAATCATAAGCTTACGTGATAAAAGGCGGCATGAGTATCGCAGCATCTGCGAAGGAAAAGGCAGCCGTAAAGACATTTATGAGGCTGGTTGAAAAAACAGATGGGAGGATCCTGACTGAAAGACCAGCTGCCCCGGCTGGTGTGCCCATAGAGGCAGATAAGACAGCGCTGTCGTTTTTTCGCCCGTTGAGGTGAGGACTCGCCCGTAAAGGAGGTGAGCGGTCAGGGGAGGAGATGGGGTCTACGCTTTCCAAAGAAGAAGAAGCAGTAGTTAAGCTCCTCCAACATATACTCTCAAAGAGAGGCATAAAATATGATGAAGCTTGTTTAAAGTGGCTTTTACAATGCAGCAAGGACAGAAACCTTTTAATTAGTGTGGGTACAGCTTTTGAGCTTAGTACCTGGGAAGCTATCGGAACCTCCCTATGGGATGAAATTAGTGACGGGTCTAAAGAAGTTAAAGGTCTTGCAACTTTATGGAAAGTAATTAAGACAACTCTGCAAGAAATGAAAGCAGATCGTAATGTGTCTGCGTCTGCTTTTGCTGCTCTCTCTCCCACCGCAAGCGAAGGAGAAACGCGTGGAGAAAAACAATGCAGCGAGAGAGACTTTTGGAGCTTGTCCGCCTGCTCCTGTGCCCTTGATTTCTACTCCACTCCCTGGGACTGCTGATATTAATCAGCTATCTGACAGTTCCCAAGCCTCCCTAACCGTACGCTTAAAGGAAACCCTACAGAATCAGGAAGCGAGTAAAAATCTGCCGACGAGAAAACAGCCCCCAGAGATCGCCGCTCAACATGAACAAATTATACCTAGCATATACCCTCTGTTGCGTCCGTCTACACCTGGATCGCCTCAAGAGCATGAAGAGGGGCCGGAGCCTACTTCGCAGCAGTTGCAGTCAGTAATAGAAAAGCTGGCACAGCTGGAAGCTGCTGTGAAGCGAGAAAAACCACCAACCGTATCCTTTGATGCACCCCCTTCCCGCCCCCCCCCCCTCGCTTTCCTCCTCCTCACTGCGTTTGGCCTGTTATGAGTGACACACATAAGTGAAGAATGGATGATCCAACAACCAAAACAGAATGTATGGGTAACCTTGGCGAACATAACGCATCAAGAAGCTATATGTCTTTCTGTCGCTACCCCTGAAAACCCTTTTTCTACCTCTTTGGTGGGGTTACCTCTAGACACCTGGCCAGATCCAATGCCTGAATTTTCCCTTTGTACTAACCCACAATCCTGTGTCGATAATTGGGATGGTGTGTATGCACACCTGCCTCAAGTAATGCAAGAACCTCAAGAGTTAGAGTTGTCAGGATCAGTCATCGTGAATGCCTGTGTGATGTTTAATTACACCTATAACACCACTCGAAAGGGTCAGAATGTAAATGCTATTTTGCCTGTATATAGAAATGCTACAGCTTGGTGTAACTATATCTATTCCAGAATATCATGCTTTTTTTCTATTCCAGCTGCTTTACCTGCAGGGATGTTTTTAATTTGTGGGGATAGAGCGTGAGGGGGAATTCCATCGAAACTTAACAGGAGGCCATGTAGCCTCAGACGACTTACGTTACTGACACCCGATATCAATATGATTCACAGTAAAAAGGCTCACAATAACTAACACAGGGTTAAGTAGATGACTAGCAAGTTTGGAAATTACGGGACGGTTGAAAGATTTGCTTATGCATGGCTTAGTTATTTTAATTGTAATATTAGCAGTTGTAATGATTGTACCACGCATCATAAAAATAATTGAACGTATGATTGCAAAAGCATTTCATGTAACTTGGCTTGCACAAAAACAAAAAGGGGGAATTGTGGGAGATTTCATGGAAAATGGGGGACATTTCTTTGAGCCTGATTATTTAGAGTTAGCATAAGTAGGCCGCAGTTAGCATGAGTGGGCCGGAGTACGTGACAGCTGCAGTATGAACGGACTTTGAACCACCAGAAAAACAACGGACATGAGGAACTTGGACAGTGGAGCAATTAATAAACAAGATAACAGAACTGCAGAGGCAAGAAGGAGCTGCAAGAGCTTTAACGCAATTAAGAAAGCTGTCATTTCAGCTTAGAGCATTTAGCTGCGGGATGGGGACTTAGGAGTTGGTTTGTATCTTTGTTAAAAATCGGGGTTTCTTTTATTCTTGTGTATTTTATTAGGTGTAATGTTGCTTTTACTGTGTTTAATTAATTGTGTCCATAGATCTTTGCAAAGGGCAATACAGCAGGTGTTAATTGATGAAAAAAAAAAGGGAGTAGGGAATCTCTCTCCACAAGAAAAGTTAGCTAAAGCCACTTATGTTTTAAATTTTCTAAATCGTTGGTCTGATGCAGGCGGTCCACCGATATTTAGACACTTTTTATCCACATATCAGGAACGGCCGGAAATTAGGGATACAGGCCCACGATGGACTCCTGCTCGATTTGTACGACCATCATCATCTGGAACGTCCTAGATGGTGTGGCAATATGAATACCACCTCAGCCAAAAACTAACGTGTAGGTCACCTTGGCCAACATAACAGGTCAAGATTCTCTGTGCACAACAACTTTCATATGAACAGGTATTATCTGACCTTAAAATGTGCCTTGGGATGTATGGCCTAGTCATAGCTCCAGAAAAAATTCAGCTAACAGCACCATGGAAATATCTGGGTTTGCAAGTTGCAGAAGCCTCTGTTTGTCCACAAAAGTTGACACAAAGACATACGAAATGTACATGACTTGCAAAAGCTTGTCGGAGACCTACAGTGGATTCGACCTTATTGTGGTATTACAAATACAGACTTGCAATCACTGCTGGATTTATTGCGGAGTAGCAATAGCTTAACTTCCACAAGACAACTGAGTGCACCGGGACGGCAAGCCTTGGCAGCAATTGAACAAAAAATCACTTCATCCATGTCTGGCAGATACATTCCTGACTTACCCATAAATTTATATGTATATAATTCAGATAAGGAAGTTGCGTGAATTTTGGGTCAGTGGGATGAACAACAGAAACAAAACCCGTTGATAATAATAGAATGGATATTCTTGCCTGCTAGCATGTCAAAAACGGTAGTCGCTAGAGTTGAAGCCTTGGGGATGTGCATTCAAAAGGCAGGAGCGAGGGTGATACAAATTTCAGAGAAGCAAATGGACAAAATTATTTTGCCTATATCACTTGATATTGTGAATAATGCCATGATGAAAAATGATTGCCTTGCAGTAGCTCTGATGGGCTTTAAGGGGGAAGTGGACAATCACTACCCCCCTCACCCATTGTTTAAAACAATGTTGACATTGGAACCACACTCTATTTGCAGTGAAAACCCATTGGAAGCAATTACTGTTTTTACTGATGCTAGCAGCAGAACAGGTAAAGCGGGATTTGTGTATCTTCAGGATGGATCTTGGAAGTCTGAAGTCATTTTGTCAGAAGGGTCAGTACAGGTGCTTGAGTTATTAGCCGTATGTTCTGTTTTCAAAAAATGGGATAAATCACCTGTCAACATTATTTCGGATTCGCAATATGTCGTTGGGGTAGTCAGACGTATGCACAGATCCTTGCTAAAAACTGTAAGTAACGAGCAGCTATTTATGGCGTTTTCGAAATTATGGACGTTATTAGAAAAACGAACAGACTTATTTTTTATCGATCACATTCGTAGCCATACAACGTTGCCAGGATTTATTGTGGAAGGTAATGCGCGTGCAGATCGGTTGGTAGTAGCCAATGCAGACATTTGCTTAAATACACCCAAACCTGATTTATTTGGACAAGCGCTGTTATCGCATAAATTTTCTCATCAGTCAGCAAAAGCACTGAGTAAGCAGTTTGACCTCCCATTGCAGCAAGCCAGAAGTATTATTGCTGCTTGCCCTGACTGCGTGAACATTCCAAACTTACAACCACAAGGGGTAAACCCCCGGGGATTATCATCATTGCAAATTTGGCAAACAGATGTTACGGAGTATCCCAGTTCTGGGAAATATAAATACGTTCATGTATCTGTTGACACATATTCGAACCTTATGTGGGCTACTGTTCATGTGTCAACTAATGCCAGATCAGTAATTAAGCACCTTTTGGCAGCATTTACTGCCATGGGAGTGCCAACGGAAATTAAAACAGACAATGGCCCGGGATATCGCGCCCAGTCATTAGAAACATTTTTACAGTTATGGGGAATAACTCATACATTTGGCATACCCCATAATTCTACTGGTCAAGCAATTGTTGAGCGCGCACATAGAACCTTGAAGGATCGTTTAAATATCTTAAAAACGGGGGAAGACATGCGGCATTGTACCCCCCAAGAATTAATAAGCAAAGCACTATATGTTTTGAATTGGCTACAGCCACGCGGTACCGAGGATCAGATCCCAATTACTAGGCATATGTGTGGGAGCAAAAATATTGATGAAAACCAGCCACAAGTTTCAATATTCAATCCAGTTTTACAACAATGGCAGGGACCTTGCAAGCTATTCACGTGGGGAAGAGGATATGCTTGTGTTTCCACAGGTAACAAGCAGCCCTACTGGATACCGGCGAAATGGGTCGAGCCATGGATTAAACAATCAGATGTCACAGACAACTCAGGAGATCAAGAGCAGGAGACAATAGAGACTTCAGCAAATTCTGAAGCCCTGGATAGACTACCTGGACAAATCACGGCGGAGACTGGCAGTCAATACGAAAATCAAGAACGCGTGTGAAAAAAAAAAAAAAAAAATGGAGTACGGTGCCAGCCCTGGATATGCATCTTCTGCCCAGGATGTAGGCAGAAGACGCGGAGAGTAGTATGAGTGGGTGAAAAGGATAAACAATTTTTGTGTGATTATTGTGATAGAAATTCAACTAATCAACTAAACAACTAACCTACTAACCTTGCGTAGATGAGCAGAGCATTTATTTTTTGCAATAGATCGCTTGCTGATTTTGGCTTCGTGCATGTTATTAATTGTATAAGAGAATAAGCAGCTTAGAGCTATTACAGCAAATATATTTGATTTAATGTTGATTGGCTTATGATAAAGACTAAAAAAAAAAAAAAAAAGAGTTTGGAAAAAGAAATAGTAGTGATAATGACTGCGATGACCTTAGTCACGGGATCTGTATTTAAAATTGACCCCAGGCAGAATATGTGGGTAACTTGGGCAAACAGTACCGGACAGACTGATTTTGTTTGTCTTTAGCTACACCAGGGGATCCTTTTCGTACATGTCTAATTGGGTATCAGACTTTAACCCTGAATTTTACAGCTCATGGTACAACCAGACCAGCTACAACATAGAATTTAAAAAATTCAACATGATGACAACAAGCGATTCGGTGATGTGCATAAATATTGGCGAAAAGTGGTGGCCCTCTTTGATAGGAGCTAAACAACAGCAATTGTTTGTAGAATACCTTCTGATTAGTGCGAACTTGCCCCTTCAGGAATTAGATTTAATGTTTTCCTTGCCCCCGGTTGAGGTAACCAATATTTTCCATTTAAAAGATTGTCGATACCTCCGATCACAATTACAACCCTGTAATGGCATAGGGGTGATATTTTTGGGGGACACCGTTTTACTAAGGAAGGAGAAAGAGCAACCAGGGTCATACTTTATGGGATGGCAGAACATAACAGGGTTGTCCTTATGGCCTGACGTTGATGCTGCAAGTTTGGATGTAAATACTGCAGGGGGAAAATTGTTGCCCCCAGGAGTGTTTTTGATTTGCAGAGATAGGGCATGGAATGGTATACCATAAAAGCCTGTAGGAGGACCATGTTACTTGGGTAAGTTGACAATGTTTACACCCTCCATGAGACAATTGACTAGTAAAACCAGAGCACGCAGGGAAAAGAGAGGAGTTAAAAATTATGATGAAACCTGTAAAGATGAGGTGGAATTTTTGTCCACGGCAAAGTTTGTTGCATTAGCAACGTTTCTTCCTGGTGGAGCGGCAGGAAGAAATTATAGGGAACTAAAAAGATTAGCCTGCTGGTCTGTAAAACAATTCAATTTAACATCATTAATGATATCAGAACTTCTTAACGATGTTGATAGTATCAGGCATGCTGTTTTGCAAAATCGAGCGGCTACAGATTTCTTACTTTTAGCGCAAGGACATGGGTGTGAAGAGTTTGAAGGAATGTGTTGCATGAACCTGTCGGGCCATTCTATAAGCATTCACAAACAGTTAAATCAGTTACGGGAGAACCTAAACAAGATTAGATATTATACTGACCCGTTTAGTGAATGGTTAAAATCATTGGGATTTGGACCTTGGATACAGCAAATATTAAAGTGGTTGATTTCTTTGGTGGCTCCTATATTTATAATCTTGGTTATTATCCCATGTATGATTCAATGTTCGTGGATGATGGTGACTAGATCTGTTAAAGCTCTTTTTAAAGAAAAAGGGGGAGATGTAGGAGTCAATTATATGGAACTTAGTGACTGGGTCTGAAAGTAGAGTACACGAGAGCATTCCAGATGCCTTTAGAAGGCCTTGAACAGGGTAAACAAGAAGACAAAAAAAGAAAGTTACCAATTAGAAGAACACAGGTGCACATTCCACGATAAAGGGAACTTGGCACAAACAACCTCAATTCGGCAGTTTATCTTGACCAATTAGATTGAGACAAGTTTCGCATGTTTTGATTGATATAACCAATTATGTCTTATGTTTATGCGCGTGGACACTGTATGCTTGCACACAGCAACCAATCAGAGCTTTTGAGGAACTTAGAGAATTGTATAAGAATGGTCTGCTATGCTCAATAAACCGGCGACTTTGATCATCATACTGGTGTGCTGTCGTCTGTCCCTGCATGGAATTTCTCTACATTCCATGAACACTCTCTTCCCCTTCTTTTCCCTCAACGGTCTCTTTTTCCCGGTTTCCCTCTCTTTCCATGAACTCTGTCTTTCCTTTCTTTGCCCTCGCCTGTTTCTTTTCCCTGATTTTCCATCAACTGTCTCTTCTCCATCTTGTCCCTTCGACTCTCTCTTTTCCCTGGTTTCCCCCTTCTGCATTAACTCTCCCTTTTTTAGCTTGTTTCCCTTTGACTCTCTCTTTTCCCTGGTTTCCCTCTTGTCCATGAACTCTCTCTTCCCCTCCTTTTCCCTCGCCTGTGTCTTTTCCCTTTTTTCCCATCACCTGTCTCTTTTCCATCTTTTCCCCTTGCCTCTTTCCCCTGTTTTTCTATGAACTTTTTCTTTTCCCTCAACTGTCTCTTTTCCCTGGTTTCCCTCTTCTGCTTTAAATCTAACCGTTTACCTCTTTTCCCCTAGCCCGTTTCTTTTCCCTGGCTTCCTTCTTTTCTATGAACTCTCTTTTCCCCTTCTTTTCCCTCGACTGTCTCTTCTGCCTGGTTTTACTGTTTCCCGTCACCCGTCTCTTTCCCCTCTTTTCCTCGCTTGTCTCTTTTACCTCTTTTCGCGTCGACTGTCTCTTCTCCCTGGTTTCCCTCTTTTCCATGAACTCTCTCTTCCCCTTCTTTTCCCTTGCCTGTGTCTTCCCGTTTTTTCCATCACCTGTCTCTTTTCCATCTTTTTCCCTTGCCTCTTTCCCCTCTTTTTCTACGAACTCTTTCTTTCCCTTCTTTTTCCTCATCTGTCTCTTTTCCCTCGCTTGTCTCTTTCACCTCTTTTCCCCTCGCCCTTCTCTTTCCCCTGGTTTCCCTCTTCTGCATTAACTCTCTCTTTTAGCCCTTTTCCCCTTGCATGTATCTTTTTGCTGGTTTCCCACTTTTCCATGAACTCTCTCTTCTACCTCTTCCTCCCTTCGCCTGTCTCTTTTCCTCGGTTTCCCTTTTTTCAATGAAATCTCTCTTCCCCTTGTTTTCTGTTGCATGTCTCTCTTCTTCGGTTATCCTCTTTTCCATGAACTGTCTCTTACCCTTCCTTTCCCTCGACTGCCTCTTGTCCCTCTTTACCGTTGCTTATCTCTTTTACCTCTTTTCCCCTGGCCCTTCTCTTTTCCCTGGTTTCCCTCTTTTCCATGAACTCTCTCTTCCCCTTTTGTTCCCTCGCCCGTCTCTTTCCCTTGGTTTCCCTCTTCTGCATTAACTTTCTCTTTTAGCTCTTTCCCCCTCGCCTCTTTTCCCTGGTTTCCCTCTTTCACATGAACTCTCTCTCTCACTTCTTTTCCCTCGCCTGTCTCTTTTCCCTGCTATTCGTCTTTGCCCTCGACTGTCTGTTTCCCCCCTTTTCCTGTCAACTGTCTCTATTCCATCTTTCCCCCTCGCCTGTCTCATTTCCTTGGTTTCCCTCTTTTCCATGAACTCTCTCTTTCCCTTCTTTTCCCCCGACTGTCTCTTTTGCCTGCTTTTCTCCTTTGCCCTCTCCTCTCTCATTCCCCACTTTTTCCATCAAATTTCTCTCTTCCACTTCCCCCCCTGGCCTGTCTCTTTTCCTCGGTTTCCCTCTTTTCCATGAACTCTCTCTTTCCCTTCTTTTTCCCCGACTGTCTCTTTTGCCTGCTTTTCTCCTTTGCCCTCTCCTCTCTCATTCCCCACTTTTTCCATCAAATTTCTCTCTTCCACTTTCCCCCCGGCCTGTCTCTTTTCCTCGGTTTCCCTCTTTCCCATGAACTCTCTCTTTCCCTTCTTTCTCCTCGACTCTTTCTTTTCTCTGCTTTCCCTCTTCTGCATTGACTCACTCTTGTACCTCTTCCCCCCTCTTCTGTCTCTTTTCCCTGGTTTCCCCTTTTTCATGAACTCTCTCTTTCCCATCTTTTTCCTCACCCGTGTATTTTCCCTTCTTTTCCTTCGCCAGTCTCTTTTCAGTGGCTTCCCTCTTTGCCATGAACTCTCTCTTTCCCTTCTTTTCCCTTGAGTGTCTCTTTTCCCTGCTTTTCATTTCTGCCCTCGCCTGTCTCTTTCCCAGTTTTTTCCATCAACTGTCTCTTTTCCATCTTTTCTCCTCGCCTGTCTCTTTTCCCTGTTTTCCATCTTCTGCATTAACTCTCTCTTTTAGCTCTATTCCCCTTGCCCCTCTGTTTTCCCTGGTTTCCATGAACTCTCTCTTCCTCTTCTTTCTCCTCGACTGTTTCTTTTCTCTGCTTTCCCTCTTCTGCATTGACTCTCTCTTGTACCTCTTCCCCCCTCTTCTGTCTCTTTTCCCTGGTTTCCCTTTTTCCATGAACTCTCTCTTTCCCCTCTTTTTCCTCGCCCGTGTCTTTTCCCTTCTTTTCCTTCGCCTGTCTCTTTTCCGCGGTTACCCTCTTTTGCATGAACTGTCTCTTTCCCTTCTTTCTCCTCGACAGTTTCTTTACTCTGCTTTCCCTCTTCTGCATTAACTCTCTCTTCTACTTCTTTTCCCGTTACCTGTCTCTTTTACCTCGTTTTCCTTATTTTCCATGAACTCTCTCTCCCCCTGCTTTTCCCTTGCCTGTCTCTTTTCCCTGCTATTCGTCTTTGCCCTCGCCTCTTTCCCCCCTTTTTCCGTCAACTGTCTCTCTTCCATCTTTCCCCCTCGCCTCTTTTCCTCGTTTTCCCTCTTTTCCATGAACCCTCTCCCGTCTTTCTCCCTCGCCTGTCTTTTTTCCTCAGTTTCCCTTTTCCCATGAACTCTCTCTTTCCCCTCTTTTCCCTCGACTCTGTCTTGTCCCTGCTATTCTTCTTTGCCCTCGCCTGTCTCTTTCCCCCCCTTTTCCATCAACTGTCTCTCTTCCACCTTTCCCACTTGCCTGTCTCTTTTCCTCGGTTTCCCTCTTTCCCATGAACTCTCTCTTTCCCTTCTTTCCCCTCGAATGTTTCTTTTCTCTGCTTTCCCTCTTCTGCATTGACTCTCTCTTGTACCTCTTTCCCCCTCGCCTGTCTCTTTTCCTCGCGTTCCCTCTTTTCCATGAACTCTCTCTCCCCCTTCTTTTCCTTCGCCCGCCTCTTTTCCCTGGCTTCCCTCTTCTGCATTAACTCTCTCTTTTAGTTTTTGCCCCCCCCTCACCGGTTCCCCCCTTTTCAATGCACTCTCTCTTTCCCTTCTTTTCCCCTCGCCTGATTTTTTCCCCTGGCTTCCCTCTTTGCCATGAACTCTCTCTTCCCCTTCTTTTTCCTCGACTGTCTGTTTTCCCTGGTTTTCTTTTTCCCACGAACTCTCTCTATCCCTTCTTTTCCCTCAAATGTCTCTTTTTCCTGGCTGCCCCCTTCTGCATTAGGTCTCTGTCGCAGTAGAGACGGACACGACAAACATCAGATTGTGCCAAAAATGGCCACTTTATTGTTCTAACAAGCCTTTTTTATAACCTTCTTCAGGGTATGTGTTCATATATGATTGGTTTAGTTAGTAACTAACAATTCATGATTGGGTAACAGTTTTTCTGCGGATTTGTCAAGACGGTTCTTCTTATCACTTTCTTGCTCGGGACTTTCCAGACTCTCAAGGATACACCACGAGCTGCTCAAGGTCACGCTGCTCATGCACCGTCAGGCATTCAGCAGATTTGCTGCATTCCCCGACAGGTCTCTCTTTTAGCTCTTTCCCCCTCGCCTGTCTCTTTTCCCTGGCTTTCCTCTTTCCCATGAAATCTCTCTTCCCCTTTTTTCCCCTCAACTGTCTCTTTTCCCTGGTTTTCCTCTTTGCCCTCGCCTGTCTCTTTCCCCTCTTTTCCATCGCTTCTCTCTTTTACTTCTTTTCCCTCGACTGTCACTGTTCCCTGGTTTCCATCTTTTCCATGAACTCTCTCTTTCCCATCTTTTCTCCTCGCCTGTCTCTTTTCCCTGCTTTCCCTTGACTGTCCCTTTCCCCTTCTTTCCCTCTTCTGCATTAACTCTCTTTTACCCCTTTCCCCCTCGCCTGTCTCTTTTCCATAGCTTCCCTCTTTGCCATGAACTCTCTCTTTCCCTTCTTTCCCCTCAAGTGTTTCTTTTCCCTGCTTTTCGTTTCTGACCTCTCCTGTCTCTTTCCCAGTTTTTTCCATCAACTGTCTCTTTTCCATCTTTTCTCCTCGCCTGTCTCTTTTCCCTGGTTTCCCTCTTTTCCATGTACTCTTTCTTTCCCTTCTTTTCCCTCGACTGTCTCTTTTCCCTGCTTTTCGTCTTTGCCGCCGCCTCTCTCTTTCCACTGTGTTTCCCATCAACTGTCTCTCTTCCATCTTTCCCCCTTGCCTGTCTATTTTCCCTGGTTTCCTTCTTTTCCATGAACTCTCTCTTCCCCTTCTTTTCCCTCGACTATCTCTTTTCCCTGGTTTTCCTGTTTGCCGTCTCCTGTCACTTTCCCCTTTTTCCTCGCCTGTCTCTTTTTCTTCTTCTACCCTCGCCCATCTCTTTCCCCTGCTTTCCGTCTTCTGCATTAACTCTGTTTTATCCCTTTCCCCCATCGCCTGTCTCTTTTCCATAGCTTCCCTCTTTTCCATGAACTCTCTCTTCCCCTTCTTTTCCCTCGACTGTCTCTTTTGCCTGTTTTTCCTGTTTGCCGTCAACTGTCTCTTTCCTCTCTTTTCCTCGCTTGTCTCTTTTACCTCTTTTAGCCTCGACTGTTTTTTTCCCGGTTTCCCTCTTTTCCATGAACTCTGTCTTTCCTTTCTTTGCCCTTGCCTGTTTCTTTTCCCTGATTTTCCATCAACTGTCTCTTCTCCATCTTGTCCCTTCGACTCTCTCTTTTCCCTGGTTTCCCTCTTTTCCATGAACTCTCTCTTCCCCTTTTGTTCCCTCGCCCGTCTCTTTCCCTTGGTTTCCCTCTTCTGCATTAACTTTCTCTTTTAGCTCTTTCCCCCTCGCCTCTTTTCCCTGGTTTCCCTCTTTCACATGAACTCTCTCTCTCACTTCTTTTCCCTCGCCTGTCTCTTTTCCCTGCTATTCGTCTTTGCCCTCGACTGTCTGTTTCCCCCCTTTTCCTGTCAACTGTCTCTATTCCATCTTTCCCCCTCGCCTGTCTCATTTCCTTGGTTTCCCTCTTTTCCATGAACTCTCTCTTTCCCTTCTTTTCCCCCGACTGTCTCTTTTGCCTGCTTTTCTCCTTTGCCCTCTCCTCTCTCATTCCCCACTTTTTCCATCAAATTTCTCTCTTCCACTTTCCCCCCGGCCTGTCTCTTTTCCTCGGTTTCCCTCTTTTCCATGAACTCTCGCTTTCCCTTCTTTTCCCTCGAATGTGTCTTGTCCCACTATTCGTCTTTGCCCTCACCTGTCTCTTTCCCCACCTTTTCCATCAACTCTCTCTCTACCATCTTTTTCACTCGACTGTCTCTTTTCCTCGATTTCCCTCTTTCCCATGAACTCTCTCTTTCCCTTCTTTCTCCTCGACTCTTTCTTTTCTCTGCTTTCCCTCTTCTGCATTGACTCACTCTTGTACCTCTTCCCCCCTCTTCTGTCTCTTTTCCCTGGTTTCCCCTTTTTCATGAACTCTCTCTTTCCCATCTTTTTCCTCACCCGTGTATTTTCCCTTCTTTTCCTTCGCCAGTCTCTTTTCAGTGGCTTCCCTCTTTGCCATGAACTCTCTCTTTCCCTTCTTTTCCCTTGAGTGTCTCTTTTCCCTGCTTTTCATTTCTGCCCTCGCCTGTCTCTTTCCCAGTTTTTTCCATCAACTGTCTCTTTTCCATCTTTTCTCCTCGCCTGTCTCTTTTCCCTGTTTTCCATCTTATGCATTAACTCTCTCTTTTAGCTCTATTCCCCTTGCCCCTCTGTTTTCCCTGGTTTCCATGAACTCTCTCTTCCTCTTCTTTCTCCTCGACTGTTTCTTTTCTCTGCTTTCCCTCTTCTGCATTGACTCTCTCTTGTACCTCTTCCCCCCTCTTCTGTCTCTTTTCCCTGGTTTCCCTTTTTCCATGAACTCTCTCTTTCCCCTCTTTTTCCTCGCCCGTGTCTTTTCCCTTCTTTTCCTTCGCCTGTCTCTTTTCCGCGGTTACCCTCTTTTGCATGAACTGTCTCTTTCCCTTCTTTCTCCTCGACAGTTTCTTTACTCTGCTTTCCCTCTTCTGCATTAACTCTCTCTTCTACTTCTTTTCCCGTTACCTGTCTCTTTTACCTCGTTTTCCTTATTTTCCATGAACTCTCTCTCCCCCTGCTTTTCCCTTGCCTGTCTCTTTTCCCTGCTATTCGTCTTTGCCCTCGCCTCTTTCCCCCCTTTTTCCGTCAACTGTCTCTCTTCCATCTTTCCCCCTCGCCTCTTTTCCTCGTTTTCCCTCTTTTCCATGAACCCTCTCCCGTCTTTCTCCCTCGCCTGTCTTTTTTCCTCAGTTTCCCTTTTCCCATGAACTCTCTCTTTCCCCTCTTTTCCCTCGACTCTGTCTTGTCCCTGCTATTCTTCTTTGCCCTCGCCTGTCTCTTTCCCCCCCTTTTCCATCAACTGTCTCTCTTCCACCTTTCCCACTTGCCTGTCTCTTTTCCTCGGTTTCCCTCTTTCCCATGAACTCTCTCTTTCCCTTCTTTCCCCTCGAATGTTTCTTTTCTCTGCTTTCCCTCTTCTGCATTGACTCTCTCTTGTACCTCTTTCCCCCTCGCCTGTCTCTTTTCCTCGCGTTCCCTCTTTTCCATGAACTCTCTCTCCCCCTTCTTTTCCTTCGCCCGCCTCTTTTCCCTGGCTTCCCTCTTCTGCATTAACTCTCTCTTTTAGTTTTTGCCCCCCCCTCACCGGTTCCCCCCTTTTCAATGCACTCTCTCTTTCCCTTCTTTTCCCCTCGCCTGATTTTTCCCCCTGGCTTCCCTCTTTGCCATGAACTCTCTCTTCCCCTTCTTTTTCCTCGACTGTCTGTTTTCCCTGGTTTTCTTTTTCCCACGAACTCTCTCTATCCCTTCTTTTCCCTCAAATGTCTCTTTTTCCTGGCTGCCCCCTTCTGCATTAGGTCTCTGTCGCAGTAGAGACGGACACGACAAACATCAGATTGTGCCAAAAATGGCCACTTTATTGTTCTAACAAGCCTTTTTTATAACCTTCTTCAGGGTATGTGTTCATATATGATTGGTTTAGTTAGTAACTAACAATTCATGATTGGGTAACAGTTTTTCTGCGGATTTGTCAAGACGGTTCTTCTTATCACTTTCTTGCTCGGGACTTTCCAGACTCTCAAGGATACACCACGAGCTGCTCAAGGTCACGCTGCTCATGCACCATCAGGCATTCAGCAGATTTGCTGCATTCCCCGACAGGTCTCTCTTTTAGCTCTTTCCCCCTCGCCTGTCTCTTTTCCCTGGCTTTCCTCTTTCCCATGAAATCTCTCTTCCCCTTTTTTCCCCTCAACTGTCTCTTTTCCCTGGTTTTCCTCTTTGCCCTCGCCTGTCTCTTTCCCCTCTTTTCCATCGCTTCTCTCTTTTACTTCTTTTCCCTCGACTGTCACTGTTCCCTGGTTTCCATCTTTTCCATGAACTCTCTCTTTCCCATCTTTTCTCCTCGCCTGTCTCTTTTCCCTGCTTTCCCTTGACTGTGCCTTTCCCCTTCTTTCCCTCTTCTGCATTAACTCTCTTTTACCCCTTTCCCCCTCGCCTGTCTCTTTTCCATAGCTTCCCTCTTTGCCATGAACTCTCTCTTTCCCTTCTTTCCCCTCAAGTGTTTCTTTTCCCTGCTTTTCGTTTCTGACCTCTCCTGTCTCTTTCCCAGTTTTTTCCATCAACTGTCTCTTTTCCATCTTTTCTCCTCGCCTGTCTCTTTTCCCTGGTTTCCCTCTTTTCCATGTACTCTTTCTTTCCCTTCTTTTCCCTCGACTGTCTCTTTTCCCTGCTTTTCGTCTTTGCCGCCGCCTCTCTCTTTCCACTGTGTTTCCCATCAACTGTCTCTCTTCCATCTTTCCCCCTTGCCTGTCTATTTTCCCTGGTTTCCTTCTTTTCCATGAACTCTCTCTTCCCCTTCTTTTCCCTCGACTATCTCTTTTCCCTGGTTTTCCTGTTTGCCGTCTCCTGTCACTTTCCCCTTTTTCCTCGCCTGTCTCTTTTTCTTCTTCTACCCTCGCCCATCTCTTTCCCCTGCTTTCCGTCTTCTGCATTAACTCTGTTTTATCCCTTTCCCCCATCGCCTGTCTCTTTTCCATAGCTTCCCTCTTTTCCATGAACTCTCTCTTCCCCTTCTTTTCCCTCGACTGTCTCTTTTGCCTGTTTTTCCTGTTTGCCGTCAACTGTCTCTTTCCTCTCTTTTCCTCGCTTGTCTCTTTTACCTCTTTTAGCCTCGACTGTCTTTTTCCCGGTTTCCCTCTTTTCCATGAACTCTGTCTTTCCTTTCTTTGCCCTTGCCTGTTTCTTTTCCCTGATTTTCCATCAACTGTCTCTTCTCCATCTTGTCCCTTCGACTCTCTCTTTTCCCTGGTTTCCCTCTTTTCCATGAACTCTCTCTTCCCCTTTTGTTCCCTCGCCCGTCTCTTTCCCTTGGTTTCCCTCTTCTGCATTAACTGTCTCTTTTAGCTCTTTCCCCCTCGCCTCTTTTCCCTGGTTTCCCTCTTTCACATGAACTCTCTCTCTCACTTCTTTTCCCTCGCCTGTCTCTTTTCCCTGCTATTCGTCTTTGCCCTCGACTGTCTGTTTCCCCCCTTTTCCTGTCAACTGTCTCTATTCCATCTTTCCCCCTCGCCTGTCTCATTTCCTTGGTTTCCCTCTTTTCCATGAACTCTCTCTTTCCCTTCTTTTCCCCCGACTGTCTCTTTTGCCTGCTTTTCTCCTTTGCCCTCTCCTCTCTCATTCCCCACTTTTTCCATCAAATTTCTCTCTTCCACTTCCCCCCCGGCCTGTCTCTTTTCCTCGGTTTCCCTCTTTTCCATGAACTCTCGCTTTCCCTTCTTTTCCCTCGAATGTGTCTTGTCCCACTATTCGTCTTTGCCCTCACCTGTCTCTTTCCCCACCTTTTCCATCAACTCTCTCTACCATCTTTTTCACTCGACTGTCTCTTTTCCTCGATTTCCCTCTTTCCCATGAACTCTCTCTTTCCCTTCTTTCTCCTCGACTCTTTCTTTTCTCTGCTTTCCCTCTTCTGCATTGACTCACTCTTGTACCTCTTCCCCCCTCTTCTGTCTCTTTTCCCTGGTTTCCCCTTTTTCATGAACTCTCTCTTTCCCATCTTTTTCCTCACCCGTGTATTTTCCCTTCTTTTCCTTCGCCAGTCTCTTTTCAGTGGCTTCCCTCTTTGCCATGAACTCTCTCTTTCCCTTCTTTTCCCTTGAGTGTCTCTTTTCCCTGCTTTTCATTTCTGCCCTCGCCTGTCTCTTTCCCAGTTTTTTCCATCAACTGTCTCTTTTCCATCTTTTCTCCTCGCCTGTCTCTTTTCCCTGTTTTCCATCTTCTGCATTAACTCTCTCTTTTAGCTCTATTCCCCTTGCCCCTCTGTTTTCCCTGGTTTCCATGAACTCTCTCTTCCTCTTCTTTCTCCTCGACTGTTTCTTTTCTCTGCTTTCCCTCTTCTGCATTGACTCTCTCTTGTACCTCTTCCCCCCTCTTCTGTCTCTTTTCCCTGGTTTCCCTTTTTCCATGAACTCTCTCTTTCCCCTCTTTTTCCTCGCCCGTGTCTTTTCCCTTCTTTTCCTTCGCCTGTCTCTTTTCCGCGGTTACCCTCTTTTGCATGAACTGTCTCTTTCCCTTCTTTCTCCTCGACAGTTTCTTTACTCTGCTTTCCCTCTTCTGCATTAACTCTCTCTTCTACTTCTTTTCCCGTTACCTGTCTCTTTTACCTCGTTTTCCTTATTTTCCATGAACTCTCTCTCCCCCTGCTTTTCCCTTGCCTGTCTCTTTTCCCTGCTATTCGTCTTTGCCCTCGCCTCTTTCCCCCCTTTTTCCGTCAACTGTCTCTCTTCCATCTTTCCCCCTCGCCTCTTTTCCTCGTTTTCCCTCTTTTCCATGAACCCTCTCCCGTCTTTCTCCCTCGCCTGTCTTTTTTCCTCAGTTTCCCTTTTCCCATGAACTCTCTCTTTCCCCTCTTTTCCCTCGACTCTGTCTTGTCCCTGCTATTCTTCTTTGCCCTCGCCTGTCTCTTTCCCCCCCTTTTCCATCAACTGTCTCTCTTCCACCTTTCCCACTTGCCTGTCTCTTTTCCTCGGTTTCCCTCTTTCCCATGAACTCTCTCTTTCCCTTCTTTCCCCTCGAATGTTTCTTTTCTCTGCTTTCCCTCTTCTGCATTGACTCTCTCTTGTACCTCTTTCCCCCTCGCCTGTCTCTTTTCCTCGCGTTCCCTCTTTTCCATGAACTCTCTCTCCCCCTTCTTTTCCTTCGCCCGCCTCTTTTCCCTGGCTTCCCTCTTCTGCATTAACTCTCTCTTTTAGTTTTTGCCCCCCCCCTCACCGGTTCCCCCCTTTTCAATGCACTCTCTCTTTCCCTTCTTTTCCCCTCGCCTGATTTTTCCCCCTGGCTTCCCTCTTTGCCATGAACTCTCTCTTCCCCTTCTTTTTCCTCGACTGTCTGTTTTCCCTGGTTTTCTTTTTCCCACGAACTCTCTCTATCCCTTCTTTTCCCTCAAATGTCTCTTTTTCCTGGCTGCCCCCTTCTGCATTAGGTCTCTGTCGCAGTAGAGACGGACACGACAAACATCAGATTGTGCCAAAAATGGCCACTTTATTGTTCTAACAAGCCTTTTTTATAACCTTCTTCAGGGTATGTGTTCATATATGATTGGTTTAGTTAGTAACTAACAATTCATGATTGGGTAACAG
Source organism: Harpia harpyja (assembly GCF_026419915.1). Classification (NCBI taxonomy): domain Eukaryota; kingdom Metazoa; phylum Chordata; class Aves; order Accipitriformes; family Accipitridae; genus Harpia; species Harpia harpyja. Next base: position 30,628,296 of record NC_068968.1, read on the forward strand.
TTTTTCTGCGGATTTGTCAAGACGGTTCTTCTTATCACTTTCTTGCTCGGGACTTTCCAGACTCTCAAGGATACACCACAAGCTGCTCAAGGTCACGCTGCTCATGCACCGTCAGGCATTCAGCAGATTTGCTGCATTCCCCGACAGGTCTCTCTTTTAGCTCTTTCCCCCTCGCCTGTCTCTTTTCCCTGGCTTTCCTCTTTTCCATGAAATCTCTCTTCCCCTTTTTTCCCCTCAACTGTCTCTTTTCCCTGGTTTTCCTCTTTGCCCTCGCCTGTCTCTTTCCCCTCTTTTCCATCGCTTCTCTCTTTTACTTCTTTTCCCTCGACTGTCACTGTTCCCTGGTTTCCATCTTTTCCATGAACTCTCTCTTTCCCATCTTTTCTCCTCGCCTGTCTCTTTTCCCTGCTTTCCCTTGACTGTCCCTTTCCCCTTCTTTCCCTCTTCTGCATTAACTCTCTTTTACCCCTTTCCCCCTCGCCTGTCTCTTTTCCATAGCTTCCCTCTTTGCCATGAACTCTCTCTTTCCCTTCTTTCCCCTCAAGTGTTTCTTTTCCCTGCTTTTCGTTTCTGACCTCTCCTGTCTCTTTCCCAGTTTTTTCCATCAACTGTCTCTTTTCCATCTTTTCTCCTCGCCTGTCTCTTTTCCCTGGTTTCCCTCTTTTCCATGTACTCTTTCTTTCCCTTCTTTTCCCTCGACTGTCTCTTTTCCCTGCTTTTCGTCTTTGCCGCCGCCTCTCTCTTTCCACTGTGTTTCCCATCAACTGTCTCTCTTCCATCTTTCCCCCTTGCCTGTCTATTTTCCCTGGTTTCCTTCTTTTCCATGAACTCTCTCTTCCCCTTCTTTTCCCTCGACTATCTCTTTTCCCTGGTTTTCCTGTTTGCCGTCTCCTGTCACTTTCCCCTTTTTCCTCGCCTGTCTCTTTTTCTTCTTCTACCCTCGCCCATCTCTTTCCCCTGCTTTCCGTCTTCTGCATTAACTCTGTTTTATCCCTTTCCCCCATCGCCTCTCTTTTCCATAGCTTCCCTCTTTTCCATGAACTCTCTCTTCCCCTTCTTTTCCCTCGACTGTCTCTTTTGCCTGTTTTTCCTGTTTGCCGTCAACTGTCTCTTTCCTCTCTTTTCCTTGCTTGTCTCTTTTACCTCTTTTAGCCTCGACTGTCTTTTTCCCGGTTTCCCTCTTTTCCATGAACTCTGTCTTTCCTTTCTTTGCCCTTGCCTGTTTCTTTTCCCTGATTTTCCATCAACTGTCTCTTCTCCATCTTGTCCCTTCGACTCTCTCTTTTCCCTGGTTTCCCTCTTTTCCATGAACTCTCTCTTCCCCTTTTGTTCCCTCGCCCGTCTCTTTCCCTTGGTTTCCCTCTTCTGCATTAACTTTCTCTTTTAGCTCTTTCCCCCTCGCCTCTTTTCCCTGGTTTCCCTCTTTCACATGAACTCTCTCTCTCACTTCTTTTCCCTCGCCTGTCTCTTTTCCCTGCTATTCGTCTTTGCCCTCGACTGTCTGTTTCCCCCCTTTTCCTGTCAACTGTCTCTATTCCATCTTTCCCCCTCGCCTGTCTCATTTCCTTGGTTTCCCTCTTTTCCATGAACTCTCTCTTTCCCTTCTTTTCCCCCGACTGTCTCTTTTGCCTGCTTTTCTCCTTTGCCCTCTCCTCTCTCATTCCCCACTTTTTCCATCAAATTTCTCTCTTCCACTTTCCCCCCTGGCCTGTCTCTTTTCCTCGGTTTCCCTCTTTTCCATGAACTCTCGCTTTCCCTTCTTTTCCCTCGAATGTGTCTTGTCCCACTATTCGTCTTTGCCCTCACCTGTCTCTTTCCCCACCTTTTCCATCAACTCTCTCTCTACCATCTTTTTCACTCGACTGTCTCTTTTCCTCGATTTCCCTCTTTCCCATGAACTCTCTCTCCCCCTTCTTTCTCCTCGACTCTTTCTTTTCTCTGCTTTCCCTCTTCTGCATTGACTCACTCTTGTACCTCTTCCCCCCTCTTCTGTCTCTTTTCCCTGGTTTCCCCTTTTTCATGAACTCTCTCTTTCCCATCTTTTTCCTCACCCGTGTATTTTCCCTTCTTTTCCTTCGCCAGTCTCTTTTCAGTGGCTTCCCTCTTTGCCATGAACTCTCTCTTTCCCTTCTTTTCCCTTGAGTGTCTCTTTTCCCTGCTTTTCATTTCTGCCCTCGCCTGTCTCTTTCCCAGTTTTTTCCATCAACTGTCTCTTTTCCATCTTTTCTCCTCGCCTGTCTCTTTTCCCTGTTTTCCATCTTCTGCATTAACTCTCTCTTTTAGCTCTATTCCCCTTGCCCCTCTGTTTTCCCTGGTTTCCATGAACTCTCTCTTCCTCTTCTTTCTCCTCGACTGTTTCTTTTCTCTGCTTTCCCTCTTCTGCATTGACTCTCTCTTGTACCTCTTCCCCCCTCTTCTGTCTCTTTTCCCTGGTTTCCCTTTTTCCATGAACTCTCTCTTTCCCCTCTTTTTCCTCGCCCGTGTCTTTTCCCTTCTTTTCCTTCGCCTGTCTCTTTTCCGCGGTTACCCTCTTTTGCATGAACTGTCTCTTTCCCTTCTTTCTCCTCGACAGTTTCTTTACTCTGCTTTCCCTCTTCTGCATTAACTCTCTCTTCTACTTCTTTTCCCGTTACCTGTCTCTTTTACCTCGTTTTCCTTATTTTCCATGAACTCTCTCTCCCCCTGCTTTTCCCTTGCCTGTCTCTTTTCCCTGCTATTCGTCTTTGCCCTCGCCTCTTTCCCCCCTTTTTCCGTCAACTGTCTCTCTTCCATCTTTCCCCCTCGCCTCTTTTCCTCGTTTTCCCTCTTTTCCATGAACCCTCTCCCGTCTTTCTCCCTCGCCTGTCTTTTTTCCTCAGTTTCCCTTTTCCCATGAACTCTCTCTTTCCCCTCTTTTCCCTCGACTCTGTCTTGTCCCTGCTATTCTTCTTTGCCCTCGCCTGTCTCTTTCCCCCCCTTTTCCATCAACTGTCTCTCTTCCACCTTTCCCACTTGCCTGTCTCTTTTCCTCGGTTTCCCTCTTTCCCATGAACTCTCTCTTTCCCTTCTTTCCCCTCGAATGTTTCTTTTCTCTGCTTTCCCTCTTCTGCATTGACTCTCTCTTGTACCTCTTTCCCCCTCGCCTGTCTCTTTTCCTCGCGTTCCCTCTTTTCCATGAACTCTCTCTCCCCCTTCTTTTCCTTCGCCCGCCTCTTTTCCCTGGCTTCCCTCTTCTGCATTAACTCTCTCTTTTAGTTTTTGCCCCCCCCTCACCGGTTCCCCCCTTTTCAATGCACTCTCTCTTTCCCTTCTTTTCCCCTCGCCTGATTTTTTCCCCTGGCTTCCCTCTTTGCCATGAACTCTCTCTTCCCCTTCTTTTTCCTCGACTGTCTGTTTTCCCTGGTTTTCTTTTTCCCACGAACTCTCTCTATCCCTTCTTTTCCCTCAAATGTCTCTTTTTCCTGGCTGCCCCCTTCTGCATTAGGTCTCTGTCGCAGTAGAGACGGACACGACAAACATCAGATTGTGCCAAAAATGGCCACTTTATTGTTCTAACAAGCCTTTTTTATAACCTTCTTCAGGGTATGTGTTCATATATGATTGGTTTAGTTAGTAACTAACAATTCATGATTGGGTAACAGTTTTTCTGCGGATTTGTCAAGACGGTTCTTCTTATCACTTTCTTGCTCGGGACTTTCCAGACTCTCAAGGATACACCACGAGCTGCTCAAGGTCACGCTGCTCATGCACCGTCAGGCATTCAGCAGATTTGCTGCATTCCCCGACAGGTCTCTCTTTTAGCTCTTTCCCCCTCGCCTGTCTCTTTTCCCTGGCTTTCCTCTTTTCCATGAAATCTCTCTTCCCCTTTTTTCCCCTCAACTGTCTCTTTTCCCTGGTTTTCCTCTTTGCCCTCGCCTGTCTCTTTCCCCTCTTTTCCATCGCTTCTCTCTTTTACTTCTTTTCCCTCGACTGTCACTGTTCCCTGGTTTCCATCTTTTCCATGAACTCTCTCTTTCCCATCTTTTCTCCTCGCCTGTCTCTTTTCCCTGCTTTCCCTTGACTGTCCCTTTCCCCTTCTTTCCCTCTTCTGCATTAACTCTCTTTTACCCCTTTCCCCCTCGCCTGTCTCTTTTCCATAGCTTCCCTCTTTGCCATGAACTCTCTCTTTCCCTTCTTTCCCCTCAAGTGTTTCCTTTCCCTGCTTTTCGTTTCTGACCTCTCCTGTCTCTTTCCCAGTTTTTTCCATCAACTGTCTCTTTTCCATCTTTTCTCCTCGCCTGTCTCTTTTCCCTGGTTTCCCTCTTTTCCATGTACTCTTTCTTTCCCTTCTTTTCCCTCGACTGTCTCTTTTCCCTGCTTTTCGTCTTTGCCGCCGCCTCTCTCTTTCCACTGTGTTTCCCATCAACTGTCTCTCTTCCATCTTTCCCCCTTGCCTGTCTATTTTCCCTGGTTTCCTTCTTTTCCATGAACTCTCTCTTCCCCTTCTTTTCCCTCGACTATCTCTTTTCCCTGGTTTTCCTGTTTGCCGTCTCCTGTCACTTTCCCCTTTTTCCTCGCCTGTCTCTTTTTCTTCTTCTACCCTCGCCCATCTCTTTCCCCTGCTTTCCGTCTTCTGCATTAACTCTGTTTTATCCCTTTCCCCCATCGCCTGTCTCTTTTCCATAGCTTCCCTCTTTGCCATGAACTCTCTCTTTCCCTTCTTTTCCCTTGAGTGTCTCTTTTCCCTGCTTTTCATTTCTGCCCTCGCCTGTCTCTTTCCCAGTTTTTTCCATCAACTGTCTCTTTTCCATCTTTTCTCCTCGCCTGTCTCTTTTCCCTGTTTTCCATCTTCTGCATTAACTCTCTCTTTTAGCTCTATTCCCCTTGCCCCTCTGTTTTCCCTGGTTTCCATGAACTCTCTCTTCCTCTTCTTTCTCCTCGACTGTTTCTTTTCTCTGCTTTCCCTCTTCTGCATTGACTCTCTCTTGTACCTCTTCCCCCCTCTTCTGTCTCTTTTCCCTGGTTTCCCTTTTTCCATGAACTCTCTCTTTCCCCTCTTTTTCCTCGCCCGTGTCTTTTCCCTTCTTTTCCTTCGCCTGTCTCTTTTCCGCGGTTACCCTCTTTTGCATGAACTGTCTCTTTCCCTTCTTTCTCCTCGACAGTTTCTTTACTCTGCTTTCCCTCTTCTGCATTAACTCTCTCTTCTACTTCTTTTCCCGTTACCTGTCTCTTTTACCTCGTTTTCCTTATTTTCCATGAACTCTCTCTCCCCCTGCTTTTCCCTTGCCTGTCTCTTTTCCCTGCTATTCGTCTTTGCCCTCGCCTCTTTCCCCCCTTTTTCCGTCAACTGTCTCTCTTCCATCTTTCCCCCTCGCCTCTTTTCCTCGTTTTCCCTCTTTTCCATGAACCCTCTCCCGTCTTTCTCCCTCGCCTGTCTTTTTTCCTCAGTTTCCCTTTTTCCATGAACTCTCTCTTTCCCCTCTTTTCCCTCGACTCTGTCTTGTCCCTGCTATTCTTCTTTGCCCTCGCCTGTCTCTTTCCCCCCCTTTTCCATCAACTGTCTCTCTTCCACCTTTCCCACTTGCCTGTCTCTTTTCCTCGGTTTCCCTCTTTCCCATGAACTCTCTCTTTCCCTTCTTTCCCCTCGAATGTTTCTTTTCTCTGCTTTCCCTCTTCTGCATTGACTCTCTCTTGTACCTCTTTCCCCCTCGCCTGTCTCTTTTCCTCGCGTTCCCTCTTTTCCATGAACTCTCTCTCCCCCTTCTTTTCCTTCGCCCGCCTCTTTTCCCTGGCTTCCCTCTTCTGCATTAACTCTCTCTTTTAGTTTTTGCCCCCCCCTCACCGGTTCCCCCCTTTTCAATGCACTCTCTCTTTCCCTTCTTTTCCCCTCGCCTGATTTTTCCCCCTGGCTTCCCTCTTTGCCATGAACTCTCTCTTCCCCTTCTTTTTCCTCGACTGTCTGTTTTCCCTGGTTTTCTTTTTCCCACGAACTCTCTCTATCCCTTCTTTTCCCTCAAATGTCTCTTTTTCCTGGCTGCCCCCTTCTGCATTAGGTCTCTGTCGCAGTAGAGACGGACACGACAAACATCAGATTGTGCCAAAAATGGCCACTTTATTGTTCTAACAAGCCTTTTTTATAACCTTCTTCAGGGTATGTGTTCATATATGATTGGTTTAGTTAGTAACTAACAATTCATGATTGGGTAACAGTTTTTCTGCGGATTTGTCAAGACGGTTCTTCTTATCACTTTCTTGCTCGGGACTTTCCAGACTCTCAAGGATACACCACGAGCTGCTCAAGGTCACGCTGCTCATGCACCATCAGGCATTCAGCAGATTTGCTGCATTCCCCGACAGGTCTCTCTTTTAGCTCTTTCCCCCTCGCCTGTCTCTTTTCCCTGGCTTTCCTCTTTCCCATGAAATCTCTCTTCCCCTTTTTTCCCCTCAACTGTCTCTTTTCCCTGGTTTTCCTCTTTGCCCTCGCCTGTCTCTTTCCCCTCTTTTCCATCGCTTCTCTCTTTTACTTCTTTTCCCTCGACTGTCACTGTTCCCTGGTTTCCATCTTTTCCATGAACTCTCTCTTTCCCATCTTTTCTCCTCGCCTGTCTCTTTTCCCTGCTTTCCCTTGACTGTCCCTTTCCCCTTCTTTCCCTCTTCTGCATTAACTCTCTTTTACCCCTTTCCCCCTCGCCTGTCTCTTTTCCATAGCTTCCCTCTTTGCCATGAACTCTCTCTTTCCCTTCTTTCCCCTCAAGTGTTTCTTTTCCCTGCTTTTCGTTTCTGACCTCTCCTGTCTCTTTCCCAGTTTTTTCCATCAACTGTCTCTTTTCCATCTTTTCTCCTCGCCTGTCTCTTTTCCCTGGTTTCCCTCTTTTCCATGTACTCTTTCTTTCCCTTCTTTTCCCTCGACTGTCTCTTTTCCCTGCTTTTCGTCTTTGCCGCCGCCTCTCTCTTTCCACTGTGTTTCCCATCAACTGTCTCTCTTCCATCTTTCCCCCTTGCCTGTCTATTTTCCCTGGTTTCCTTCTTTTCCATGAACTCTCTCTTCCCCTTCTTTTCCCTCGACTATCTCTTTTCCCTGGTTTTCCTGTTTGCCGTCTCCTGTCACTTTCCCCTTTTTCCTCGCCTGTCTCTTTTTCTTCTTCTACCCTCGCCCATCTCTTTCCCCTGCTTTCCGTCTTCTGCATTAACTCTGTTTTATCCCTTTCCCCCATCGCCTGTCTCTTTTCCATAGCTTCCCTCTTTTCCATGAACTCTCTCTTCCCCTTCTTTTCCCTCGACTGTCTCTTTTGCCTGTTTTTCCTGTTTGCCGTCAACTGTCTCTTTCCTCTCTTTTCCTCGCTTGTCTCTTTTACCTCTTTTAGCCTCGACTGTCTTTTTCCCGGTTTCCCTCTTTTCCATGAACTCTGTCTTTCCTTTCTTTGCCCTTGCCTGTTTCTTTTCCCTGATTTTCCATCAACTGTCTCTTCTCCATCTTGTCCCTTCGACTCTCTCTTTTCCCTGGTTTCCCTCTTTTCCATGAACTCTCTCTTCCCCTTTTGTTCCCTCGCCCGTCTCTTTCCCTTGGTTTCCCTCTTCTGCATTAACTGTCTCTTTTAGCTCTTTCCCCCTCGCCTCTTTTCCCTGGTTTCCCTCTTTCACATGAACTCTCTCTCTCACTTCTTTTCCCTCGCCTGTCTCTTTTCCCTGCTATTCGTCTTTGCCCTCGACTGTCTGTTTCCCCCCTTTTCCTGTCAACTGTCTCTATTCCATCTTTCCCCCTCGCCTGTCTCATTTCCTTGGTTTCCCTCTTTTCCATGAACTCTCTCTTTCCCTTCTTTTCCCCCGACTGTCTCTTTTGCCTGCTTTTCTCCTTTGCCCTCTCCTCTCTCATTCCCCACTTTTTCCATCAAATTTCTCTCTTCCACTTCCCCCCCGGCCTGTCTCTTTTCCTCGGTTTCCCTCTTTTCCATGAACTCTCGCTTTCCCTTCTTTTCCCTCGAATGTGTCTTGTCCCACTATTCGTCTTTGCCCTCACCTGTCTCTTTCCCCACCTTTTCCATCAACTCTCTCTCTACCATCTTTTTCACTCGACTGTCTCTTTTCCTCGATTTCCCTCTTTCCCATGAACTCTCTCTTTCCCTTCTTTCTCCTCGACTCTTTCTTTTCTCTGCTTTCCCTCTTCTGCATTGACTCACTCTTGTACCTCTTCCCCCCTCTTCTGTCTCTTTTCCCTGGTTTCCCCTTTTTCATGAACTCTCTCTTTCCCATCTTTTTCCTCACCCGTGTATTTTCCCTTCTTTTCCTTCGCCAGTCTCTTTTCAGTGGCTTCCCTCTTTGCCATGAACTCTCTCTTTCCCTTCTTTTCCCTTGAGTGTCTCTTTTCCCTGCTTTTCATTTCTGCCCTCGCCTGTCTCTTTCCCAGTTTTTTCCATCAACTGTCTCTTTTCCATCTTTTCTCCTCGCCTGTCTCTTTTCCCTGTTTTCCATCTTCTGCATTAACTCTCTCTTTTAGCTCTATTCCCCTTGCCCCTCTGTTTTCCCTGGTTTCCATGAACTCTCTCTTCCTCTTCTTTCTCCTCGACTGTTTCTTTTCTCTGCTTTCCCTGTTCTGCATTGACTCTCTCTTGTACCTCTTCCCCCCTCTTCTGTCTCTTTTCCCTGGTTTCCCTTTTCCCATGAACTCTCTCTTTCCCCTCTTTTTCCTCGCCCGTGTCTTTTCCCTTCTTTTCCTTCGCCTGTCTCTTTTCCGCGGTTACCCTCTTTTGCATGAACTGTCTCTTTCCCTTCTTTCTCCTCGACAGTTTCTTTACTCTGCTTTCCCTCTTCTGCATTAACTCTCTCTTCTACTTCTTTTCCCGTTACCTGTCTCTTTTACCTCGTTTTCCTTATTTTCCATGAACTCTCTCTCCCCCTGCTTTTCCCTTGCCTGTCTCTTTTCCCTGCTATTCGTCTTTGCCCTCGCCTCTTTCCCCCCTTTTTCCGTCAACTGTCTCTCTTCCATCTTTCCCCCTCGCCTCTTTTCCTCGTTTTCCCTCTTTTCCATGAACCCTCTCCCGTCTTTCTCCCTCGCCTGTCTTTTTTCCTCAGTTTCCCTTTTCCCATGAACTCTCTCTTTCCCCTCTTTTCCCTCGACTCTGTCTTGTCCCTGCTATTCTTCTTTGCCCTCGCCTGTCTCTTTCCCCCCCTTTTCCATCAACTGTCTCTCTTCCACCTTTCCCACTTGCCTGTCTCTTTTCCTCGGTTTCCCTCTTTCCCATGAACTCTCTCTTTCCCTTCTTTCCCCTCGAATGTTTCTTTTCTCTGCTTTCCCTCTTCTGCATTGACTCTCTCTTGTACCTCTTTCCCCCTCGCCTGTCTCTTTTCCTCGCGTTCCCTCTTTTCCATGAACTCTCTCTCCCCCTTCTTTTCCTTCGCCCGCCTCTTTTCCCTGGCTTCCCTCTTCTGCATTAACTCTCTCTTTTAGTTTTTGCCCCCCCCTCACCGGTTCCCCCCTTTTCAATGCACTCTCTCTTTCCCTTCTTTTCCCCTCGCCTGATTTTTTCCCCTGGCTTCCCTCTTTGCCATGAACTCTCTCTTCCCCTTCTTTTTCCTCGACTGTCTGTTTTCCCTGGTTTTCTTTTTCCCACGAACTCTCTCTATCCCTTCTTTTCCCTCAAATGTCTCTTTTTCCTGGCTGCCCCCTTCTGCATTAGGTCTCTGTCGCAGTAGAGACGGACACGACAAACATCAGATTGTGCCAAAAATGGCCACTTTATTGTTCTAACAAGCCTTTTTTATAACCTTCTTCAGGGTATGTGTTCATATATGATTGGTTTAGTTAGTAACTAACAATTCATGATTGGGTAACAGTTTTTCTGCGGATTTGTCAAGACGGTTCTTCTTATCACTTTCTTGCTCGGGACTTTCCAGACTCTCAAGGATACACCACGAGCTGCTCAAGGTCACGCTGCTCATGCACCATCAGGCATTCAGCAGATTTGCTGCATTCCCCGACAGGTCTCTCTTTTAGCTCTTTCCCCCTCGCCTGTCTCTTTTCCCTGGCTTTCCTCTTTCCCATGAAATCTCTCTTCCCCTTTTTTCCCCTCAACTGTCTCTTTTCCCTGGTTTTCCTCTTTGCCCTCGCCTGTCTCTTTCCCCTCTTTTCCATCGCTTCTCTCTTTTACTTCTTTTCCCTCGACTGTCACTGTTCCCTGGTTTCCATCTTTTCCATGAACTCTCTCTTTCCCATCTTTTCTCCTCGCCTGTCTCTTTTCCCTGCTTTCCCTTGACTGTCCCTTTCCCCTTCTTTCCCTCTTCTGCATTAACTCTCTTTTACCCCTTTCCCCCTCGCCTGTCTCTTTTCCATAGCTTCCCTCTTTGCCATGAACTCTCTCTTTCCCTTCTTTCCCCTCAAGTGTTTCTTTTCCCTGCTTTTCGTTTCTGACCTCTCCTGTCTCTTTCCCAGTTTTTTCCATCAACTGTCTCTTTTCCATCTTTTCTCCTCGCCTGTCTCTTTTCCCTGGTTTCCCTCTTTTCCATGTACTCTTTCTTTCCCTTCTTTTCCCTCGACTGTCTCTTTTCCCTGCTTTTCGTCTTTGCCGCCGCCTCTCTCTTTCCACTGTGTTTCCCATCAACTGTCTCTCTTCCATCTTTCCCCCTTGCCTGTCTATTTTCCCTGGTTTCCTTCTTTTCCATGAACTCTCTCTTCCCCTTCTTTTCCCTCGACTATCTCTTTTCCCTGGTTTTCCTGTTTGCCGTCTCCTGTCACTTTCCCCTTTTTCCTCGCCTGTCTCTTTTTCTTCTTCTACCCTCGCCCATCTCTTTCCCCTGCTTTCCGTCTTCTGCATTAACTCTGTTTTATCCCTTTCCCCCATCGCCTCTCTTTTCCATAGCTTCCCTCTTTTCCATGAACTCTCTCTTCCCCTTCTTTTCCCTCGACTGTCTCTTTTGCCTGTTTTTCCTGTTTGCCGTCAACTGTCTCTTTCCTCTCTTTTCCTTGCTTGTCTCTTTTACCTCTTTTAGCCTCGACTGTCTTTTTCCCGGTTTCCCTCTTTTCCATGAACTCTGTCTTTCCTTTCTTTGCCCTTGCCTGTTTCTTTTCCCTGATTTTCCATCAACTGTCTCTTCTCCATCTTGTCCCTTCGACTCTCTCTTTTCCCTGGTTTCCCTCTTTTCCATGAACTCTCTCTTCCCCTTTTGTTCCCTCGCCCGTCTCTTTCCCTTGGTTTCCCTCTTCTGCATTAACTTTCTCTTTTAGCTCTTTCCCCCTCGCCTCTTTTCCCTGGTTTCCCTCTTTCACATGAACTCTCTCTCTCACTTCTTTTCCCTCGCCTGTCTCTTTTCCCTGCTATTCGTCTTTGCCCTCGACTGTCTGTTTCCCCCCTTTTCCTGTCAACTGTCTCTATTCCATCTTTCCCCCTCGCCTGTCTCATTTCCTTGGTTTCCCTCTTTTCCATGAACTCTCTCTTTCCCTTCTTTTCCCCCGACTGTCTCTTTTGCCTGCTTTTCTCCTTTGCCCTCTCCTCTCTCATTCCCCACTTTTTCCATCAAATTTCTCTCTTCCACTTTCCCCCCTGGCCTGTCTCTTTTCCTCGGTTTCCCTCTTTTCCATGAACTCTCGCTTTCCCTTCTTTTCCCTCGAATGTGTCTTGTCCCACTATTCGTCTTTGCCCTCACCTGTCTCTTTCCCCACCTTTTCCATCAACTCTCTCTCTACCATCTTTTTCACTCGACTGTCTCTTTTCCTCGATTTCCCTCTTTCCCATGAACTCTCTCTCCCCCTTCTTTCTCCTCGACTCTTTCTTTTCTCTGCTTTCCCTCTTCTGCATTGACTCACTCTTGTACCTCTTCCCCCCTCTTCTGTCTCTTTTCCCTGGTTTCCCCTTTTTCATGAACTCTCTCTTTCCCATCTTTTTCCTCACCCGTGTATTTTCCCTTCTTTTCCTTCGCCAGTCTCTTTTCAGTGGCTTCCCTCTTTGCCATGAACTCTCTCTTTCCCTTCTTTTCCCTTGAGTGTCTCTTTTCCCTGCTTTTCATTTCTGCCCTCGCCTGTCTCTTTCCCAGTTTTTTCCATCAACTGTCTCTTTTCCATCTTTTCTCCTCGCCTGTCTCTTTTCCCTGTTTTCCATCTTCTGCATTAACTCTCTCTTTTAGCTCTATTCCCCTTGCCCCTCTGTTTTCCCTGGTTTCCATGAACTCTCTCTTCCTCTTCTTTCTCCTCGACTGTTTCTTTTCTCTGCTTTCCCTCTTCTGCATTGACTCTCTCTTGTACCTCTTCCCCCCTCTTCTGTCTCTTTTCCCTGGTTTCCCTTTTTCCATGAACTCTCTCTTTCCCCTCTTTTTCCTCGCCCGTGTCTTTTCCCTTCTTTTCCTTCGCCTGTCTCTTTTCCGCGGTTACCCTCTTTTGCATGAACTGTCTCTTTCCCTTCTTTCTCCTCGACAGTTTCTTTACTCTGCTTTCCCTCTTCTGCATTAACTCTCTCTTCTACTTCTTTTCCCGTTACCTGTCTCTTTTACCTCGTTTTCCTTATTTTCCATGAACTCTCTCTCCCCCTGCTTTTCCCTTGCCTGTCTCTTTTCCCTGCTATTCGTCTTTGCCCTCGCCTCTTTCCCCCCTTTTTCCGTCAACTGTCTCTCTTCCATCTTTCCCCCTCGCCTCTTTTCCTCGTTTTCCCTCTTTTCCATGAACCCTCTCCCGTCTTTCTCCCTCGCCTGTCTTTTTTCCTCAGTTTCCCTTTTCCCATGAACTCTCTCTTTCCCCTCTTTTCCCTCGACTCTGTCTTGTCCCTGCTATTCTTCTTTGCCCTCGCCTGTCTCTTTCCCCCCCTTTTCCATCAACTGTCTCTCTTCCACCTTTCCCACTTGCCTGTCTCTTTTCCTCGGTTTCCCTCTTTCCCATGAACTCTCTCTTTCCCTTCTTTCCCCTCGAATGTTTCTTTTCTCTGCTTTCCCTCTTCTGCATTGACTCTCTCTTGTACCTCTTTCCCCCTCGCCTGTCTCTTTTCCTCGCGTTCCCTCTTTTCCATGAACTCTCTCTCCCCCTTCTTTTCCTTCGCCCGCCTCTTTTCCCTGGCTTCCCTCTTCTGCATTAACTCTCTCTTTTAGTTTTTGCCCCCCCCTCACCGGTTCCCCCCTTTTCAATGCACTCTCTCTTTCCCTTCTTTTCCCCTCGCCTGATTTTTTCCCCTGGCTTCCCTCTTTGCCATGAACTCTCTCTTCCCCTTCTTTTTCCTCGACTGTCTGTTTTCCCTGGTTTTCTTTTTCCCACGAACTCTCTCTATCCCTTCTTTTCCCTCAAATGTCTCTTTTTCCTGGCTGCCCCCTTCTGCATTAGGTCTCTGTCGCAGTAGAGACGGACACGACAAACATCAGATTGTGCCAAAAATGGCCACTTTATTGTTCTAACAAGCCTTTTTTATAACCTTCTTCAGGGTATGTGTTCATATATGATTGGTTTAGTTAGTAACTAACAATTCATGATTGGGTAACAGTTTTTCTGCGGATTTGTCAAGACGGTTCTTCTTATCACTTTCTTGCTCGGGACTTTCCAGACTCTCAAGGATACACCACGAGCTGCTCAAGGTCACGCTGCTCATGCACCGTCAGGCATTCAGCAGATTTGCTGCATTCCCCGACAGGTCTCTCTTTTAGCTCTTTCCCCCTCGCCTGTCTCTTTTCCCTGGCTTTCCTCTTTTCCATGAAATCTCTCTTCCCCTTTTTTCCCCTCAACTGTCTCTTTTCCCTGGTTTTCCTCTTTGCCCTCGCCTGTCTCTTTCCCCTCTTTTCCATCGCTTCTCTCTTTTACTTCTTTTCCCTCGACTGTCACTGTTCCCTGGTTTCCATCTTTTCCATGAACTCTCTCTTTCCCATCTTTTCTCCTCGCCTGTCTCTTTTCCCTGCTTTCCCTTGACTGTCCCTTTCCCCTTCTTTCCCTCTTCTGCATTAACTCTCTTTTACCCCTTTCCCCCTCGCCTGTCTCTTTTCCATAGCTTCCCTCTTTGCCATGAACTCTCTCTTTCCCTTCTTTCCCCTCAAGTGTTTCCTTTCCCTGCTTTTCGTTTCTGACCTCTCCTGTCTCTTTCCCAGTTTTTTCCATCAACTGTCTCTTTTCCATCTTTTCTCCTCGCCTGTCTCTTTTCCCTGGTTTCCCTCTTTTCCATGTACTCTTTCTTTCCCTTCTTTTCCCCCGACTGTCTCTTTTGCCTGCTTTTCTCCTTTGCCCTCTCCTCTCTCATTCCCCACTTTTTCCATCAAATTTCTCTCTTCCACTTTCCCCCCTGGCCTGTCTCTTTTCCTCGGTTTCCCTCTTTTCCATGAACTCTCGCTTTCCCTTCTTTTCCCTCGAATGTGTCTTGTCCCACTATTCGTCTTTGCCCTCACCTGTCTCTTTCCCCACCTTTTCCATCAACTCTCTCTCTACCATCTTTTTCACTCGACTGTCTCTTTTCCTCGATTTCCCTCTTTCCCATGAACTCTCTCTTTCCCTTCTTTCTCCTCGACTCTTTCTTTTCTCTGCTTTCCCTCTTCTGCATTGACTCACTCTTGTACCTCTTCCCCCCTCTTCTGTCTCTTTTCCCTGGTTTCCCCTTTTTCATGAACTCTCTCTTTCCCATCTTTTTCCTCACCCGTGTATTTTCCCTTCTTTTCCTTCGCCAGTCTCTTTTCAGTGGCTTCCCTCTTTGCCATGAACTCTCTCTTTCCCTTCTTTTCCCTTGAGTGTCTCTTTTCCCTGCTTTTCATTTCTGCCCTCGCCTGTCTCTTTCCCAGTTTTTTCCATCAACTGTCTCTTTTCCATCTTTTCTCCTCGCCTGTCTCTTTTCCCTGTTTTCCATCTTCTGCATTAACTCTCTCTTTTAGCTCTATTCCCCTTGCCCCTCTGTTTTCCCTGGTTTCCATGAACTCTCTCTTCCTCTTCTTTCTCCTCGACTGTTTCTTTTCTCTGCTTTCCCTCTTCTGCATTGACTCTCTCTTGTACCTCTTCCCCCCTCTTCTGTCTCTTTTCCCTGGTTTCCCTTTTTCCATGAACTCTCTCTTTCCCCTCTTTTTCCTCGCCCGTGTCTTTTCCCTTCTTTTCCTTCGCCTGTCTCTTTTCTGCGGTTACCCTCTTTTGCATGAACTGTCTCTTTCCCTTCTTTCTCCTCGACAGTTTCTTTACTCTGCTTTCCCTCTTCTGCATTAACTCTCTCTTCTACTTCTTTTCCCGTTACCTGTCTCTTTTACCTCGTTTTCCTTATTTTCCATGAACTCTCTCTCCCCCTGCTTTTCCCTTGCCTGTCTCTTTTCCCTGCTATTCGTCTTTGCCCTCGCCTCTTTCCCCCCTTTTTCCGTCAACTGTCTCTCTTCCATCTTTCCCCCTCGCCTCTTTTCCTCGTTTTCCCTCTTTTCCATGAACCCTCTCCCGTCTTTCTCCCTCGCCTGTCTTTTTTCCTCAGTTTCCCTTTTCCCATGAACTCTCTCTTTCCCCTCTTTTCCCTCGACTCTGTCTTGTCCCTGCTATTCTTCTTTGCCCTCGCCTGTCTCTTTCCCCCCCTTTTCCATCAACTGTCTCTCTTCCACCTTTCCCACTTGCCTGTCTCTTTTCCTCGGTTTCCCTCTTTCCCATGAACTCTCTCTTTCCCTTCTTTCCCCTCGAATGTTTCTTTTCTCTGCTTTCCCTCTTCTGCATTGACTCTCTCTTGTACCTCTTTCCCCCTCGCCTGTCTCTTTTCCTCGCGTTCCCTCTTTTCCATGAACTCTCTCTCCCCCTTCTTTTCCTTCGCCCGCCTCTTTTCCCTGGCTTCCCTCTTCTGCATTAACTCTCTCTTTTAGTTTTTGCCCCCCCCCCCCCACCGGTTCCCCCCTTTTCAATGCACTCTCTCTTTCCCTTCTTTTCCCCTCGCCTGATTTTTTCCCCTGGCTTCCCTCTTTGCCATGAACTCTCTCTTCCCCTTCTTTTTCCTCGACTGTCTGTTTTCCCTGGTTTTCTTTTTCCCACGAACTCTCTCTATCCCTTCTTTTCCCTCAAATGTCTCTTTTTCCTGGCTGCCCCCTTCTGCATTAGGTCTCTGTCGCAGTAGAGACGGACACGACAAACATCAGATTGTGCCAAAAATGGCCACTTTATTGTTCTAACAAGCCTTTTTTATAACCTTCTTCAGGGTATGTGTTCATATATGATTGGTTTAGTTAGTAACTAACAATTCATGATTGGGTAACAGTTTTTCTGCGGATTTGTCAAGACGGTTCTTCTTATCACTTTCTTGCTCGGGACTTTCCAGACTCTCAAGGATACACCACAAGCTGCTCAAGGTCACGCTGCTCATGCACCGTCAGGCATTCAGCAGATTTGCTGCATTCCCCGACAGGTCTCTCTTTTAGCTCTTTCCCCCTCGCCTGTCTCTTTTCCCTGGCTTTCCTCTTTTCCATGAAATCTCTCTTCCCCTTTTTTCCCCTCAACTGTCTCTTTTCCCTGGTTTTCCTCTTTGCCCTCGCCTGTCTCTTTCCCCTCTTTTCCATCGCTTCTCTCTTTTACTTCTTTTCCCTCGACTGTCACTGTTCCCTGGTTTCCATCTTTTCCATGAACTCTCTCTTTCCCATCTTTTCTCCTCGCCTGTCTCTTTTCCCTGCTTTCCCTTGACTGTCCCTTTCCCCTTCTTTCCCTCTTCTGCATTAACTCTCTTTTACCCCTTTCCCCCTCGCCTGTCTCTTTTCCATAGCTTCCCTCTTTGCCATGAACTCTCTCTTTCCCTTCTTTCCCCTCAAGTGTTTCTTTTCCCTGCTTTTCGTTTCTGACCTCTCCTGTCTCTTTCCCAGTTTTTTCCATCAACTGTCTCTTTTCCATCTTTTCTCCTCGCCTGTCTCTTTTCCCTGGTTTCCCTCTTTTCCATGTACTCTTTCTTTCCCTTCTTTTCCCTCGACTGTCTCTTTTCCCTGCTTTTCGTCTTTGCCGCCGCCTCTCTCTTTCCACTGTGTTTCCCATCAACTGTCTCTCTTCCATCTTTCCCCCTTGCCTGTCTATTTTCCCTGGTTTCCTTCTTTTCCATGAACTCTCTCTTCCCCTTCTTTTCCCTCGACTATCTCTTTTCCCTGGTTTTCCTGTTTGCCGTCTCCTGTCACTTTCCCCTTTTTCCTCGCCTGTCTCTTTTTCTTCTTCTACCCTCGCCCATCTCTTTCCCCTGCTTTCCGTCTTCTGCATTAACTCTGTTTTATCCCTTTCCCCCATCGCCTGTCTCTTTTCCATAGCTTCCCTCTTTTCCATGAACTCTCTCTTCCCCTTCTTTTCCCTCGACTGTCTCTTTTGCCTGTTTTTCCTGTTTGCCGTCAACTGTCTCTTTCCTCTCTTTTCCTCGCTTGTCTCTTTTACCTCTTTTAGCCTCGACTGTCTTTTTCCCGGTTTCCCTCTTTTCCATGAACTCTGTCTTTCCTTTCTTTGCCCTTGCCTGTTTCTTTTCCCTGATTTTCCATCAACTGTCTCTTCTCCATCTTGTCCCTTCGACTCTCTCTTTTCCCTGGTTTCCCTCTTTTCCATGAACTCTCTCTTCCCCTTTTGTTCCCTCGCCCGTCTCTTTCCCTTGGTTTCCCTCTTCTGCATTAACTTTCTCTTTTAGCTCTTTCCCCCTCGCCTCTTTTCCCTGGTTTCCCTCTTTCACATGAACTCTCTCTCTCACTTCTTTTCCCTCGCCTGTCTCTTTTCCCTGCTATTCGTCTTTGCCCTCGACTGTCTGTTTTCCCCCTTTTCCTGTCAACTGTCTCTATTCCATCTTTCCCCCTCGCCTGTCTCATTTCCTTGGTTTCCCTCTTTTCCATGAACTCTCTCTTTCCCTTCTTTTTCCCCGACTGTCTCTTTTGCCTGCTTTTCTCCTTTGCCCTCTCCTCTCTCATTCCCCACTTTTTCCATCAAATTTCTCTCTTCCACTTTCCCCCCGGCCTGTCTCTTTTCCTCGGTTTCCCTCTTTCCCATGAACTCTCTCTTTCCCTTCTTTCTCCTCGACTCTTTCTTTTCTCTGCTTTCCCTCTTCTGCATTGACTCACTCTTGTACCTCTTCCCCCCTCTTCTGTCTCTTTTCCCTGGTTTCCCCTTTTTCATGAACTCTCTCTTTCCCATCTTTTTCCTCACCCGTGTATTTTCCCTTCTTTTCCTTCGCCAGTCTCTTTTCAGTGGCTTCCCTCTTTGCCATGAACTCTCTCTTTCCCTTCTTTTCCCTTGAGTGTCTCTTTTCCCTGCTTTTCATTTCTGCCCTCGCCTGTCTCTTTCCCAGTTTTTTCCATCAACTGTCTCTTTTCCATCTTTTCTCCTCGCCTGTCTCTTTTCCCTGTTTTCCATCTTCTGCATTAACTCTCTCTTTTAGCTCTATTCCCCTTGCCCCTCTGTTTTCCCTGGTTTCCATGAACTCTCTCTTCCTCTTCTTTCTCCTCGACTGTTTCTTTTCTCTGCTTTCCCTCTTCTGCATTGACTCTCTCTTGTACCTCTTCCCCCCTCTTCTGTCTCTTTTCCCTGGTTTCCCTTTTTCCATGAACTCTCTCTTTCCCCTCTTTTTCCTCGCCCGTGTCTTTTCCCTTCTTTTCCTTCGCCTGTCTCTTTTCCGCGGTTACCCTCTTTTGCATGAACTGTCTCTTTCCCTTCTTTCTCCTCGACAGTTTCTTTACTCTGCTTTCCCTCTTCTGCATTAACTCTCTCTTCTACTTCTTTTCCCGTTACCTGTCTCTTTTACCTCGTTTTCCTTATTTTCCATGAACTCTCTCTCCCCCTGCTTTTCCCTTGCCTGTCTCTTTTCCCTGCTATTCGTCTTTGCCCTCGCCTCTTTCCCCCCTTTTTCCGTCAACTGTCTCTCTTCCATCTTTCCCCCTCGCCTCTTTTCCTCGTTTTCCCTCTTTTCCATGAACCCTCTCCCGTCTTTCTCCCTCGCCTGTCTTTTTTCCTCAGTTTCCCTTTTCCCATGAACTCTCTCTTTCCCCTCTTTTCCCTCGACTCTGTCTTGTCCCTGCTATTCTTCTTTGCCCTCGCCTGTCTCTTTCCCCCCCTTTTCCATCAACTGTCTCTCTTCCACCTTTCCCACTTGCCTGTCTCTTTTCCTCGGTTTCCCTCTTTCCCATGAACTCTCTCTTTCCCTTCTTTCCCCTCGAATGTTTCTTTTCTCTGCTTTCCCTCTTCTGCATTGACTCTCTCTTGTACCTCTTTCCCCCTCGCCTGTCTCTTTTCCTCGCGTTCCCTCTTTTCCATGAACTCTCTCTCCCCCTTCTTTTCCTTCGCCCGCCTCTTTTCCCTGGCTTCCCTCTTCTGCATTAACTCTCTCTTTTAGTTTTTGCCCCCCCCCCCCACCGGTTCCCCCCTTTTCAATGCACTCTCTCTTTCCCTTCTTTTCCCCTCGCCTGATTTTTTCCCCTGGCTTCCCTCTTTGCCATGAACTCTCTCTTCCCCTTCTTTTTCCTCGACTGTCTGTTTTCCCTGGTTTTCTTTTTCCCACGAACTCTCTCTATCCCTTCTTTTCCCTCAAATGTCTCTTTTTCCTGGCTGCCCCCTTCTGCATTAGGTCTCTGTCGCAGTAGAGACGGACACGACAAACATCAGATTGTGCCAAAAATGGCCACTTTATTGTTCTAACAAGCCTTTTTTATAACCTTCTTCAGGGTATGTGTTCATATATGATTGGTTTAGTTAGTAACTAACAATTCATGATTGGGTAACAGTTTTTCTGCGGATTTGTCAAGACGGTTCTTCTTATCACTTTCTTGCTTGGGACTTTCCAGACTCTCAAGGATACACCACGAGCTGCTCAAGGTCACGCTGCTCATGCACCGTCAGGCATTCAGCAGATTTGCTGCATTCCCCGACAGGTCTCTCTTTTAGCTCTTTCCCCCTCGCCTGTCTCTTTTCCCTGGCTTTCCTCTTTTCCATGAAATCTCTCTTCCCCTTTTTTCCCCTCAACTGTCTCTTTTCCCTGGTTTTCCTCTTTGCCCTCGCCTGTCTCTTTCCCCTCTTTTCCATCGCTTCTCTCTTTTACTTCTTTTCCCTCGACTGTCACTGTTCCCTGGTTTCCATCTTTTCCATGAACTCTCTCTTTCCCATCTTTTCTCCTCGCCTGTCTCTTTTCCCTGCTTTCCCTTGACTGTCCCTTTCCCCTTCTTTCCCTCTTCTGCATTAACTCTCTTTTACCCCTTTCCCCCTCGCCTGTCTCTTTTCCATAGCTTCCCTCTTTGCCATGAACTCTCTCTTTCCCTTCTTTCCCCTCAAGTGTTTCTTTTCCCTGCTTTTCGTTTCTGACCTCTCCTGTCTCTTTCCCAGTTTTTTCCATCAACTGTCTCTTTTCCATCTTTTCTCCTCGCCTGTCTCTTTTCCCTGGTTTCCCTCTTTTCCATGTACTCTTTCTTTCCCTTCTTTTCCCTCGACTGTCTCTTTTCCCTGCTTTTCGTCTTTGCCGCCGCCTCTCTCTTTCCACTGTGTTTCCCATCAACTGTCTCTCTTCCATCTTTCCCCCTTGCCTGTCTATTTTCCCTGGTTTCCTTCTTTTCCATGAACTCTCTCTTCCCCTTCTTTTCCCTCGACTATCTCTTTTCCCTGGTTTTCCTGTTTGCCGTCTCCTGTCACTTTCCCCTTTTTCCTCGCCTGTCTCTTTTTCTTCTTCTACCCTCGCCCATCTCTTTCCCCTGCTTTCCGTCTTCTGCATTAACTCTGTTTTATCCCTTTCCCCCATCGCCTGTCTCTTTTCCATAGCTTCCCTCTTTTCCATGAACTCTCTCTTCCCCTTCTTTTCCCTCGACTGTCTCTTTTGCCTGTTTTTCCTGTTTGCCGTCAACTGTCTCTTTCCTCTCTTTTCCTCGCTTGTCTCTTTTACCTCTTTTAGCCTCGACTGTTTTTTTCCCGGTTTCCCTCTTTTCCATGAACTCTGTCTTTCCTTTCTTTGCCCTTGCCTGTTTCTTTTCCCTGATTTTCCATCAACTGTCTCTTCTCCATCTTGTCCCTTCGACTCTCTCTTTTCCCTGGTTTCCCTCTTTTCCATGAACTCTCTCTTCCCCTTTTGTTCCCTCGCCCGTCTCTTTCCCTTGGTTTCCCTCTTCTGCATTAACTTTCTCTTTTAGCTCTTTCCCCCTCGCCTCTTTTCCCTGGTTTCCCTCTTTCACATGAACTCTCTCTCTCACTTCTTTTCCCTCGCCTGTCTCTTTTCCCTGCTATTCGTCTTTGCCCTCGACTGTCTGTTTTCCCCCTTTTCCTGTCAACTGTCTCTATTCCATCTTTCCCCCTCGCCTGTCTCATTTCCTTGGTTTCCCTCTTTTCCATGAACTCTCTCTTTCCCTTCTTTTCCCCCGACTGTCTCTTTTGCCTGCTTTTCTCCTTTGCCCTCTCCTCTCTCATTCCCCACTTTTTCCATCAAATTTCTCTCTTCCACTTTCCCCCCGGCCTGTCTCTTTTCCTCGGTTTCCCTCTTTCCCATGAACTCTCTCTTTCCCTTCTTTCTCCTCGACTCTTTCTTTTCTCTGCTTTCCCTCTTCTGCATTGACTCACTCTTGTACCTCTTCCCCCCTCTTCTGTCTCTTTTCCCTGGTTTCCCCTTTTTCATGAACTCTCTCTTTCCCATCTTTTTCCTCACCCGTGTATTTTCCCTTCTTTTCCTTCGCCAGTCTCTTTTCAGTGGCTTCCCTCTTTGCCATGAACTCTCTCTTTCCCTTCTTTTCCCTTGAGTGTCTCTTTTCCCTGCTTTTCATTTCTGCCCTCGCCTGTCTCTTTCCCAGTTTTTTCCATCAACTGTCTCTTTTCCATCTTTTCTCCTCGCCTGTCTCTTTTCCCTGTTTTCCATCTTCTGCATTAACTCTCTCTTTTAGCTCTATTCCCCTTGCCCCTCTGTTTTCCCTGGTTTCCATGAACTCTCTCTTCCTCTTCTTTCTCCTCGACTGTTTCTTTTCTCTGCTTTCCCTCTTCTGCATTGACTCTCTCTTGTACCTCTTCCCCCCTCTTCTGTCTCTTTTCCCTGGTTTCCCTTTTTCCATGAACTCTCTCTTTCCCCTCTTTTTCCTCGCCCGTGTCTTTTCCCTTCTTTTCCTTCGCCTGTCTCTTTTCCGCGGTTACCCTCTTTTGCATGAACTGTCTCTTTCCCTTCTTTCTCCTCGACAGTTTCTTTACTCTGCTTTCCCTCTTCTGCATTAACTCTCTCTTCTACTTCTTTTCCCGTTACCTGTCTCTTTTACCTCGTTTTCCTTATTTTCCATGAACTCTCTCTCCCCCTGCTTTTCCCTTGCCTGTCTCTTTTCCCTGCTATTCGTCTTTGCCCTCGCCTCTTTCCCCCCTTTTTCCGTCAACTGTTTCTCTTCCATCTTTCCCCCTCGCCTCTTTTCCTCGTTTTCCCTCTTTTCCATGAACCCTCTCCCGTCTTTCTCCCTCGCCTGTCTTTTTTCCTCAGTTTCCCTTTTTCCATGAACTCTCTCTTTCCCCTCTTTTCCCTCGACTCTGTCTTGTCCCTGCTATTCTTCTTTGCCCTCGCCTGTCTCTTTCCCCCCCTTTTCCATCAACTGTCTCTCTTCCACCTTTCCCACTTGCCTGTCTCTTTTCCTCGGTTTCCCTCTTTCCCATGAACTCTCTCTTTCCCTTCTTTCCCCTCGAATGTTTCTTTTCTCTGCTTTCCCTCTTCTGCATTGACTCTCTCTTGTACCTCTTTCCCCCTCGCCTGTCTCTTTTCCTCGCGTTCCCTCTTTTCCATGAACTCTCTCTCCCCCTTCTTTTCCTTCGCCCGCCTCTTTTCCCTGGCTTCCCTCTTCTGCATTAACTCTCTCTTTTAGTTTTTGCCCCCCCCTCACCGGTTCCCCCCTTTTCAATGCACTCTCTCTTTCCCTTCTTTTCCCCTCGCCTGATTTTTTCCCCTGGCTTCCCTCTTTGCCATGAACTCTCTCTTCCCCTTCTTTTTCCTCGACTGTCTGTTTTCCCTGGTTTTCTTTTTCCCACGAACTCTCTCTATCCCTTCTTTTCCCTCAAATGTCTCTTTTTCCTGGCTGCCCCCTTCTGCATTAGGTCTCTGTCGCAGTAGAGACGGACACGACAAACATCAGATTGTGCCAAAAATGGCCACTTTATTGTTCTAACAAGCCTTTTTTATAACCTTCTTCAGGGTATGTGTTCATATATGATTGGTTTAGTTAGTAACTAACAATTCATGATTGGGTAACAGTTTTTCTGCGGATTTGTCAAGACGGTTCTTCTTATCACTTTCTTGCTCGGGACTTTCCAGACTCTCAAGGATACACCACGAGCTGCTCAAGGTCACGCTGCTCATGCACCATCAGGCATTCAGCAGATTTGCTGCATTCCCCGACAGGTCTCTCTTTTAGCTCTTTCCCCCTCGCCTGTCTCTTTTCCCTGGCTTTCCTCTTTTCCATGAAATCTCTCTTCCCCTTTTTTCCCCTCAACTGTCTCTTTTCCCTGGTTTTCCTCTTTGCCCTCGCCTGTCTCTTTCCCCTCTTTTCCATCGCTTCTCTCTTTTACTTCTTTTCCCTCGACTGTCACTGTTCCCTGGTTTCCATCTTTTCCATGAACTCTCTCTTTCCCATCTTTTCTCCTCGCCTGTCTCTTTTCCCTGCTTTCCCTTGACTGTCCCTTTCCCCTTCTTTCCCTCTTCTGCATTAACTCTCTTTTACCCCTTTCCCCCTCGCCTGTCTCTTTTCCATAGCTTCCCTCTTTGCCATGAACTCTCTCTTTCCCTTCTTTCCCCTCAAGTGTTTCTTTTCCCTGCTTTTCGTTTCTGACCTCTCCTGTCTCTTTCCCAGTTTTTTCCATCAACTGTCTCTTTTCCATCTTTTCTCCTCGCCTGTCTCTTTTCCCTGGTTTCCCTCTTTTCCATGTACTCTTTCTTTCCCTTCTTTTCCCTCGACTGTCTCTTTTCCCTGCTTTTCGTCTTTGCCGCCGCCTCTCTCTTTCCACTGTGTTTCCCATCAACTGTCTCTCTTCCATCTTTCCCCCTTGCCTGTCTATTTTCCCTGGTTTCCTTCTTTTCCATGAACTCTCTCTTCCCCTTCTTTTCCCTCGACTATCTCTTTTCCCTGGTTTTCCTGTTTGCCGTCTCCTGTCACTTTCCCCTTTTTCCTCGCCTGTCTCTTTTTCTTCTTCTACCCTCGCCCATCTCTTTCCCCTGCTTTCCGTCTTCTGCATTAACTCTGTTTTATCCCTTTCCCCCATCGCCTGTCTCTTTTCCATAGCTTCCCTCTTTGCCATGAACTCTCTCTTTCCCTTCTTTTCCCTTGAGTGTCTCTTTTCCCTGCTTTTCATTTCTGCCCTCGCCTGTCTCTTTCCCAGTTTTTTCCATCAACTGTCTCTTTTCCATCTTTTCTCCTCGCCTGTCTCTTTTCCCTGTTTTCCATCTTCTGCATTAACTCTCTCTTTTAGCTCTATTCCCCTTGCCCCTCTGTTTTCCCTGGTTTCCATGAACTCTCTCTTCCTCTTCTTTCTCCTCGACTGTTTCTTTTCTCTGCTTTCCCTCTTCTGCATTGACTCTCTCTTGTACCTCTTCCCCCCTCTTCTGTCTCTTTTCCCTGGTTTCCCTTTTTCCATGAACTCTCTCTTTCCCCTCTTTTTCCTCGCCCGTGTCTTTTCCCTTCTTTTCCTTCGCCTGTCTCTTTTCCGCGGTTACCCTCTTTTGCATGAACTGTCTCTTTCCCTTCTTTCTCCTCGACAGTTTCTTTACTCTGCTTTCCCTCTTCTGCATTAACTCTCTCTTCTACTTCTTTTCCCGTTACCTGTCTCTTTTACCTCGTTTTCCTTATTTTCCATGAACTCTCTCTCCCCCTGCTTTTCCCTTGCCTGTCTCTTTTCCCTGCTATTCGTCTTTGCCCTCGCCTCTTTCCCCCCTTTTTCCGTCAACTGTCTCTCTTCCATCTTTCCCCCTCGCCTCTTTTCCTCGTTTTCCCTCTTTTCCATGAACCCTCTCCCGTCTTTCTCCCTCGCCTGTCTTTTTTCCTCAGTTTCCCTTTTCCCATGAACTCTCTCTTTCCCCTCTTTTCCCTCGACTCTGTCTTGTCCCTGCTATTCTTCTTTGCCCTCGCCTGTCTCTTTCCCCCCCTTTTCCATCAACTGTCTCTCTTCCACCTTTCCCACTTGCCTGTCTCTTTTCCTCGGTTTCCCTCTTTCCCATGAACTCTCTCTTTCCCTTCTTTCCCCTCGAATGTTTCTTTTCTCTGCTTTCCCTCTTCTGCATTGACTCTCTCTTGTACCTCTTTCCCCCTCGCCTGTCTCTTTTCCTCGCGTTCCCTCTTTTCCATGAACTCTCTCTCCCCCTTCTTTTCCTTCGCCCGCCTCTTTTCCCTGGCTTCCCTCTTCTGCATTAACTCTCTCTTTTAGTTTTTGCCCCCCCCTCACCGGTTCCCCCCTTTTCAATGCACTCTCTCTTTCCCTTCTTTTCCCCTCGCCTGATTTTTTCCCCTGGCTTCCCTCTTTGCCATGAACTCTCTCTTCCCCTTCTTTTTCCTCGACTGTCTGTTTTCCCTGGTTTTCTTTTTCCCACGAACTCTCTCTATCCCTTCTTTTCCCTCAAATGTCTCTTTTTCCTGGCTGCCCCCTTCTGCATTAGGTCTCTGTCGCAGTAGAGACGGACACGACAAACATCAGATTGTGCCAAAAATGGCCACTTTATTGTTCTAACAAGCCTTTTTTATAACCTTCTTCAGGGTATGTGTTCATATATGATTGGTTTAGTTAGTAACTAACAATTCATGATTGGGTAACAGTTTTTCTGCGGATTTGTCAAGACGGTTCTTCTTATCACTTTCTTGCTCGGGACTTTCCAGACTCTCAAGGATACACCACGAGCTGCTCAAGGTCACGCTGCTCATGCACCATCAGGCATTCAGCAGATTTGCTGCATTCCCCGACAGGTCTCTCTTTTAGCTCTTTCCCCCTCGCCTGTCTCTTTTCCCTGGCTTTCCTCTTTTCCATGAAATCTCTCTTCCCCTTTTTTCCCCTCAACTGTCTCTTTTCCCTGGTTTTCCTCTTTGCCCTCGCCTGTCTCTTTCCCCTCTTTTCCATCGCTTCTCTCTTTTACTTCTTTTCCCTCGACTGTCACTGTTCCCTGGTTTCCATCTTTTCCATGAACTCTCTCTTTCCCATCTTTTCTCCTCGCCTGTCTCTTTTCCCTGCTTTCCCTTGACTGTCCCTTTCCCCTTCTTTCCCTCTTCTGCATTAACTCTCTTTTACCCCTTTCCCCCTCGCCTGTCTCTTTTCCATAGCTTCCCTCTTTGCCATGAACTCTCTCTTTCCCTTCTTTCCCCTCAAGTGTTTCTTTTCCCTGCTTTTCGTTTCTGACCTCTCCTGTCTCTTTCCCAGTTTTTTCCATCAACTGTCTCTTTTCCATCTTTTCTCCTCGCCTGTCTCTTTTCCCTGGTTTCCCTCTTTTCCATGTACTCTTTCTTTCCCTTCTTTTCCCTCGACTGTCTCTTTTCCCTGCTTTTCGTCTTTGCCGCCGCCTCTCTCTTTCCACTGTGTTTCCCATCAACTGTCTCTCTTCCATCTTTCCCCCTTGCCTGTCTATTTTCCCTGGTTTCCTTCTTTTCCATGAACTCTCTCTTCCCCTTCTTTTCCCTCGACTATCTCTTTTCCCTGGTTTTCCTGTTTGCCGTCTCCTGTCACTTTCCCCTTTTTCCTCGCCTGTCTCTTTTTCTTCTTCTACCCTCGCCCATCTCTTTCCCCTGCTTTCCGTCTTCTGCATTAACTCTGTTTTATCCCTTTCCCCCATCGCCTGTCTCTTTTCCATAGCTTCCCTCTTTGCCATGAACTCTCTCTTCCCCTTCTTTTCCCTCGACTGTCTCTTTTGCCTGTTTTTCCTGTTTGCCGTCAACTGTCTCTTTCCTCTCTTTTCCTCGCTTGTCTCTTTTACCTCTTTTAGCCTCGACTGTCTTTTTCCCGGTTTCCCTCTTTTCCATGAACTCTGTCTTTCCTTTCTTTGCCCTTGCCTGTTTCTTTTCCCTGATTTTCCATCAACTGTCTCTTCTCCATCTTGTCCCTTCGACTCTCTCTTTTCCCTGGTTTCCCTCTTTTCCATGAACTCTCTCTTCCCCTTTTGTTCCCTCGCCCGTCTCTTTCCCTTGGTTTCCCTCTTCTGCATTAACTTTCTCTTTTAGCTCTTTCCCCCTCGCCTCTTTTCCCTGGTTTCCCTCTTTCACATGAACTCTCTCTCTCACTTCTTTTCCCTCGCCTGTCTCTTTTCCCTGCTATTCGTCTTTGCCCTCGACTGTCTGTTTCCCCCCTTTTCCTGTCAACTGTCTCTATTCCATCTTTCCCCCTCGCCTGTCTCATTTCCTTGGTTTCCCTCTTTTCCATGAACTCTCTCTTTCCCTTCTTTTCCCCCGACTGTCTCTTTTGCCTGCTTTTCTCCTTTGCCCTCTCCTCTCTCATTCCCCACTTTTTCCATCAAATTTCTCTCTTCCACTTTCCCCCCGGCCTGTCTCTTTTCCTCGGTTTCCCTCTTTTCCATGAACTCTCGCTTTCCCTTCTTTTCCCTCGAATGTGTCTTGTCCCACTATTCGTCTTTGCCCTCACCTGTCTCTTTCCCCACCTTTTCCATCAACTCTCTCTCTACCATCTTTTTCACTCGACTGTCTCTTTTCCTCGATTTCCCTCTTTCCCATGAACTCTCTCTTTCCCTTCTTTCTCCTCGACTCTTTCTTTTCTCTGCTTTCCCTCTTCTGCATTGACTCACTCTTGTACCTCTTCCCCCCTCTTCTGTCTCTTTTCCCTGGTTTCCCCTTTTTCATGAACTCTCTCTTTCCCATCTTTTTCCTCACCCGTGTATTTTCCCTTCTTTTCCTTCGCCAGTCTCTTTTCAGTGGCTTCCCTCTTTGCCATGAACTCTCTCTTTCCCTTCTTTTCCCTTGAGTGTCTCTTTTCCCTGCTTTTCATTTCTGCCCTCGCCTGTCTCTTTCCCAGTTTTTTCCATCAACTGTCTCTTTTCCATCTTTTCTCCTCGCCTGTCTCTTTTCCCTGTTTTCCATCTTCTGCATTAACTCTCTCTTTTAGCTCTATTCCCCTTGCCCCTCTGTTTTCCCTGGTTTCCATGAACTCTCTCTTCCTCTTCTTTCTCCTCGACTGTTTCTTTTCTCTGCTTTCCCTCTTCTGCATTGACTCTCTCTTGTACCTCTTCCCCCCTCTTCTGTCTCTTTTCCCTGGTTTCCCTTTTTCCATGAACTCTCTCTTTCCCCTCTTTTTCCTCGCCCGTGTCTTTTCCCTTCTTTTCCTTCGCCTGTCTCTTTTCCGCGGTTACCCTCTTTTGCATGAACTGTCTCTTTCCCTTCTTTCTCCTCGACAGTTTCTTTACTCTGCTTTCCCTCTTCTGCATTAACTCTCTCTTCTACTTCTTTTCCCGTTACCTGTCTCTTTTACCTCGTTTTCCTTATTTTCCATGAACTCTCTCTCCCCCTGCTTTTCCCTTGCCTGTCTCTTTTCCCTGCTATTCGTCTTTGCCCTCGCCTCTTTCCCCCCTTTTTCCGTCAACTGTCTCTCTTCCATCTTTCCCCCTCGCCTCTTTTCCTCGTTTTCCCTCTTTTCCATGAACCCTCTCCCGTCTTTCTCCCTCGCCTGTCTTTTTTCCTCAGTTTCCCTTTTTCCATGAACTCTCTCTTTCCCCTCTTTTCCCTCGACTCTGTCTTGTCCCTGCTATTCTTCTTTGCCCTCGCCTGTCTCTTTCCCCCCCTTTTCCATCAACTGTCTCTCTTCCACCTTTCCCACTTGCCTGTCTCTTTTCCTCGGTTTCCCTCTTTCCCATGAACTCTCTCTTTCCCTTCTTTCCCCTCGAATGTTTCTTTTCTCTGCTTTCCCTCTTCTGCATTGACTCTCTCTTGTACCTCTTTCCCCCTCGCCTGTCTCTTTTCCTCGCGTTCCCTCTTTTCCATGAACTCTCTCTCCCCCTTCTTTTCCTTCGCCCGCCTCTTTTCCCTGGCTTCCCTCTTCTGCATTAACTCTCTCTTTTAGTTTTTGCCCCCCCCTCACCGGTTCCCCCCTTTTCAATGCACTCTCTCTTTCCCTTCTTTTCCCCTCGCCTGATTTTTTCCCCTGGCTTCCCTCTTTGCCATGAACTCTCTCTTCCCCTTCTTTTTCCTCGACTGTCTGTTTTCCCTGGTTTTCTTTTTCCCACGAACTCTCTCTATCCCTTCTTTTCCCTCAAATGTCTCTTTTTCCTGGCTGCCCCCTTCTGCATTAGGTCTCTGTCGCAGTAGAGACGGACACGACAAACATCAGATTGTGCCAAAAATGGCCACTTTATTGTTCTAACAAGCCTTTTTTATAACCTTCTTCAGGGTATGTGTTCATATATGATTGGTTTAGTTAGTAACTAACAATTCATGATTGGGTAACAGTTTTTCTGCGGATTTGTCAAGACGGTTCTTCTTATCACTTTCTTGCTCGGGACTTTCCAGACTCTCAAGGATACACCACAAGCTGCTCAAGGTCACGCTGCTCATGCACCGTCAGGCATTCAGCAGATTTGCTGCATTCCCCGACAGGTCTCTCTTTTAGCTCTTTCCCCCTCGCCTGTCTCTTTTCCCTGGCTTTCCTCTTTTCCATGAAATCTCTCTTCCCCTTTTTTCCCCTCAACTGTCTCTTTTCCCTGGTTTTCCTCTTTGCCCTCGCCTGTCTCTTTCCCCTCTTTTCCATCGCTTCTCTCTTTTACTTCTTTTCCCTCGACTGTCTCTTTCCCCTCTTTTCCATCGCTTCTCTCTTTTACTTCTTTTCCCTCGACTGTCACTGTTCCCTGGTTTCCATATTTTCCATGAACTCTCTCTTTCCCATCTTTTCTCCTCGCCTGTCTCTTTTCCCTGCTTTCCCTTGACTGTCCCTTTCCCCTTCTTTCCCTCTTCTGCATTAACTCTCTTTTACCCCTTTCCCCCTCGCCTGTCTCTTTTCCATAGCTTCCCTCTTTGCCATGAACTCTCTCTTTCCCTTCTTTCCCCTCAAGTGTTTCTTTTCCCTGCTTTTCGTTTCTGACCTCTCCTGTCTCTTTCCCAGTTTTTTCCATCAACTGTCTCTTTTCCATCTTTTCTCCTCGCCTGTCTCTTTTCCCTGGTTTCCCTCTTTTCCATGTACTCTTTCTTTCCCTTCTTTTCCCTCGACTGTCTCTTTTCCCTGCTTTTCGTCTTTGCCGCCGCCTCTCTCTTTCCACTGTGTTTCCCATCAACTGTCTCTCTTCCATCTTTCCCCCTTGCCTGTCTATTTTCCCTGGTTTCCTTCTTTTCCATGAACTCTCTCTTCCCCTTCTTTTCCCTCGACTATCTCTTTTCCCTGGTTTTCCTGTTTGCCGTCTCCTGTCACTTTCCCCTTTTTCCTCGCCTGTCTCTTTTTCTTCTTCTACCCTCGCCCATCTCTTTCCCCTGCTTTCCGTCTTCTGCATTAGCTCTGTTTTATCGCTTTCCCCCATCGCCTGTCTCTTTTCCATGGCTTCCCTCTTTTCCATGAACTCTCTCTTCCCCTTCTTTTCCCTCGACTGTCTCTTTTGCCTGTTTTTCCTGTTTGCCGTCAACTGTCTCTTTCCTCTCTTTTCCTCGCTTGTCTCTTTTACCTCTTTTAGCCTCGACTGTCTTTTTCCCGGTTTCCCTCTTTTCCATGAACTCTGTCTTTCCTTTCTTTGCCCTTGCCTGTTTCTTTTCCCTGATTTTCCATCAACTGTCTCTTCTCCATCTTGTCCCTTCGACTCTCTCTTTTCCCTGGTTTCCCCCTTCTGCATTAACTCTCCCTTTTTTAGCTTGTTTCCCTTCGCCTCTCTCTTTTCCCTGGTTTCCCTCTTGTCCATGAACTCTCTCTTCCCCTCCTTTTCCCTTGCCTGTGTCTTTTCCCTTTTTCCCCATCACCTGTCTCTTTTCCATCTTTTCCCCTTGCCTCTTTCCCCTATTTTTCTATGAACTTTTTCTTTCCCTTCTTTTCCCTCAACTGTCTCTTTCCCCTGGTTTTCCTCTTTTCCCTCGCCTGTCTCTTTTTCCTCTTTTCCGTCGCTTGCCTCTTTTACCTCTTTTCCCCTCGCCCGTCTCATTTCCCTGTTTTCCCTCTTTTCCATGAACTCTCTTTTCCCCTTCTTTCCCCTCGCCTGTCTCTTTTCCCTGCTTTCCCTCTTCTGCTTTAACTCTATCCTTTTACCTATTTCCCCTAGCCCGTTTCTTTTCCCTGGCTTCCTTTTTTTTGTATGAATTCTCTTTTCCCCTTCTTTTCCCTCGCCCGCCCCTTTTCCCTGGTTTCCATCTTGTCCATGAACTCTCTCTTCCCCTTCTTTTCCCTCGACTGTGTCTTTTCCCTGGTTTCCCTCTTTCCCATGAACTCACTTTCTCCCTTCTTTTCCCTCGCCTGTCTCTTTTCCCTGCTATTCGTTTCTGCCCTCGCCTCTTCCCCCCCTTTTCCGTCAACTGTCTCTCTTCCATCTTTCTCCCTCACCTTTTTCCTCGTTCTCCCTCTTTCCCATGAACTCTCTCTTTCCCTTCTTTCTCCTCGACTGTTTCTTTTCTCTGCTTTCCCTCTTCTGCATTGACTCTCTCTTGTACCTCTTCCCCCCTCTTCTGTCTCTTTTTCCTGGTTTTATCTTTTTCCATGAACTCTCTCTTTCCCCTCTTTTTCCTCGCCCGTGTCTTTTCCCTTCTTTTCCTTTGCCTGTCTCTTTTCCGTGGTTACCCTCTTTTGCATGAACTGTCTCTTTCCCTTCTTTCTCCTCGACAGTTTCTTTACTCTGCTTTCCCTCTTCTGCATTAACTCTCTCTTCTACTTCTTTTCCCCTTGCCTGTCTCTTTTTCCTGGTTTTCCTTATTTACCATGAAGTCTCTCTCCCCCTGCTTTTCCCTCGCCTGTCTCTCCCCCCCCCTTTTCCATCAACTGTCTCTCTTCCATCTTTCCCACTGGCCTGTCTCTTTTCCGCGGTTACCCTCTTTTACATGAACTGTCTCTTTCCCTTCTTTCTCCTCGACAGTTTCTTTTCTCTGCTTTCCCTCTTCTGCAGTGACTCACTCCTGTACCTCTTCCCCCCTCTTCTGTCTCTTTTTCCTGGTTTCCCCTTTTCCATGAACTCTCTCTTTCCCCTCTTTTCCCTCGACTGTGTCTTGTCCCTGCTTCTCGTCTTTGCCCTCGCCTCTCTCTTTCCACGGTTTTTCCATCTTTCCCCCTCGCCTGTCTCTTTTCCTCGCTTTCCCTCTTTTCCATGAACTCTCACTTTCCCTTCTTTTACCTCGAATGTGTCTTGTCCCACTATTCTTCCTTGCCCTCGCCTGTCTCTTTCCCCCCCTTTTCCCTCAACTGTCTCTCTTCCATCTTTCCCATTGGCCTGTCTCTTTTCCTCGGTTTCCCTCTTTCCCATGAACTCTCTTTCCCCCTTCTTTTCCCTCGACTGTCTCTTTTGCCTGTTTTTCCTGTTTGCCATCACCTGTCTCTTTCCCCTCTTTTCCTCGCTTGTCTCTTTTACCTCTTTTAGCCTCGACTGTCTCTTTTCCCTGGTTTCCTGTCAGCAAACCTACTGAATGCCTGACGGTGCATGAGCAGCGTGACCTTGAGCAGCTCGTGGTGTATCCTTGAGAGTCTGGAAAGTCCCGAGCAAGAAAGTGATAAGAAGAACCGTCTTGACAAATCCGCAGAAAAACTTACCCAGTCATGAATTGTTAGTTACTAACTAAACCAATCATATATGAACACATACCCTGAAGAAGGTTATAAAAAAGGCTTGTTAGAACAATAAAGTGGCCATTTTGGCACAATCTGATGTTTGTCGTGTCCGTCTCTACTGCGACAAATGGTGACCCCGACGTGATTGGGTGAAGTGATCATTTAAAGAACGTATTTCGGTACTAGACAGAAATATAGCAGCGGCGGGGAGAGCTGCGGAGAAGTATTGTGGCGGCGGGGAGAGCTGCGGAGACAGAGCCTGGTGAAGCTGAGAGCAGAGGGAGTCTGCTTGGTCCGGACCTGAACTTCGACACCCAAAAAGGTGAGCCACCGGGGACTAAACTGTTAGAATGGGGCAGCAATTAACAAAAGAAGAGGAGACAATTTTGTCTACCTGGAAAGCCCTATTAAAAAGAAAAGGGGTTAAAACCACTGAACAAAACCTGAAAAACATTTTGATATGGAGTAAGATGCAAGGCTTTGAAGCCACAACAGTTACTGCATTCAGTGTGAGTGCATGGCAAGCAGTAGGATGGAAAATATTGGATGAGATCTCTAAAGGACAGAAAGAGGCATGTGAGTTGGCGATTATATGGCGTCTATTAAGCGAGACCCTGAAGGAATGGAAAGCAGAATGTGAGGCGAATGATGAGCAAAAGAAAGATGAAAAACCAGAAAGTGTTAGGAAGGGGAAAGATTGTAGCCAAGGAACAAATGAAGCCGATGCCGCAGCATCAGCGGTAGCAGGCAGGAAACCCCTCACGGGCAAAAGCAGATCATGCCCTCATCCTCCACCTCCTCCACCCCCTCCACCTCCCCGTCCTCCGCCATTAAATATTTTACAGGGCGATGAGGGGCCCTCCCCACCCAGTGGTGCAGCAGCGGCACCTAGCGGTGCAGCAGCAGAAGAGGTGACCCCATCGGCCCCCCCCGAGGAGGAACATACGGCGAATCCGGCGAATAACACAGAGCCGGAAAGTGAGAACAAAAATGAAAGTGAGGGAGAAGAAGCTTTAACTGCCGCTATGCAAGCTCTGCATCTTACAGATAAAACCATAGTGAAAAAAGCCCCCCCATGGACTCTCCCTCCCTCCACAGTAACTGTAGTCCCAAGATCCCCTGATCAATTTTGGGAGGGAGTTAGGAAATATGCTGCCGAAGCTGGCAACTGGGATCTAGTTGAACGCCTCAGCCTGTGCTCTCCAATACCAGCATGTCCGAAGCCTGTAAACATAACAGCAGAGGCTCCTGGTACATTCCCTGTTTTCAAAGCTGCTGCAGGCACAAACCAGCACGATGAGCACAATCCAATTGGCTGGAAAGTGGTGCAGGATTTGCAGAATAAAGCACAAAAATTTGGAATCAATTCTCCTGAGGTGATGCAACTTATTCGAATAATCAGCACGGATCTGCTGTGTCCATATGACATTACACATCTCGCACAGGTGCTGTTTCAGCCTGTGCAGTTACAAGTGTTTCAATCTACTTGGAGGCAGATGGCACGCGCAGCAGCGCAGAATAATTTGCGACTGCCACAGGGTGACCCGAGGCTTGGCCTTGGAGAGGATGCTTTGCTTGGTGAAGGGCCGTTTAGTAACCCTCAACTGCAGGCTACATGGCCTCCGATTGTTCTCGAACAGGCACAGCAAGTAGGAATTATGGCATTAAAGCGAACCATGGAACTAGCAGCTCCGAAGCAAAAATACACTGCTATCCACCAAGGCCCTAGAGAACCCTTTTTACAGTTTGTAGAAAAAATATCTGCCGCACTGGAAAAAACAGGTAGAAGATGATGTGCAAACAGCTAGCAAAAGATAATGCTAATGAAGACTGTCAAAAGATAATACAGGCTTTACCAGGAGATCCTTCTATTCCCGACATGGTGGCCGCATGTTCTAAAGTTGGGACAGTGGAACATAAGGTGGCTGCCCAGGCGGCAGCGCAAATGGCCGCCCTAGCTACTGTCATGAATATGAGACATTCAGGGAAATGCTTTGGGTGTGGCAGAGAAGGGCACATAAAGGCAGCTTGTCTGAACAGAACATCACCAGGTCAACAACTGGTGAACATCCCACCGGGGACTAACTGCAACAAATGCGGAAAACCAGGACATTTTGCAAAACAATGTCGTTCCAAATTTCATATTAATGGGCAGCCACTACAGGGAAACCACAAGAAGAGTGCGAGAGGGCGTGCGAAGACAACAAATCCCCTCCCAGCAGCCGGCCACCTCCCCTCTGTGAACAATTATCAGCCGCAACAGCTGGCTCAACAGGGTTGGATGTATCCACCAGCGACACAATAACTATAGTCACAAAGGACATCGTTAAGGTCCCTCTTGATGCAAAGGGTCCTATAGGATGAGGACTGAGTGCATTGCTACTGGGAAGATCAAGTAGCACGTTAAATGGGCTAATTGTGCATGTAGGAGTTATTGATGCTGATTTTACGGGTCAAATTTGCGTGCTGGTTTCAACCCCCTACCCACCACTAACAATCCCAAAAGGTACTTGCATTGCTCAACTTATTCCTTTTTCGAGTTGTGTTTCAAAAGCAGAACAGCGCCTGCGATGCGATGGAGGCTTCAGCTCTACAGGACCCCCTCAAGTCTGCTGGTCTCAGACTGTTTCATCATCCCGACCACATATGACGTGCACGCTTTCGAATCACGGACGATCGCCGAGCACAGTAAGGCTTGCGGGGCTCCTGGACACCGGAGCCGATGTGACTCATTGCTGATTATCTGTGGCCATCCACCTGGCCAACAGAGGATGTGGGTATAGGGGTAGTGGGGCTGGGAGGATCCACACGAGCAAGGACGGCAGCCACAGCAGTTCTGATTACCAATCCTGAGGGCCAACAAGCAGTCATTAAACCATATGTGACGGCAGCTCCCCTCAATTTATGGGGGAGGGATTGCTTGTCGCAATGGGGGGTGAGAATTACCACAGATTTTTAACGGGGGCCACTGTGTTGCAGGGTGTTAGACAACCCACGCTTGTTTTAACTTGGTTAACAAATAACCCTGTGTGGGTGGATCGGTGGCCCCTACCAATTGAAAAATTAAAGGCCCTGCAAGAATTGGTGGCAGAACAACTAGCTGCTGGACACATTGAACCCTCTCAGAGCCCATGGAATACTCCAGTGTTTGTGATAAAAAAGAAATCAGGAAAATGGCGATTTTTGCATGACCTGCAGCAAGTCAATGCTGTCATGGCCACGATGGGGGCTCTGCAACCAGGCATGCCTTCACCTGCCATGATCCCTCAAGATTGGGAAATCATTGTCATGGACCTTAAGGACTGTTTTTTTACGATACCATTAGCTTCCCAAGACAAAGAAAAATTTGCATTTTCTGTGCCTTCTATCAATCATGCAGAACCGGCAAAAAGATATCAATGGAGAGTTCTGCCGCAGGGCATGAAAAATTCGCCAACAATTTGTCAATGGTTTGTAGCACAAGCTTTGTCACCTTTAAGGGAAAAATTCCCTACTAGTTATTGTTATCATTACATGGATGACATTCTGTTAGCATCAGACAACAAGGAGCAGTTGAATGACATGGAGAATTTGGCCAGGAATTCATTGCAACAATATGGATTAGTTATTGCCCCTGAAAAGGTACAAAAAATAGAACCCTGGAAATATTTGGGAATGACAGTTACAAGCAAGCAGGTTGTGCCCCAACCTGTGAAACTCAACCTTGAGGTTAAGACACTCAATGATGTACAGAAACTGATGGGATCCTTGAACTGGATCAGGCCCTATCTTGGACTGACCAATTCGCAGTTGCAACCTTTATTAGAATTATTAAAAAATTCCACTGATCCAACAGAACCCAGAATATTAAATAAGGAAGCGTTGAATGTAATTCATATGGTGGAACAATGCATATGCAAGAAATTTGTTTCTCGAATAGATCTGTCTCAATTGGTACAATTCTTTGTACTAATTGACAAAACTGTGCCGTTTGGTGCTTTGGTGCAGTGGAATTCTGAGTGGGATGAACCATTACATATTTTAGAATGGATGTTTTTATCATTCCGGCCACGAAAAACTGCTCCTGGATTGTTTGAACTTATTGCTGATGTAATCATAAAAGCCAGAAAACGATGTTTAGAACTAACAGGACGTGATCCAGCTACGATTGTTTTCATAGAATCATAGAATCATAGAATCATTTCGGTTGGAAAAGACCTTCAAGATCATCGAGTCCAACCATTAACCATACCCCCTAAACCATGTCCCGGAGTACCCTGTCCACTCGCTTTTTGAATTACCTGTTCAAAATTGGTATTTTGAATGGTGTCTGGCGAACAATTACGAGCTGCAAGCGGCCATGGCAGGTTTTCAAGGACAGATATCGTATCATCTACCGTCACACCCGCTACTGAAATTTGCTCAAGAAATACCATTTGGTCAGAAAAATCTAAACCAGCCAGAACCTGTGAAAGGCCCCACTGTCTTTACAGATGGCTCGGGAAAAACAGGTAAAGCAGCAGTAGTATGGTATGAGAACAACAAAGTAGTATATCAAAATGGTTCCCCACAAGTAGTAGAGCTGCGTGCAATGGCTGTTGCTTTTTCTATTTTTTCTACTCCTGTAAATATTGTAACTGACTCAGCTTATGTAGCTAACTTAGTTTCTCGCCTAGACAAAGTGGTTTTGACCATGTCAGACAATCAATTATTATTTGATGTGCTTTTAGAACTCTGGAAAAGTATTCAACTATGGACAGAACCTTATTTTATCATGCACATCTGGAGTCATACCGCTTTACCAGGATTTTATACAGAAGGTAATGCCAGAGCAGATGCTCTTGTTTCTGCTATGGCTCTGAGCACTGTTCCTAACCTGAAGCAACAAGCTGTATTATCACATCAATTTTTTCATCAAGGTTTTTGAGCTTTACGGCAGCAGTTTGGTTTGTCCCATACTGAAGCTCGCTCCATTATAGCTGCCTGCCCTGATTGTCAAGGAACTCACACTCCAGTGTATTTTGGTACTAATCCCAGAGGCATGCAGGCTTTACAGATTTGGCAAACCGATGTTACTCATGTAAATGAATTTGGCCGACAGAAATATGTTCATGTTTCTATTGATACTTATTCTCATGCTTTGGTAGCAACAGCACATAATGCAGAAACAGGAAAAGATGTGATTCGACATTTGCAGAAGGCTTTCTCTATGCTTGGGGTGCCACGCCAAATTAAAATGGACAATGGCCCAGCATATGTTTCACGGAAAGTTCAAACATTTTTTAATTTGTGGGGTGTTACTCATGTTACAGGAATTCCCCCCTCCCCAACAGGACAAGCAATTGTTGAGCGTGCACATGGCACGTTGAAGCGGCAGCTTCAAAAACAAAAAGGGGGAATGATTGGGGAACCACCACAGGCATGTTTAGATAAAGCAGTTTATGTTCTTAACTTTCTCCATTATGGGGATAATTCTTCTCTACCTCCTCTTTTTCAACATTTCTCTTCTCTTTTTTCAACACAGAATTTACAAAAAGGCATCAAAGTACATGTTAAAGATTTAATTACTGGTCAGTGGAGTGGACCATGTGAGCTATTAACCTGGGGAAGGGGTTATGCTTGTGTCTCCACAGATGCCGGTCCTCGCTGGGTTCCTGCTTGGTGTGTTCGGCCTGTATTGGAACCTGCCTCAGGGTGAAGGATGGGTGGTCTCACAACCTAAACAAAATGTTTGGGTCACTTTAGCAGACATGACACATCAGGACACCATGTGTTTCGCCACCGCAAGCCCTGAAAATCCATTTTCTACATGCTTGGTAGGAATACCCGTGGACACATGGCCGAACCCACTGCGGATCCCGAATCTGTGTGGTTCTCCACAAAATTGTACAAAAAACTGGGATGGTGTGTATGCACACCTCTCGCAGGCTACCCAAGAGTTAGAATTACTAGGGTCTGTAGTGATGGATGCTTGTGTATTTTTTAATTACTCTTATAACAATACTGCTCGCCGAGGCCAAAATGTTAATCCAAATAGTATTCTCTATCGCAATGCAACTGCGTGGTGTAATTACACTGCACCTAATGCTTCACGATCCTCTGCTGTTCCTCTTGCGCTACCTCCTGGTGTGTTTTTAATCTGTGGAGATCGTGCCTGGGCAGGCATTCCATCTAAATTGAATGGAGGCCCGTGTAGCCTCGGACGCCTCATGTTATTAACACCAAATGTGTCAATGGTTCTGAACATGACTCGAAAACATAAGCGAATCCAAAGGGCTGTTCATCACTTTAGCAGTTCCTGTTGAGATAACATTGAATTCTGGAGTCCAGGCCAGATCATAGCAGCCTCCGTATTGGCACCAGGAGTTGGCGTTGCAAATGCCTTAAGAACTTTAAATAAATTGGGATGTTGGCTTAGCAAACAAACTAACGCTACCTCTTCAGCTTTAAGTGGCCTTCTAACTGACGTTGATAGCATTAGACATGCTACGCTACAAAATAGAGCTGCAATTGATTTTTTGCTTTTAGCACAAGGGCATGGTTGTGATGAGTTTGAAGGGATGTGTTGTATGAATCTATCCGATCACTCAGAATCCATTTACAGTAATATTCAACAATTAAAGAAGGAAGTCAGGAAGTTGACAAAAAGCGATGAGTCAGATTGGCTAACAAAGATGTTCAAGGGTTGGAGATTGTCTGGATGGTTGATATCTCTGCTCAAGACTGTGGGGGTAGTGATCTTGATAGGGATAACTGTGCTCCTAATGTTGCCCTGTTTTTTCAGCCTTCTGCAAAGGGCCCTGCAGAGAGCTGCTGGAGCAATATTTTTAGCACAAATACAAAAAGGGGGAATTGTCGGGGAATGCAGCAAACCTGCTGAATGCCTGACGGTGCATGAGCAGTGTGACCTTGAGCAGCTCGTGGTGTATCCTTGAGAGTCTGGAAAGTCCCGAGCAAGAAAGTGATAAGAAGAACCGTCTTGACGAATCCGCAGAAAAACTGTTACCCAATCATGAATTGTTAGTTACTAACTAAACCCTGAAGAAGGTTATAAAAAAAGCTTGTTAGAACAATAGTGGCCATTTTTGGCACAATCTGATGTTTTTCGTGTCCGTCTCTACTGCGACAGTTTCCCTCTTTTCCATGAACACTCTCTTACCCTTCTTTTCCCTCAACCGTCTCTTTTTCCCGGTTTCCCTCTTTTCCATGAACTCTGTCTTTCCTTTCTTTGCCCTCGCCTGTTTCTTTTCCCTGATTTTCCATCAACTGTCTCTTCTCCATCTTGTCCCTTCGACTCTCTCTTTTCCCTGGTTTCCCTCTTCTGCATTAACTCTCCCTTTTTTAGCTCGTTTCCCTTCGCCTGTCTCTTTTCCCTGGTTTCCCTCTTGTCCATGAACTCTCTGTTCCCCTTCTTTTCCCTCGCCTGTGTCTTTTCCCTTTTTTCCCATCACCTGTCTCTTTTCCATCTTTTTCCCTTGCCTCTTTCCCCTCTTTTTCTATGAACTCTCTCTTCCCCTTCCGTTCCCTCGCCTATCTCTTTTCTCTCTTTACCGTTGCTTATCTCTTTTACCTCTTTTCCCCTGGCCGTTCTCTTTTCCCTGTTTTCCCTCTTTTCCATGAACTCTCTTTTCCCCGGTTTCCCTCTTTTCCATGAACTCTCTTTTCCCCTTCTGTTCCCTCCACTATCTCTTTTCCCTGGTATTCCTGTTTGCCGTCACCTGTCTCTTTCCCCTCTTTTCCTCGCTTGTCTCTTTTACCTCTTTCAGCCTCGGCTTTCTCTTACCCCTAGTTTCCCTCTTCTGCATTAACTCTCTCTTTAAGCTCTTTCCCCTTCGCCTGTCTCTTTTCCCTCGTTTACATGTTTTCCATGGACTCTCTTCCCCTTCTGTTCCCTCGCCTATCTGTTTTCCCTGTTTCCCCCCTTTTCCATGAACTCTCTGTTTCCCTTCTTTTCCATCGACTGTCTCTTTTCCCTGGTTTCCCTCTTTTCCATGAACTCTCTCTTTCCCTTCTTTTCCCTCGACAGCCTCTTTTCCCTGCTTTTCGTCTTTGCCGTCGCCTCTCTCTTTCCACTGTGTCTCCCATCAACTGTCTCTCTTCCATCTTTTCCCCTTGCCTGTCTATTTTCCCTGGTTTCCCTCTTTTCCATGAACTCTCTCTTTCCCTTCTGTCCCCTCCTCGACTGTCTCTTTCCCCTGTTTTTCCATCAACTGTCTCTTTTCAATCTTTTCTCATTGCCTTTTCCCCCTGGTTTGCCACGTCTGCTTTAACTCTCTCTTTTAGCTCTTTTCCCATCGCCTCTATTTTTCCCCGGTTTCCCTCTATTCCATGAACTCTCTCTTCCCCTTCTTTTCTCTCAACTTTCTCTTTTCCCTTGTTTCCCTCTTCTGCATTAACTCTCCCTTTTTAGTTTCTTTCCCTTCGCCTGTCTTTTTCCCTGGTTTTCCCTCTTTGACCTCGCCTGTCTCTTTTCCCTCTTTTCCGTCTCTTGTCTCTTTCACCTCTTTTCCCTGCTTTCCCTCTTCTGCATTAACTTTCTCTTTTAGCTCTTTTCCCCTTGCATGTCTCTTTTCCCTCGTTTCCCTCTTTTCCATGAATACTCTCTTCCCCATCTTTTCCCTCGCCTGTCTCTTTTCCCTGATTTTCCATCAGCTGTCTCTTCTCCATCTTTTCCCCTCGACTTTCTCTTTCCCCTGGTTTCCCTCTTCTGCATTAACTCTCCCTTTTTAGCTCTTTTCTGTCGTGGTCGAGATGGACAAACAACAAGTACGCATTCTTATAGTACAAGCAAAGAAGGTTTTTTTATTACTACAAGCCAGCAAATTTATACCCATTATACTTGTTACCTCGTATATATGTCTGTCCCTTATTGGTCAAAAAGTTGTCAGTAGTAGTTTTTCTCACCCCTCATTGGATGACTTTTTCAGGTTCCTTTTCACAACTGCAAACGGTCAACACATTCCATAAACTTAGTTTCCCAGGCATGCTTCTCATCCTTTCTTCTTCTCTCACGGGAACACTGTAATCTTGTCAAGGTCAATATGCTCCCCAGGCTCCACGGTCCAGCCGAGGTCCTCCACACTTTTCCCTTCGCCTGTCTCTTTTCCCTGTTTTCCCCCTTTGCCCCCTCCTGTCTCTTTTCCCTCTTTTCTGTTGCTTGTCTCTTTTCCCCTTCTTTTCCCTCGCCCGTCTCTTTCCCCTGGTTTCCCTCTTCTGCATTAACTTTCTCTTTTAGCTCTTTTCCCCTCGCCTCTTTTCCTTGGTTTCCCTCTTGTCCATGAACTCTCTCTTCCCCTTCTTTTCCCTCGACTCTCTCTTTTCCCTGGTTTTCCTGTTTGCCGTTACCTGTCACTTTCCCCTCTTTTCCTCGCCTGTCTCTTTTTCTTCTCCTACCCTCGCCCATTTCTTTCCCCTGCTTTCCGTCTTCTGCATTGTCCTGGTTTCAGCTGGGATAGAGTTAACTGTCTTCCTAGTAGCTGGTACAGCGCTATGTTTTGAGTTCAGTATGCGAAGAATGTTGATAACACTGATGTCTTCAGTTGTTGCTCAGTAGTGTTTAGACTACAGTCAAGGATTTTTCAGCTTCTCATGCCCAGCCAGTGAGAAAGCTGGAAGGGCACAAGAAGTTGGCACAGGACACAGCCAGGGCACCTGACCCAAACTGGCCAACGGTGTATTCCATACCATGTGACGTCCCATCTAGTATAGGAACGGGGAAGTGGGGGCAGGGATTCGCCGCTCGGGGACTGGCGGGGTGTCAGTCGGCGGGTGGTGAGCAATTGCACTGCGCATCATTTGTACATTCCAATCCTTTCATTATTGCTGTTGTCATTTTATTAGTGTTATCATTATCATTATTAGTTTCCTCTTTTTCTGTTCTATTAAACCGTTCTTATCTCAACCCACGGGTTTTGCTTCTTTTCCCGATTTTTTCCCCCATCCCACTGGGTGGGGGGGGAGTGAGTGAGCGGCTGCGTGGTGTTTAGTTGCTGGCTGGGGTTAAACCACGACATGCATTAACTCTCTCTTTTATCCCTTTCCCCCGTTGCCTTTCTCTTTTCCATGGCTTCCCTCTTTTCCATGAACTCTGTCTTTTTGCGGACACATATTTAGCTAACAGTTGCAAGAGCGTTCCAGATGCCTTTAGAAGGCCTTGAACAGAATAAACAAGAAGACAAAAAAAGAAAGATGCCAATTAGAAGAACACAGGTGCGCATTCCACGATAAAGGGAACTTGGCACGAAGAACCTCAATTCGGCAGTTTATCTTGACCAATTAGACTGAGACAAGTTTCACGTGTTTTAGTTGGTATAACCAATTGTGTCCTATGTTTATGCGCGTGTACAGAGTTAGTATAACCAATTATATTTTAGCTTATGGCGCGCGGACAGCTGATGTTTAGCTTGACAAGGTATATAAGCACGCTATTTGGGCAATAAAGGGAGAACAACTTTAACCGTATTGGTGTCCTGTTGTTACTCGGCTCACGTCTCCAGATGATTCCCTGCTACAAGTGGCGCCCAAACAGGGACCTGACAGCTTGCTGAAACCTCCAAAGCATTGCAGAAAAGTGATACCGGGAGGCTGGACCTGACAGCTTGCTGAAACCTCCAAAGCATCGCAGAAAAGTGATACTGGGAGGCTGGACCTGACAGCTTGCTGAAACCTCCAAAGCATCACAGAACAGTGATACCGGGAGGCTGGGGACGTGAGAAGCAGAGGTGGGCACGAGCCGAAAGTAAAGCGTCGGAGCCTGGAGTTCGCGCAGCTGAGCGACCCTCTGCGAAGGTAAGAACCGTCATGGAAGACGAGGCGGCGGTTCGGCTCCTCGCAAGTATCCTCTCAATGAGAGGGCTCGAGGCAGATATTAAAGGGATTCAAGCCCTTGTTAAGTGGGCCCGAGAGAAGGGATGGTGCCAGTCAGCTCCGCTTTTCTTCAGCCCGCAAGAATGGCGAGAGGTTGGGGATTTACTCTG
The DNA here is from genome assembly GCF_026419915.1 of Harpia harpyja. Classification (NCBI taxonomy): domain Eukaryota; kingdom Metazoa; phylum Chordata; class Aves; order Accipitriformes; family Accipitridae; genus Harpia; species Harpia harpyja. Next base: position 30,671,745 of record NC_068968.1, read on the forward strand.
GGCTGACACGATTGAAGGTGGCAAGGAGGGTAAGACAGCCCAGGAGCTGGGACCAGTGTGGAAAGATGTATTAAATACCTTAAATGCCATGAAAGCAGAAAGGACAGTGGCTGCGTCTGCTTTTGCTGCTCTCTCTCCCACCGCAAGCGAAGGGGAAACGTGGGGAGAAAAACATAATGCAGCGAGAGAGACTTTTGGCTTCCCTGGAGCTTGTCCGCCTGCTCCTGTGCCCTTGACTTCTGCTCCACTCCCTGGGACTGCTGATATTAATCAGCCATCTGACAGTTCCCAAGCCTCCCTAACCGTACGCTTAAAGGAAACCCTACAGAATCAGGAAGCGAGTAAAAATCCGCCTACGAGAAAACAGCCCCCAGATATTGCCACTCAACATGAACAAATTATACCTAGCATATACCTTCCGTTGCCTCCGTCTATGCCTGGGTCGCCTCAAGAGCATGAAGAGGGGCCGGAGCTCACTTCGCAGCAGTTGCAGTCAGTAATAGAAAAGCTGACACAGCTGGAGGCTGCTGTGAAGTGAGAAAAACTGCCAGCCGTATCCTTTGATGCACCCCCCCCCTCCTTCCCCCCCCCCGCCCTCTTCCTCCTCCCCCTCCTTCAAACCCTTTTTTATCTCTGTCCCCTCCTTGTCCTACACCTATACCTCTGCCTTCTCCACCTCCCAGGGAACCGATCCCCACCTTTCCAGAAACAACAGACCCCCGGAATAAATGGCGGGGAATTATTCGCGATGCCTTAATTGAGGGAGAAATCATAGCAGCTCCCACAGCGTTTCCGGTTATTGCTGGGGCTGGGGGTGGACCTCATCAATGGGTTCCATTTGATTGGAAAATCATAAAAGAAGCAAAGGTTGCAATTGCTCAGTATGGTTTAAAATCTCCTTTTACGCAGGCAGTTTTGTCCCATATATTTTCTGGGTCAACCTTAACTCCACATGACTCGTGAATGCTTGCTAAAACCTTGTTGTCGCCGTCACAAGAGTTTTATTTTTTCCATAGGTGGCAGGAACTCTGCGATGATGCAGAGGCAGGAAATAGGGGACGTCAACAAAATGATCCCTTATTTCAATGTGCTGCTCAAACGCTGATGGGTTCTGGACCATTTTCAAACGCCGCTTGGCAAGCTCAATTTGATACTCAAGTTTTAATGCAATCACAGGAATTGGCATTTAAAGCTCTCCAAAGCATACCCGAGCAAGGAAAGGTTTCTCCTTCCTATGTTAATATTCGACAGGGAGAATCTGAACTGTTTGCTCAGTTTATAGACAGACTGCATACCGCATTGGAATGTCACGCAGATCTTGATAGTAACATGAAGGTTAAGTTGCTTGATCAGTTGGCGTTTGAAAATGCAAATGCGAAAACAAAGCGAGTATTGTGCACGTTACCTCGAGGTGTTACTGTTAGTGAGATGTTAGAAGCTTGCGACCGTATGGGTGAACAAGGGAAAGCTGCTCTTTTTGCTTCTGCATTTGCCGCAGCAGTGCGACCTCTGCTACAAACAAAATGCGGGGAAAGGTCAGGAGGAAAGAAATGTTTTAATTGTGGAAAGCCAGGGCATTTTAAGGCGCAATGTAAAGTTTATGGTAAGGTCTCTGGTGAAACACAATATGTGATCGATGTGGGAAAAGAGGCCACATGACTAAAGAATGTAAATCAAAGTACCATGTCAGCAGCAGAGTTTTGGGAAACTCCCAACTGAGCGCGAGATCCCCGCGCGCTACGACACAAATACAGGGTGTCTGGACAGCGTCCCCTCCGCCACAGCAGGAAGTGCCGGAGTGGACGTAGCAACAGCAGTAGAAGTAACTTTGTTGGACACAAAGGTGCATTGCATTCCGTCAAACATGAAAGGACCTCTTGGTCATGGATTATGTGCGATATTGTTGGGGCGATCGTCAACATCTCGACAGGGGATTTTTGTCTTACCAGGAGTAATTGATGCTGATTACACTGGTGTGATCATGATCATGGTCCAAACAATAACGCCACCCGTGAATATTGCGAAAGGTGCACGCATAGCGCAGTTAGTTCCGTTTGAATCCCGAGTACCAAAATCTGGCGAACTTTTGCGAGGAGATGCAGGTTTTGGATCCTCTGGTTCACCTGCAGTGCTATTGGCCTTAAATATTCAAAAGTCAAAACCAGAGGAGACAGTGAGAATTATGGGACCAAAAAACGAAACCATTGTTTTAAAAATGATCATTGATACGCGAGCAGATGTTACTGTAATTCCCAGAAGTAAATGGCCTAATGAATGGCAGCTAATACACACCACTGAAGGGATTTATGGAATTGGTGGGATGCAATCCACTAGTGTGAGCAAAGAGCATTTAAATTTCTGTTTTTCTGACGGCTCTGAGGTGAAAACACGACCATACGTTTTGAACGTTCCCATCGCATTGATTGGGCGAGACATCTTGAGTCAACTGGGTGCGAGGCTGACAACTCAGGGTTTTTAATCGCGGCCATTGAAGGACTGCCAATCCTAAAACTGAGATGGAAAACTGAAACACCGGTATGGGTTGATCAATGGCCGCTCAATGCAGAAAAGCTGTCCAAGATTCAAGAGTTAGTACAAGAGCAGCTAGAGGCAGGACATATAGTTCCCTCTACTAGCCCATGGAATACCCCAATTTTTACCATCCCAAAGAAAAATGGGAAATGGCGTTTGTTGCACGATCTGCATGCGATCAATGCAGTAATGCATGATATGGGAGCCTTACAACCTGGATTGCCCTCCCCGGTAATGATTCCAGTAGATTGGAACATTTTGATTATTGATCTGAAAGATTGTTTTTTTACTATACCGTTACATCCTGAAGATCAAGAGAAGTTTGCTTTTACAGTACCATCAATAAATAAGGCAGAGCCTGCACGACAGTATCAATGGACAGTTTTACCACAGGGAATGAAAAACTCTCCTACCATGTGTCAACATTTTGTTGCTTGGGCTTTGAAACCAATCAGAGAAAGATTTGCTCAATTTCTGATCTATCACTATATGGATGATATATTGATTGCAGGGAAAAATATGAATTCTGATCAAGTCCTCAAGGAATTAATACCATGTTTGGAGAAAAAGGGACTTAAAGTAGCCCCCGAGAAAATACAAGACAGTTCTCCCTGGAACTACCTTGTTTGGGTTATCACTGCCACTCAGGTTAGGCCGTAGAAAATAACGTTAAAAACGGACATCGCTACATAAAATGATGCTCAGAAACTAGTAGGTGACATTCAATGGATAAGAAATTTGTGTGGGGTTCCAAATGAGGACTTAGCACAATTATTGCTGCTTTTATCTACTAGCACTAACGCAAATGACAAGCGACAGTTGTCCATAGAGCATACAGAAGCCTTACAATGTATCATGGATAAAATCGTGAATTCTAAGGCGGCACGATATGACCTTGACCTATTGATACAGCTGATAGTTATAAATGGCGAGAAGAGTAGCGATCATCCATTTGCATTATTAGCACAATGGGATCCAGCACTGAAAGATCCTTTGTGAATTTTAGAATGGATATTTCTAGCTTTTAGACCAAAGAAGTCGATATTAAGTCGACTTGAGTTGTTGTCTCAACTAATCATGAAAGGAAGATCTAGACTAACAGAAATAGCAGGACATGAACCTTGCCTTATCATAATCCTGTTAGTACAAGCGTATTTAGAATGGGTAATGAGACACTCCCAGGATATGCAGATTGCTTTAGCAGGATACCATGGCAAAATTGTGAATACCTACCCCGCACATAAATTGTTTTCCTTTCTGCATGGAAACAGTTTTGAGTCTTTTCCAATTAGATCTGAAACACCAGTACAAGGGCTTACAGTATTCACAGATGCCAGCAAGAATAACAGAAAGGCTGCAGTTACATGGAAAAAGGATGGTGAATGGCAAGACCACATCATACAGGGTCAGGAAAAGGACTCCTTACAGACATTAGAACTCAAAGCTGTAGTTTGGGTCTTTTCACAATGGACAGAAGTACCATTAAACATAGTGTCTGATTCTCTTTATGTTGTGGGAGTAGTTCAAAGGTTGGAACATGCAGTTCTAAAAGAATTAAAAAATGTTGTCCTGTCGGGTCTTTTCCGTGAACTTTTGTCGTTGTTGAATCAATGCAATGTAGCGTATTTTATTACACACATTCGCAGTCATTCTGGACTACAAGGAGGCCTAGCGCAAGGAAACGAACGAGCCAACATGCTAGCAGCCCCAATGTGGACAGGACCACCGGTGAATAGTTTTGAACAAGCCCGACTATCACATGCCTTTTTCCACCAAAGTGCAAAGGTGCTTTCTCGTCAATTTGCTATTTCATTAGCAGATGCACAAGGCATAGTACAATCTTGTCCTGATTGCCAACAGATTGGTTTTGGCATTGGCTTAGGAGTAAATCCTCGAGGCTTGCGGCCTCTTCAATTATGGCAAATGGATGTCACTCATATTGCTGAGTTTGGCAGGCTAAAGTATTTACGCGTATCCATAGATACTTTTTCTTCGGTTATTTGGGCCACGCCATTGACAGGTGAATCAGCAAAACATGTGAGAAAACACCTAAGAGGATGTTTTGCGATTATGGGTGTTCCTCAGGCCAGAAAAACAGATAACGGACCCGCGTACAGTTCTCATACCTTGGCAGAGTTTTGTCAGCAGAGGGGGGTTTGACACCACACAGGCATTTCACACTCTCCAACAGGTCAAGCTATTATCGAAAGGGCACATCAGGTAATTAAAGGACTGTTAGCTAAACAAAAAACGGGGGAAATAGGTCTCTCCCCACAAGAAAGAATTTGGAAAGTTTTATATGTACTCAATTTTTTGCGGTTGGCAGGCAACGCCGATAACCCTCCCATGGTAATTCATAGCAGTGCCTTGAGCAATGATTTATCCACAGTAAAAACAACACGAATTAAAGTAATGTATAAGGATTTGGACACAGGACAGTGGATGGGCCCAGCAGAAGTACAAGTAACCGGTAGAGGATATATGTGTGTCATTACAGATTCTGGACCAAAGTGGGTACCGGCTCGCTGGGTAAAACCGTGGAAAGCTTCTGCCACTGTGAATGGGAGGAACACCACAACAGACGACCCAGGGGATAAAGGAGACAACGAGAGCTATTGTGTATTTTATTAGGTATAATGTTGCTTTTACTGTGTTTAATTAATTGTGTTCATAGATCTTGTAGGTCACCTTGGCCAACATGACAGGTCAAGATTCTCTGTGCATTGCAACCACATCACAAAGCCCATGAACCCATAGACAAGATGGCTATGACTCGTGCAGCGCGCCTGGCCAGCGAGCGCATGTGTCATAGGCTCCCCATGTTGCAACCGAGGCGGATTTTGGCACACGCTGGCCACGTGTGCTGAAATCTGTTCCTCTGCAAATGTATAAATACCGGGATTTTCTGAAGAGCATCGGGCTGGTGTACGGCAAGGCCATCGTTGCCTCCGTGGGGACGCCCACGTAAAGCTGGCACCTACCGATTGCTGGGCTGAGTTTGCGGAGCAAGACGGCACAAGAATGTACGGATGGTCCATCTTCCTCACAGTCCTTGGATGGACGTAGTCATGGATACCGCCGCAAGCCAAAGAAAACATCTGGATGACCCTGGCTGACGTGACCGGACAAGATTGCTTATGCCTCCGTACAGCAACACCAAGCAATCCCTTTTTCACATGTTTAATAGGGGGTTCCGCTGGCATCAACGAAGTTTAAGAACCTATTGATGGAGACCCCTGTGCAGCAGGTCATGGACTCAATGGATGGGAATACCTGGTTTCCACGGATCAGGCATTCACCCTCATTGCCACCCCAGGAATCACAAATTTTGGGGTCCCTGAATACAGATTGGTGTAGTATTATCTGATTTACTGTTAGATGTAGATAGTATTAGACACACAACCTTACAAAATAGAGCTGCTCTTAAATCATTAATTAAGATAGTTTTGATTTATCTCGTAGCGGGGTTTTTTTTTTTGTATTTTCATTTGTGCGCCTTGTATGTTGCAATGTGTTTAAAAATTAATTGATAGATCAAGTAAGGCTGTGTTAATTGACGAAAAACAAAAAAGGGGGAATTGTTGTGGACACATATTTAGCTAACGGTCACAAGAGCGTTCCAGACGCCTTTAGAAGGCCTTGAACAGAATAAACAAGAAGACAAAAAAAGAAAGATGCCAATTAGAAGAACACAGGTGCACATTCCATGATAAAGGGAACTTGGCACGAAGAACCTCAATTCGGCAGTTTATCTTGACCAATTAGACTGAGACAAGTTTCGCATGTTTTAGTTAGTATAACCAATTGTGTCCTATGTTTATGCGCGTGTACAGTTAGTATAACCAATTATATTTTAGCTTATGGCGCGCGGACAGCTGATGTTTAGCTTGACAAGGTATATAAGCACGCTATTTGGGCAATAAAGGGAAAACAACTTTAACCGTATTGGTGTCCTGTTGTTACTCGGCTCACATCTCCAGATGGTTCCCTGCTACACTCTCTTCCCCTTCTTTTCCCTTGACTGTCTCTTTTGCCTGTTTTTCCTGTTTGCCGTCACCTGTCTCTTTCCCCTCTTTTCCTCGCTTGTCTCTTTTACCTCTTTTAGCCTCGACTGTCTCTTTTCCCTGGTTTCCCTCTTTTCCATGAACACTCTCTTCCCCTTCTTTTCCCTCAACCATCTCTTTTTCCCGGTTTCCCTCTTTTCCATGAACTCTGTCTTTCCTTTCTTTGCCCTCGCCTGTTTCTTTTCCCTGATTTTCCATCAACTGTCTCTTCTCCATCTTGTCCCTTCGACTCTCTCTCTTTCCCTGGTTTCCCTCTTCTGCATTAACTCTCCCTTTTTTAGCTCGTTTCCCTTCGCCTGTCTCTTTTCCCTGTTTTCCGCTTGTCCATGAACTCTCTCTTCCCCTCCTTTTCCCTTGCCTGTGTCTTTTCCCATCACCTGTCTCTTTTCCATCTTTTCCCCTTACCTCTTTCCCCTGTTTTTCTATGAACTTTTTCTTTCCCTTCTTTTCCCTCAACTGTCTCTTTTCCCTGGTTTTCCTCTTTGCGCTCGCCTGTCTCTTTTTCCTCTTTTCTGTCGCTTGCCTCTTTTACCTCTTTTCCCCTCGCCCGTCTCATTTCCCTGTTTTCCCTCTTTTCTATGAACTCTCTTTTCCCCTTATTTTCCCTCACCCATCTCTTTTCCCTGCTTTCCTGCTTCTGCATTAAATTTCTCTTTTTAGCTCTTTTCCCCTCGCCTGTCCTTTTCCCCTGTTTTCCCTCTTTTCCATGAACACTGTTTTCCCCTTCTTTCCCATGAACTCTGTTTTCCCCTTCTTTCCCCTCGCCTCTCTCTTTTGCCTGGTTTTACTGTTTGCTGTCACCCGTCTCTTTCCCCTCTTTTCCTCGCTTGTCTCTTTTACCTTTTTTCGCGTTGACTATCTCTTTTCCCTGGTTTCCCTCTTTTCCATGAACTCTATCTTCCCCTTCTTTTCCCTCGCCTGTGTCTTCCCGTTTTTTCCATCACCTGTCTCTTTTCCATCTTTTTCCCTTGCCTCTTTCCCCTCTTTTTCTAAGAACTCTCTCTTTCCCTTCTTTTTCCTCAACTGTCTCTTTTCCCTCGCTTGTCTCTTTCACCTCTTTTCCCCTCGCCTGTCTCTTTTCCCTGGTTTCCCTCTTTTTTATGAACTCTCTTTCCCCCTTCTTTTCCCTTGCCCATCTCTTTCCCCTGGTTTCCCTCTTCTGCATTAACTTTCTCTTTTAGCTCTTTTCCCCTCGCCTCTTTTCCTTGGTTTCCCTCTTGTCCATGAACTCTCTCTTCCCCTTCTATTCCCTCGACTATCTCTTTCTCTGGTATTCCTGTTTGCCATCACCTGTCACTTTCCCCTCTTTTCCTCGCTTGTCTCTTTTACCTCTTTCAGCCTCGACTTTCTCTTACCCCTAGTTTCCCTCTTCTGCATTAACTCTCTCTTTTAGCTCTTTTGCCTCGCCTGTCTCTTCTCCCTGCTTTCCCTCTTCTGCATTAACTCTCTCTTTAAGCTCTTTCCCTTTCGCCTCTTTTCCCTTGTTTACATGTTTTCCATGAACTCTCTCTTCCCCTTCTGTTCCCTCGCCTATCTCTTTTCTCTCTTTACCGTTGCTTATCTCTTTTACCCCTTTTACCCTGGCCGATCTCTTTTCCCTGGTTTCCCTCTTTTCCCTGAACTCTCTCTTTCCCCTCTTTGTCATCGACTGTCTATTTTTCCTGGTTTCCCTCTTTTCCACGAACTCTCTCTTTCCCTTCTTTTTCCCTCGCGTGTCTCTCTTCAATTCTTTTCCCTCAGCTGTCTCTTTTCCCTGGTTTTCCGCTATGCCCTCGCTTGTCTCTTTCCCCTCTTCTCCTCACTGGCTCTTTTACCTCTTTTCTCATTGCCTGTCTTTTTTCCCTAATTTCCCTTTTCTGCATTAACTCTCTCTTTTAGCTCTTTTCCCATCGCCTGTCTTTTTTCCCTGCTTTCCATTTTTTCCATGAACCCTCTCTTCCCCTTCTGTTCCCTCGCCTGTCTCTTTCCCTGGTTTCCCTCTTATCCATGAAAGCTCTCTTCCCCTTCTTTTCCCTCGACTGTCTCTTTTCCCTGCATTCCCTCTTCTGCATTAACTCTCTCTTTTTCCTTTTTTGCGTCGACTGTCTCTTTTCCCTGGTTTCCCTCTTTCCCATGAACTCTCTCCTTCCCTTCTTTTTCCCGTCAACTGTCTCTTTCCCCTGTTTTTCCATCAACTGTATCTCTTCCTTCTTTTCTCATCGCCTTTTTTCCTGGTTTCCCACTTCTGCATTAACTCTCTCTTTTAGCTCTTTCCCCTTCGCCTTTCTCTTTTCTGTGTTTTCCATTTTTCCCATGAACTGTCTCTTTCCCTTCTTTTCCCTCGACTGCCTCTTTTCCCTCTTTACCGTTGCTTATCTCTTTTAGCTCTTTTCCCCTGCCCCGTCTCTTTTACCTGGACTCCCGCTTCTGCATTAAGTCTCTCTTGTAGCTCTTTTCCCATCGCTTGTCTTTTTTCCTTGTCTTTCCTCTATGTCCTTGCTTGTCTCTTTCCCTTTTTCTCCTCACTGTCTCTTTTAGCTCTTTTCCCATTGCCTGTCTTTTTTCCCTGCTTTCCATTTTTTCCATTAACTGTCTCTTTCCCTTGCTTTCCCTCAACTGTCTCTTTTACCTCTTCCCCCCTTGCCTGTCTCTTTTTCCTGGTTTCCCTCTTCTTCATTAACTCTCTCTTTCCCCCCTTTATCCTCGACTGTGTCTTTTCCCTCTTCTGCATTAACTCTCTCTTTTACATCTTTCGCCCTCGCCTGCCTCTTTTCCCTGGTTCTCAACCCACGGGTTTTGCTTCTTTTCCCGATTTTCTCCCCCATCCCACTGGGTGGGGGGGGAGTGAGTGAGCGGCTGCGTGGTGTTTAGTTGCTGGCTGGGGTTAAACCACGACAGTCGTTTTTGGCGCCCAACGTGGGGCACGAAGGGTTGAGATAACGACAAACCTGACCAGAGCTTGTTAAAACAAATTTGTTATAAGCATTCATTATATCGGTCTAATAGTCACTGGTCATTATGTTGATTTATGTGTTCTTAGAGTTGTTGCTCTGGTTTTTAAAGTTCTGTTATGTATCACCTCACTTGCTGTATGTACTCCCTCTTCTGCTGCTTATCATCCATGGGAGGTGGATTAAGGTTTTTGCTTTGATGTATTGTATAACACTGGTTTATGGTATGATAAAGTCGTCGGTTGTGGGATTAATCCGGTACTTGCACTCAGCATTGTCACCTTTATACTCCGGGAGCCATGTGTGGGAAACTATTAATAATTATACCATTTACCTTTCCTCCTTGGAAAACCAGTCTATGGGTGGGATACCTTTCTTCCCCTCTCCTTTCTCCTTCAGCCCAGTTACAATGGTGTTTGAGAATTTTGAAAAATTTGAATACTCTTGGGATGTTGGGACCAGCACGGTCCTAGCCCTACTGCTAGGAATTAGCATGCTTCTGAATGTGGTTCAGCTCTCGTTTAAGGTTAAACAACTATTTAAGAAAATCACCCAGAGATCTGCCCCAAGGCTGGATAATTATGAGTGGCAGGGTGTGTGGGGTAGTGTGGGCAAGTACCTAGAAAAGTGGGCACCTCCAATGTTTTGGAAATTCACCCCTGAACAAGTGCAGAATCCAGAAGAACTAGTAAAATATTTGGAAAAGGTATGCTGTCACCCCGGCAGCTCCAGAGAGATACAAATTACTGCAACGTGCTGGGGCCTGGCCCATGCCTATCGAGCCCTGTTCGACACCACTCAGTACCCTCAAGGGGAAGAGAAGGTCTCTGGACCTAACAACAAAACAATGAGCACTGCGGTCACTCAAACCTCGGCAACGGGCACTGCAGCCCCTCCAGCCCCGGCGACGAGCACTGTGGCTACGCAAACCTCGGCAACAGGCACTGCAGCCCCTCCAGCCTCGGCAATGAGCACGGCAGCTACCCAAAACTCGGCAACGGGCACTGAGGTTATCCAAGACCCAGCGAGCGGTACTGCAACTGAACCAGCGGACCAACCTGCACCAGTATCAGTTGCCCACATACAGAAAAAGAAATATACAAAAAAATCAGTTCGCTTAGCAAAGGATGAAGGCGAACCAGGGTCATCACGGGAACAGGAGGAAGAGGCAGAACCAGAGGTAATAGCCTGGTCCCTATCCTTGAGTGAGCTGCGGGATATGCGAAAAGATTTTGGCCGCCGTATAGGTGAGCATATTATCACCTGGCTCCTCCGATGCTGGGACAATGGGGCTAATAGCTTGGAATTAGAAGGTAGGGAAGCCAAGCAGCTGGGATCGCTTGCCAGGGAAGGTGGCATTGACAAGGCAATTGGAAGAGGGACACAAGCCATCAGCCTCTGGAGGCGACTCCTGTCAAGTGTGAAGGAAAGGTACCCCTTCAAGGAAGATGTTATATGTCAATCAAGCAAGTGGACAACCATGGAAAAAGGTATCTAATATCTGAGGGAATTAGCTGTGCTAGAGACAATTCATCATGATCCGGACAACCCACAATTACCCAAAGATCCAGACGAAGTCCAATGCACACGACCCATGTGGCGGAAGTTTGTACAGAGGGCACCATCGTCCTATGCCAACACACTGGCAATAATGACCTGGAAAGACGAAGAGGCACCGACAGTGGATGAAGTGGCTCGCCAACTCCGTCAATACGAAGAAAATCTCTCCTCCTCCCTACAAACCTGCATTTTGGCTGTGGAGAAGCTGTCTGAGGATTTCCAGCAATTCAAAGAGGAGATGTCCTATTCCCCACCTGTAAGGACCAATGTCTCAGCTATTAGGAGTGAGCGCTCCTCTGCCCAAGAGAGAGAATATAGAAGGTACACACCGCGAGGTGCCCTGTGGTTTTACCTATGTGATCATGGAGAGGACATGAGGAAATGGGATGGAAAACCTACCTCGGTCCTGGATGCACGGGTACGTGAGCTGCGAGGAAAAAACACCACAAAAGGGGATTCTCCCAGGAAAAATGCCACTCCGGTTTCCAAGCAGAGTAGAAGGGCTGATCTTATTTCTGATCCTCTTGAAGGGACTTCTGAGCCAATTTTACGAGAAGTGAGTACTGGATACTCTGACCAGAATTAGAGGGGCCCTGCCTCCAGCCAGGTGGAGGAAAGGGATAACTGGGTCTATTGGACTGTGTGGATTCGATGGCCTGGCACGTTAGACCCACAGGAGTATAAGGCTCTAGTAGACACCGGCGCACAGTGTACTTTAATGCCATCAAGTTATGAGGGGGCAGAACCCATTTGTATTTCTGGTGTGACAGGGGGATCCCAAGAGTTAACTGTATTGGAAGCTGAAGTAAGCCTAACTGGGAATGAATGGCAGAAACACCCCATTGTGACTGGTCCAGAGGCTCCGTGCATCCTTGGCATAGACTATCTCAGGAGAGGGTATTTTAAGGACCCAAAGGGGTATCGATGGGCTTTTGGTATAGCTGCCTTGGAGACGGAGGGCACAGAACAGCTGTCTACCCTGCCTGGTCTCTCTCAAGACCCTTCGATTGTGGGGTTGCTGAGGATTGAAGAACAACAAGTACCAACTGCTACCACGACGGTGCACCGGTGGCAATATCGCACCAACCGAGACTCTCTGATTCCCATCCACAAGTTGATTCGCCAACTGGAGAGCCAAGGAGTGATCAGCAAAACTCGATCACCTTTTAATAGTCCCATATGGCCCGTGCGAAAGTCTAATGGGGAGTGGAGACTAACAGTTGACTATCGCGGCCTGAATGAAGTTACGCCACCGCTGAGTGCTGCCGTTCCAGATATGCTAGAACTTCAATACGAATTAGAGTCAAAGGCATCCAAGTGGTATGCTACAATTGACATTGCTAATGCGTTTTTCTCAATCCCTCTGGCAGCAGAGTGTCGTCCACAATTTGCCTTTACTTGGAGGGGTGTCCAGTACACTTGGAATCGATTGCCCCAGGGGTGGAAACACAGCCCCACCATTTGCCATGGACTAATCCAGACTGCACTGGAAAAAGGTGAAGCTCCGGAACACCTGCAATACATTGATGACATCATCGTATGGGCAACACGGCAGAAGAAGTCTTTGAGAAAGGGAAGAAAATAATCCAAATCCTTCTGAAAGCCGGTTTTGCCATAAAAGAAAGTAAGGTCAAGGGACCTGCACGGGAGATCCAGTTTTTAGGAATAAAATGGCAAGATCGGCGTCGTCAGATCCCAATGGACGTGATTAACAAAATAGCAGCTAAGTCTCCACCAACTAATAAAAAGGAAACACAGGCCTTCTTAGGTGTCGTGGGGTTTTGGAGAATGCATATTCCAAATTACAGTCTGATTGTAAGCCCTCTCTATCAAGTGACCTGAAAGAAGAATGATTTTAAATGGGGCCCTGAGCAACAACAAGCCTTTGAACAAATTAAACGGGAGATTGTTCATGCAGTAGCCCTTGGACCAGTCCGGACACGACAAGATGTTAAAAATGTGCTCTACACTGCAGCTGGGGAGAATGGCCCTACCTGGAGCCTCTGGCAGAAAGCACCTGGGGAGACCCGAGGCCGACCCCTGGGGTTTTGGAGTCGGGGATACAGAGGATCCGAGGCTCGCTATACTCCAACTGAAAAAGAGATACTGGCAGCATATGAAGGAGTTCGAGCTGCCTCAGAAGTGGTTGGTACTGAAGCACAGCTCCTCTTAGCACCCCGACTGCCAGTGCTGGGCTGGATGTTCAAAGGGAAAGTCTCCTCTACACATCATGCAACTGATGCCACGTGGAGTAAGTGGGCCGCACTGATCACACAACGAGCTCGCATAGGAAACCCCAGTCGCCCAGGAATTGTGGAAGTGATCACGGACTGGCCAGAAGGCAAAGATTTTGGAATGTCGCCAGAGGAGGAGGTGACACGTGCTGAAGAGGCCCCGCTGTATAATAAACTGCCAGAAAATGAGAGGCAATATGCCCTGTTCACTGACGGATCCTGTCGCATCGTGGGAAAGCATCGGAGGTGGAAAGCTGCTGTATGGAGTCCTACACAACAAGTTGCAGAAACTGCTGAAGGAGAAGGTGAATCGAGTCAGTTTGCAGAGGTGAAAGCCATCCAGCTAGCATTAGATATTGCTGAAAGAGAGAAGTGGCCAGTGCTCTATCTCTATACTGACTCATGGATGGTGGCAAATGCCCTATGGGGGTGGCTACAGCAATGGAAGCAGAGCAACTGGCAGCGCAGAGGTAAACCCATCTGGGCTGCCGCACTGTGGCAAGATATTGCATCCCGGCTAGAGAATCTGGTTGTAAAAGTACGTCATGTAGATGCTCACATACCCAAGAGTCGGGCCACTGAAGAACATCAAAACAACCAACAGGTGGATCAGGCTGCCAAGATTGAAGTGGCTCAGGTGGACCTGGACTGGCAACATAAGGGTGAGCTATTTATGGCTCAGTGGGCCCATGATGCTTCAGGCCATCAGGGAAGAGATGCAACATATAGATGGGCTCGTGATTGAGGGGTGGACTTGACCATGGACACTATTGCACAGGTTATCCATGAATGTGAAACATGTGCTGCAATTAAGCAAGCCAAGCGGTTAAAGCCCCTGTGGTATGGAGGGCAATGGCTGAAATATAAATATGGGGAAGCCTGGCAGATTGACTATATCACACTCCCACAAACTCGCCAAGTCAAGCGCTATGTGCTCACGATGGTGGAAGCAACCACTGGATGGCTGGAAACATATTCTGTGCCCCATGCCACCGCCCGGAACAGTATCCTGGGCCTAGAAAAGCAAGTCTTGTGGCGACATGGCACCCCAGAACGAATTGAGTCAGACAACGGGACTCATTTCCGAAAAAAACACATAGACACCTGGGCCAAAGAGCATGGTATTGAGTGGGTGTATCATATCCCCTATCATGCACCAGCCTCTGGGAAAAATCGAACGATACAATGGACTGTTAAAGACTACATTGAGAGCAATGGGGGGTGGAACTTTCAAACATTGGGATACACATTTAGCAAAAGCCACCTGGTTAGTCAACACCAGAGGATCTGCCAATCGGGGTGGCCCTGCCCAGTCAGAATTTTTACGTACTGTAGAAGGGGATAAAGTCCCTGTAGTGCACATAAAAAATATGTTAGGGAAGACAGTCTGGGTTACTCCTGCCTCAGGCAAAGGTAAACCCATTCGTGGGATTGCTTTTGCTCAAGGGCCTGGGTGCACTTGGTGGGTGATGTGAAAAGATGGGGAAGTCCAATGTGTGCCTCAAGGGGATTTGATTTTAGGTGAGAATAGCCAGAATTAAACTGTATGATATTAGTTGCTATATAACCCTGCTACTGTATGTTATCATTACTATAATTGTTATGTGCTATATCCATAGTACTATAGTAAGAATCACTTAGATCAAGCAAGAAAGAACTGTGATAAAACTGAGCAAAGCGCAGTAGTGATGGAACCAGAACTGACTCCAGCATGCAACAATCCAACGGTGCACACCATCCTCCTGCTGCGTCCAATGTCACCCACTCGCCATAGCGCACTGAAGCCCAATTCTGCTCTACCGACTGAGAGGACTTTGCACCATCCCTCCTGCCCAGAAAGACTGGTATGACAGATGGAGCCCAGAGTCGGAAACTAAATGAACTCAATGAACATTTTATGAACATGACCCATGAACTAAAGGAATGACATCTCTGTGTGTGTATACATATACATATATATATATATAATTGCTCATATGTCTTAAAGGGATGGAAAGGTGATGATTGATCAGGATGTAACTAAAGGTATGGGAACTGTGCATGACGTCAATGGTATAGAATAAGGGGTGGATACTGTCCTGGTTTCAGCTGGGATAGAGTTAACTGTCTTCCTAGTAGCTGGTACAGCGCTATGTTTTGAGTTCAGTATGCGAAGAATGTTGATAACACTGATGTTTTCAGTTGTTGCTCAGTAGTGTTTAGACTACAGTCAAGGATTTTTCAGCTTCTCATGCCCAGCCAGCGAGAAAGCTGGAGGGGCACAAGAAGTTGGCACAGGACACAGCCAGGGCAGCTGACCCAAACTGGCCAACGGTGTATTCCATACCATGTGACGTCCCATCTAGTATAGGAACGGGGAAGTGGGAGCAGGGATTCACCGCTCGGGGACTGGCTGGGTGTCGGTCGGCGGGTGGTGAGCAATTGCACTGCGCATCATTTGTACATTCCAATCCTTTCATTATTGCTGTTGTCATTTTATTAGTGTTATCATTATCATTATTAGTTTCTTCTTTTCTGTTCTATTAAACCGTTCTTATCTCAACCCACGGGTTTTGCTTCTTTTCCCGATTTTCTCCCCCATCCCACTGGGTGGGGGGGGGAGTGAGTGAGCGGCTGCATGGTGTTTAGTTGCTGGCTGGGGTTAAACCACGACACCTGGTTTCCATTTTTTCCATGAACTGTCTCTTTCCCTTCTTTTCCCTCGACTCTCTCTTTTCCCTCTTTACTGTTGATTACCTCTTTTAGCTCTTTTCTCCTGCCCCGTCTCTTTTACTTGGTTTCCTGCTTTGGCATTAAGTCTCTCTTGTAGCTCTTTTCCCCTCGCCTGTCTCTTTTCCCCCGTTTCCCTCTTTTCCATCACCTCTCTCTTTTCCCTTCTTTTCCCGCGACTCTCTCTCCCCTGCTTTTCCTCTTTCCCATCAACTGTTTCTTTTCCCTCTTTGCCCTCGCCTGTCTCTTTTCCATCTTTTCCCCTTGTCTGTCTGTCCCGATCCAATGTCGGGGAAGGTTTCGATATGATCCCATATCGATATGATCCCGTATATGATCGGTATGTGCGAGATTAAGACAGAAACGAGGTCAAATGCCGTATACCCAAAAGAGTTTTTATTATCCAAACTATCAAAAGTGGAAAATAGTAGCGATAGGATAGAATGGAAGAAAAGGCAGGAAGCAAGCAAGCAGTCGGGATAGAGTTGCAAGGATAGTCGCCACCATGGATCCAGCGGCGTCCCGTTGGTCCTCAGTCTTCAATTCTTCGGTGGTGGGTGCACACCACGGCTTGTCTCCACGGTTTCTTATAGGGCATAGTTCGATGATGCATGCACATGCGTATTGTTCACGCGCTGCAGGTTTTGTCTATCCCATGGCCTTCGCGTGGTCAACACCAGAAACCAGTATCTTATCTCAAAGACTACAGTTTCCATGAGAATGGTAGCCTCCACATTCTTGCATGCTTGTCGGCTTCAGCCCGTTTCCTCTCCTGGATGCCTCAGTGGCCTAGTAATCGTCCTTATGGACGGAGGAATGTCCTGCTTAGACAGGACATCTCCGAGACAAAGGGCTCGAGATAAACAGTTCACAGTTCAGTCCAACAATCCTAGAGATGAATGGCTTCAGGTGACAGTCCAGTCTCTCACACCTAACAATCTTTGAGACAAACAGATCAAGGTAACAGTTCAGTCTCTCACACTGTCTCTTCTACCTCTTTTCCTCCGGCATGTCTCTTTTCCCTGGTTTCCCTCTCCTCCGTGAACTCTCCCTTTTCCCTCTTTACCCTCGCCTGTCTCTTTTCCCTGGTTTTCCTCTTTGCCATCACCTATCTCTTTTCCCTCTTTTCCTTCAACTCTCTTTCCCCCCCTCTTTTCCCCTCTTTTCCCTCGCCTGACTCTTTTCCCTCTCTTCCCTCGGTGTCTACTTTGCCCATTTTCACTCGCATCCCTCTTTTCCCTCTTTTCCGTCACCTGTCTCTTCTCTCTCTATTCCGCCCACCTGCCTCCCTTACCTGGTTTTCCTCTTTCCCATGAACTCTCTTTTTCCCCCTCGCCTGTCTCTTTTCCCTCTTCTGCCTCTCTTCCATCAACTCTCTCTTTTCCCTCTTTTCCCTTGCCTCTTTTTCCTCTTTCCCCTCCCCTGTCTCATTTCCCTCTTTTCCATGTTTCCCTCTCTTGTCTCTTACCGGTCTCTTACCTCTTTTCCCTCACCTCTCTCTTTTCCCTCTTTTCCCTCGTGTGTCTCTTTTTTCCTCTTTTCACTCCTTTTCCTCGTGTGCCTGTTTTCCTTGTCTATCTCTTTTGCCTGGCCTGTCTCTTTTCCCTCTCCTGTGTGTGTCTTTTCCCTCTTTTCCCTCGCCTGTCTCTTTTTCCCTCCCCTGTCTCTTTTCCGTGCATTCCATCGCATATCGCTTTTCCCTTAGTTCCCTCGCTTGTCTCTTTTCCCTTTTGTATCTCTTTTCCCCTCTTTTCCCTCACATATCTTTCTCCCCTTTTCCCTTGTGTGTCTCTTCTTCCGCTATTTCCTCTTTTCTCTTGCGTGTCTCTTCCCTCTCCTGTCTCTTTTCGCTCTCTTACCTCTTTCCCCCACCTCTCTCGTTCCCCTCGCCTCTCTCTCTTCCGTTTCGTGTCTCTTTTTTCCTCTTTTCGCTCCTTTTCCTCGTGTGTCTGTTTTCCTCGTGTACCTCTCTTGCCTGGCATGTCTCTTTTCCCTCTCCTGTGTTTGTCTTTTCCCTCTTTTCCCTCGCCTGTCTCTTTTCTGCAGAGACTGGATTAACCACTCAACATATCTGTACAAGATTCCGTTTATTTCACAAAAGGATCAGACTTCTATACGTTTCAAGAAGGATCTGGAAAGAACTAAGGGCATACAGCCAATATTACTAAAACAGGAGCGCATATCTGGCTCAGCTGGGATGCTCGCCAGTCCTCAGAACACTTAAAGATAAACACATTCCACGCACATACTCGTGACTCTCTTCAGCCACATCTTCCCAGGCACACGCCAGGCCATCCTCCCACCTGACCTTGTAAAACTAGTTCTTCAAAGGCTTGGCAAACATGCAGCACAACAAATTCTAACGTTCACTCGAAAACAAATGCCAGGTGTTCCCAGCTGCTCCCACGTTTTCCATCTATTCCCTCGCCTATCGCTTTTCCCTTAGTTCCCTCGCTTGTCTCTTTTTCCTCGTGTGTCTCTTTTCACTCTCTTCCCTCTTTTCCGTTGTGTCTCTTCCCTCTCCTGTCTCTTCTCGCTCTCTTACCTCATTTCCCTCGCCTCTCTCTTTTCGCACTCTCCCCTCTTTTCCCTCGCCTCTCGTTTTTCCCTCGTGTATCTCTTTCCTCTTTTCCCTCGCATATATTTCTCCCCTTTTCCCTCGTGTGTCTCTTTTCCCTCTTTTCCCTCTTGTCTTTATTTTCCCTCTTTCCCCTTGCCTCTCTCTTTTCCCTCTTTTTCCTCTTTGTCCTCTTTTTCCTTCCGTGTCTCTCTCCCCTCTTTTCCCTTGCCTCTTTTCCCTCTTTTCCCTCGCCTCTTTTCCCTCGCCTGTGTCTTTTCCCTCGTTTCCCTCGTTTCCCTCGTTTCCCTCGTCTCTCTCTTTTTCCTCTATTTCCTCTATTCCCTCGTTTTCCTTGCATGTCTCTTTTCCCTCTTTGTCTTCGCATGTATCTTTTCCTCTTTTCCCTCCTTTTCACCACATCTCTCTTTTCCCTCTTTTCCCTCGCCTCCCTTATCCCTCTTTTCCCACTTTTCCCTTGCCTCTCTTTCCTCTTTCCCCCCGCCTGTCTCGTTCCCCTCTTTTCCGTGTTTCCCCTCTCCTGTCTCTTATTGCTCTCTTACCTCTTTTCCCTCTTTTCCCTCGTGTGTCTCTTTTTTCCTCTTTTCGCTCCTTTCCCTTGTGTGTCTGTTTTCATTGTGTATCTCTTTTGCCTGGCCTGTCTCTTTTCCCTCTCCTGTGCGTGTCTTTTCCCTCTTTTCCCTCGCCTGTCTCTTTTCCCACGCCTGTCTCTTTTCCGTGTATTCCCTCGTGTGACTCTTTTCCCTCTTTCTTCCTCTTTTCCCTCTTTTCTGTCACCAGTCTCTAGTCCGTCTCATGTCTCTTTTCCCTCTTTGCCTTCTTTTCCCTCGCCTATCTCTTGTCCCTCAGTTCCCTCGCTTGTCTCTTTTCCGTCGCGTCTCTTTTTCCTCGCGTGTCTCTTTCTCCCCTTTTCCATCGTGTGACTCTTTTCCCTCTTTCCCCTCTTTCCCCTCTTTTCCCTTGTGTGTCTCTTCTTCCGCTGTTTCCCCTTTTTCCTCTTTTTCCTTGCATGTCTCTTCCCTCTCCTGTCTCTTTTCACTCTCCTCCCTCTTTTCCCTCACCTCTCTCTTTTCCTTCTGTTCCCTCTATGCCCTCGCCTGCCTCTTTGCGCTCGCCCATCGCTTTTCCCACAATTCCCTCGCTTGTCTCTTTTCCCTCTCATATCTCTTTTCCTCTTTTCTCTCGCATATCTTTCTCCCCTTTTCCCTTGCCTGTCTCTTTTCGCTCTTTCCCATCTTTTCCCTTGTGTGTCTCTTTTCCCACTAGTTCCTTTTTCCTCTTTTTCCTTGCGCGTCTCTTCCCTCTCCTGTTTCTTTTCGCTCTCTTACCTCTTTTCTCTCGCCTATCGCTTTTCCCTCACTTCCCTTGCTTGTCTCTTTTCCCTCTTTTTCCTTGCATGTCTCTTCCCTCTCCTGTCTCTCTTCACTCTCTTTACCTCTTTCCCCTCACCTCTCTCTTCTCCCTCGCCTGCCTCTTTCCCCTCTTTTCCCTAAGTGTCTAATTTTCATATTTTTCATTCGCCTCTCTCTCTTCCCTCTTTTCCCTCAGATATCTCATTTCCATCTTTTCCCTCGGCCTGTCTGTTTCCCCTGGTTTTCCTCTTTCCCCTCAACTCTCTCGTTTCTCTCTTTTCCCTCGCCAGTCTCTTTCCCCTGTTTTCCCATCAGCTGTCTCTTTTCCATCTTTGCGTCTCGCCTGTCTCTTTCCCCTCGTTTCCCTCTTTTCCATGAGCTCTCTCTTTACCTTCTGTTCCCTCGACTGTCTCTTTTTCCCTGGTTTCCCCTTTTTCCCCTCGCTCGCCTCTTTCCCCTGGTTTCCCTCCTCTACGTTAACTCTCTCTTTTAGCTCTTTTCCCCTCGCCTGTCTCTTTTCCCTGTTGTCCTTCTTTTCCATGAACTTTCTCTTACCCTTCTTTTCCCTCGACTCTCTCTTTTCCCTGGTTTTCCTCTTTGCCCTCGCCTGTCTCTTTCCCCTGATTTTCCATCAACTGTCTCCTTTCCATCTTTTCCCCTCGCCTGTCTCTTTTCCTCCGTTTCCCTCACCTCTCTCTTTTCCCTTCTTTTCCCGCGACTCTCTCTCCCCTGCTTTCCCTCTTTTCCATCAACTGTTTCTTTTCCCTCTTTGCCCTCGCCTGTCTCTTTTCCATCTTTTCCCCTTGTCTGTCTGTCCCGATCCAATGTCGGGGAAGGTTTCGATATGATCCCATATCGATATGATCCCGTATATGATCGGTATGTGCGAGATTAAGACAGAAACGAGGTCAAATGCCGTATACCCAAAAGAGTTTTTATTATCCAAACTATCAAAAGTGGAAAATAGTAGCGATAGGATAGAATGGAAGAAAAGGCAGGAAGCAAGCAAGCAGTCGGGATAGAGTTGCAAGGATAGTCGCCACCATGGATCCAGCGGCGTCCCGTTGGTCCTCAGTCTTCAATTCTTCGGTGGTGGGTGCACACCACGGCTTGTCTCCACGGTTTCTTATAGGGCATAGTTCGATGATGCATGCACATGCGTATTGTTCACGCGCTGCAGGTTTTGTCTATCCCATGGCCTTC
Source organism: Harpia harpyja (assembly GCF_026419915.1). Taxonomy (NCBI): domain Eukaryota; kingdom Metazoa; phylum Chordata; class Aves; order Accipitriformes; family Accipitridae; genus Harpia; species Harpia harpyja. Next base: position 30,692,907 of record NC_068968.1, read on the forward strand.
GCGTGGTCAACACCAGAAACCAGTATCTTATCTCAAAGACTACAGTTTCCATGAGAATGGTAGCCTCCACATTCTTGCATGCTTGTCGGCTTCAGCCCGTTTCCTCTCCTGGATGCCTCAGTGGCCTAGTAATCGTCCTTATGGACGGAGGAATGTCCTGCTTAGACAGGACATCTCCGAGACAAAGGGCTCGAGATAAACAGTTCACAGTTCAGTCCAACAATCCTAGAGATGAATGGCTTCAGGTGACAGTCCAGTCTCTCACACCTAACAATCTTTGAGACAAACAGATCAAGGTAACAGTTCAGTCTCTCACACTGTCTCTTCTACCTCTTTTCCTCCGGCATGTCTCTTTTCCCTGGTTTCCCTCTCCTCCGTGAACTCTCCCTTTTCCCTCTTTACCCTCGCCTGTCTCTTTTCCCTGGTTTTCCTCTTTGCCATCACCTATCTCTTTTCCCTCTTTTCCTTCAACTCTCTTTCCCCCCCTCTTTTCCCCTCTTTTCCCTCGCCTGACTCTTTTCCCTCTCTTCCCTCGGTGTCTACTTTGCCCATTTTCACTCGCATCCCTCTTTTCCCTCTTTTCCGTCACCTGTCTCTTCTCTCTCTATTCCGCCCACCTGCCTCCCTTACCTGGTTTTCCTCTTTCCCATGAACTCTCTTTTTTCCCTGTTTCCCCTCGCCTGTCTCTTTTCCCTCTTCTGCCTCTCTTCCATCAACTCTCTCTTTTTCCTCTTTTCCCTCTTTTCCCTTGCCTCTTTTTCCTCTTTCCCCTCCCCTGTCTCATTTCCCTCTTTTCCGTGTTTTCCCTCTCTTGTCTCTTACCGGTCTCTTACCTCTTTTCCCTCACCTCTCTCTTTTCCCTCTTTTCCCTCGTGTGTCTCTTTTTTCCTCTTTTCACTCCTTTTCCTCGTGTGCCTGTTTTCCTTGTCTATCTCTTTTGCCTGGCCTGTCTCTTTTCCCTCTCCTGTGTGTGTCTTTTCCCTCTTTTCCCTCGCCTGTCTCTTTTTCCCTCCCCTGTCTCTTTTCCATGCATTCCATCGCATATCGCTTTTCCCTTAGTTCCCTCGCTTGTCTCTTTTCCCTTTTGTATCTCTTTTCCCCTCTTTTCCCTCACATATCTTTCTCCCCTTTTCCCTTGTGTGTCTCTTCTTCCGCTATTTCCTCTTTTCTCTTGCGTGTCTCTTCCCTCTCCTGTCTCTTTTCGCTCTCTTACCTCTTTCCCCCACCTCTCTCGTTCCCCTCGCCTCTCTCTCTTCCGTTCCGTGTCTCTTTTTTCCTTTTTTCGCTCCTTTTCTTCGTGTGTCTGTTTTCCTTGTGTACCTCTGTTGCCTGGCACGTCTCTTTTCCCTAGTGTGTCTGTTTTCCCTCTGTTTTTCCTCTTCTAACTCTTTTCTGTCTTTTCCCTTGCCTGTCTCTTTGCCCTCTTTTCCCTATTTCCCCTTTTTTCCCTTGTGTGTCTCCTTTTCCTCTTTTGCCCTCGCCTGTCTCTTTTCCTACGCCTGTGTGCTTTCCCTCTTCTCGCTCTTTTCCCTCTTTTCCCTTGTCTGTCTCTTTTCCCTCTATTTCCTCCTTTTCCTCTTTTTCCTTGCGTGTCTCTTTCCCCTCTTTTCCCTCACCTCTTTACGGCCTTTTCCAACTTTTCCCTCGCCTCACTCTTTTCCGTCTATTCCCTCGCCTCTCTCTTTTCCCTCTCTTCCCACTTTTCCCTCGCCTCTCTCTGTTCCCTCTTTCCCCTATTTCCCCTCTTTTCCCTCGCGTGTCTCTTTTCCCCTCTTTTCACTCCTTTTCCTCCTGTGTCTGTTCTCATTGTGTATCTCTCTTGCCTGGCATGTCTCTTTTCCCTCTCCTGTGTTTGTCTTTTCCCTCTTTTCCCTCGCCTGTCTCTTTTCTGCAGAGACTGGATTAACCACTCAACATATCTGTACAAGATTCCGTTTATTTCACAAAAGGATCAGACTTCTATACGTTTCAACAAGGATCTGGAAAGAACTAAGGGCATACAGCCAATATTACTAAAACAGGAGCGCATATCTGGCTCAGCTGGGATGCTCGCCAGTCCTCAGAACACTTAAAGATAAACACATTCCACGCACATACTCGTGACTCTCTTCAGCCACATCTTCCCAGGCACACGCCAGGCCATCCTCCCACCTGACCTTGTAAAACTAGTTCTTCAAAGGTGTTATAGACGCTCGTGACAAATTGGAGGAGCCAATTTGTATTAAATGACAAGATCGAATTTATTAGCAAGCGATAAGAGAGCAAAACAGCGCTGGGCGGCCGGGGAGACAGTGCTCCGCCAAAGGCTCGCGCCGAAAATGGGGAAGAGTCCCTTTATTTATACAGTTTCTAGTTTCTGTCTACGTGACGGCTGGTATCTTCTGCATTGTGTGCGCGTTTGTGCCGTCAGTTGCTAGGTGGTCGTAATCTGCCTTCAGGTGGCGGCTGGTATCTTCTGCATTGTGTGTGCGTTTGCGCCGTTATTTGTTTGTTAGGTGGACCGTCTTTCGTTAATCATCGGTACTTAACTGGATACTGTGGTTTTAGATAAGCGAGGAATGTCTCTACCCCCCACATGCGATTTCATGAACAAAGTTAACCAGTTCATTACAATCCCCCCTTTTCTATTTTATCCTGATTTTGTTCATTAAATCGATCCAATGCTTCTTTTGCCCACCCGAGGATAGGAGTAATTCCTCCGTCCCCGATTTGTTCGTATTGCTTCCGTAGCAGCATTAAGTGTGCAGTTTCTAAGCGTCCTTTAACAATAGCGATTAACCTATTGAAAATGCATGGCCCAAAAGTCAAAAATAAGATTAATACAATAAGAGGTCCTGTAATAGTCGACAATAGGGTGGTTAACCAGGGTGAATAGTTAAACATAGACTCATACCAGCTCTGTTGTGATTCCCGGTCTTTTTTTCATTTTTCTAACCCCTCTCGTAGCTTGGCCATGGTATCTCTAACTACCCCAGTATGGTCAACATATACACAACACTCCTCCCGTAGGGCTGCACATAACCCCCCCTGTTGCATGAACATTAGGTCTAAGCCCCGTCTGTTTTGTAATACCACTTCTGATAAAGACCTAACAGACTGTTCCAGGGCTGTCATGGCCTTTTCTATCCTGGCTAAATCTTCATCGACTGCTACCCTTAAAGATTGAAATTTTTGATTTTGTTGTACGAGGGAGGTTATTCCTGTACCAGCTCCAGCAGCTCCGACTGCCAGGAGTGTTGCCACCGTGAGGGCTGTAAAGGGCTCACGCTTTTGTATATGATGGGCCTGAGTAGTTTGATAGTCATAAACGAAATCTTCGGGATGGTAAATAAGCCTAGGTATCACAGCTACTTGTATACAATATTCAGTTGTCCAATTAAAGACCTTTAGGGATATACAAGGTGTAACCCCAGTTTGGGAACAAATCCACTTAGTATTATCTGCAGGAATTAACCATTCAGCTGTTATTTCTCCTGATTTGCGAGTTGTGTTACATAGGTGTTATTTGTCTTTTGGGACATTTCCTATACACTTTCCTTTTCCCGATACTTGGGACATTGTTATCCCTTGCTTACGTTCAGATTCCTTATTCCACAAGCACTGAGCTGGATTTGTTCCGTTGGCTTTCTTAAATCTACTGTCCACCCCAATAGCTTCATAAAAGGGTGGCTGAATGTCGTAACATAACCAACAATGTTCAGTTATATTAGGGTAGGTGGTATTCAGTACCTGATAACTGGCTTGAAGCATATTCCACAATGGGCTGACGCTGACTTCGGGTGCAAGAGTCGAGGGTTTGATTTTTACTGATACGCCCGGGATGCTATTTTCAATGACGTTGATGTTAGGAGAGATTGTAACAGTATGTACAATACTGTTACTTCCACCTTCCCCTACCAGGACCAGATTTGGTCCGACATCTGAAGTATGTGGGAAGGGATTTTCTTTTCTTATTTGGATGAACCCTCCTCGATCCGTCCCTGGTTCCCATATTCTTATTCCCCACATCTTCCCATGCAACCATCCTGAATTCTCAGGCTGTCTGATAGTCATATTCAAGCTGGTACAATTCGATTTGTATTTTCCCCCTAATGGTTCCCCGTCATGAGCATAAGAGGGAAGTTTACATCCTTGTGGACTCCATTTTACGTCTAAAAATAAATCAGGATTCCCAACTCTCCATCCAGTAGCTATAGTCTCACAACCCCAATATGCACAATAATAGTGCCCAGGGTAATTGCAATATGAACGGCCTGGGTTCAAAAGGGGGCACATATAAATGGCTGGTTTAATCCCTAACTTCTCTTTACCACAGGAATAGGGAGACACATGCCCTAGCATACTGCATATTGTCACATTAAAGGACGGAGATCCAGGGGTAGTAACAGTTTGCAATACCTTTGATCGATCTGGTTGTATTAAAGACCATTTGAAGGGTTGATGGTGGATGTTCCCACATACCATAGGTAGATACCATAATAATATCATCCAGACACGGATTGCTGGTGGGGTTCCCCGAGGAGTACCAACAGGTGTCAACGTCAATTCTTGAATTTCTCTCTGCCAGAATATGCCCAGCCGGACTCCCAGAGTCCATCCTTCCCCTCGAAGTGTCTGTTCCCCGCTATTACCTGCCGATGATCTCACGGTGTACTCGCGCTCCCTTTTCCGTACGCCTCTGCCTACTTCGCCTACTCCGGTGCCTGGAGCAGCGAGGTTTTTCATCTTCTCGGCAGCAGTAGTACTTCTCAGGGGCGTGTTTTCCACTTACAAAGCCCTTACGGGGCTTAGTTCCTCCTCGGGAACTCGTGCAGGATATTTTATATTGCCTGGGAAATGACAAGACACTCGTAGGATTCAGGGTTATAGGAGCTCTGGGTTTGTTAGGGACTTCCCGCAGTTACTCCCCCACCCTTTGAGGAGGCTGTATTTTGGTCCCCTTCTCCTTTGGGTACACTGTGCACAGCCGTCCCTAGATGGGTGGCTGTTCTTACAGTGTGTCCACCAGCATTCCCTGTACAATTTTTTTTATTTAAGAGCAGAAGCCATCTTAGTGGCACATTTAGTTTGTTTCCACGTAAATCTAATAGCACACTGTTTTATAGTTCTGGACCAATCTTTCTCATATACTTCCCAGGTTTCAGGCACTAATAATTCCCTCCCACAAAGTAATTTCCCGATGTCTATTTTGTCCAACTGGTTCTTATTGGGGAATTGATGCTCTCGACATTCCATACAATAATAATGTCTCCTACTGGGACTACAATACCATTTCTCACCGCACTTTACACAGTTACGAAACACCCAACTCCAATGGTTGTGGTTATGATGCTTTAAACACGAAATCCCGTCAAGATACTCCGATGTCGTAGGTATTTTAGTCTCTACTTCACAACAAAAAGGTAAGTACCGAGGGGTTCCTGCTAGTTTGTATATACCAGCTCCGCCGGTTTGATGAGGTATCCGTTTTATACACCAAGGAACAAAATTCACCACCTGTAGATCATCTCCAGGTGATACCTGGAACTACTGATATAAATTAGGTTTTACCGTTCTTCCAAAAGGATTCATTCACTCGTGCAGCTCCTTTTCTTCCTTATCACTAGTTTCAAGTCCTCTGAAGTCTTTGCTATTTCCCACTGATCTCTGGGTAAAGGTCCTTTAATTCGCGAGGCATGCGTCCATCCTCGTTCTGCAGTCCGGATAGCAGTTTCTGTGGTAAGTAAAACAAGAAAGGGCCCCTCCCACCTAGGAGTGAGAGAGGATTCTTTCCAGGCTCTGATCAATACCATATCACCTGGCTTTACCGAATGTATGGATATATCTAGGGGTGGTCTCTGTACTACCATCCCTTTCTTCCACAATTTTTCCCTTCTTTTCATTAGCTGAATTATATATGGGTTAATATTCTCTTCATCTAAAGTGGGGTAGTCGGCTGGACACTCCATATCATAAGGCATGCCATACAACATTTCAAATGGGGAAATTCCTGTATCTGTCCGGGGCTGAGTTCGAATGTTTAACAAAGCAATTGGTAAACACTTTACCCATGACATTTTGGTTTCTATCATTAATTTAGTCAACTGTTTCTTAATTTCACCATTCATTCGTTCTACCTTACCAGAGCTTTGGGGATGCCAGGGGGTATGGAATTCCCATTTAATTCCAAAGGGGGCCAGAGCTTCTCTTACCACCTTGGAAACAAAATGGGGGCCTCGATCTGAGTCAATAGTTTCAATATTCCCATATCGGGGTATAATATGTTCTAAAAGTACTTTCACTACTGTATTGGCAGTGGCCCTAGCAGTAGGGAATGCTTCTACATAATGGGTGAGGTGGTCCACTAATACCAGTAGGTGTTTGTACCGTCCCACTTTGGGGAGATCAGTAAAGTCAATCTGTATCTTAGCAAATGGTCGGTGTGCTAACTCCCGTCCTCCTGGTACTTGTTCTCTAAGACGTTGCTTATTAATTTTCTGACACGTCAAACATCCCTGTACAATTCCCTTAGCCACATTATAAACTCCAATACACATATATTTAATTGCAAACTGATCAACTAATGCTTGAACACCCCAATGGGTCTTTAAGTGCATGCTCTTCATTATTTTCCATGTTAATGCTTTTGGTAATACTTGCCTCCCATCAGGTAATTCCCAATTACCCCCTTTTTCTATTACTCCCATCTCCTTTAATTTGTACATTTCTGGTTTACTAAATTGTGGGTTTAGGATTTTTGACGATTTTTCGTTTGTCAGTGGGGTAACCGTTATAGTCAGCAATGCTGCTGTCTTGGCCTCTTGGTCAGCCAGGTTATTCCCCCGAATTTCAGGAGATGTTCCCCTTTGATGTCCCCTAACATGTACTACCGCAATCCTCTCGGGCCCCCTAAGTGCCCGTAGGATTTTAACAATTAGCTCCTCATGGATTAAACCCTTTCCTTGGGAATTAATAAGTCCCCGTTCCTCCCAAATTTTTCCAAACGTGTGTACTACTCCATATGCATATTTCGAATCAGTATATACCGTTCCCTTTTTGCCCTTTAAAAGTTCCAATGCCCTAAATATTGCATACAACTCGCAGGCCTGCGCTGACCAACTAGGGCTGAGAGGCCCAGATTCCTTTACTTTTAGGCTTTCCCCATCTACAATTGCATACCCTGACTTTCTTTTTCCTGCTATTACTCGAGATGATCCATCAGCAAATAACTTCTCTCCCTCTCCCAATTCTACTTCTTCTAGATCTGGCCTAATTTTCGTTTGTTCTTCAATGGTTTGGAGGCAATTATGTGTTAGCTCCTCTTCAGGACCCCCATACAAAAACTGTGCCGGGTTCTGCAAGCTTGTTGTTCCGATCTCCAATTTAGGGGAATGGATTAGGATCCCCTCATATTTTAAAAGCCTGGCATCGGTGATCCATTTTTCAGCCTTTTGTTGGAGAACCCCTCGAATATTATGGGGAGAGAACACCCTTAATTCACTTCCAAATGTTACCTTATTCACTTCTTCCACGATCAGGGCTACAGCAACGACTGCCTGTAAACAGGTGGGCCACCCTCTACTGACGGGGTCTAATAATTTGGAAATATACCCTACGGGTTTCTTTTTCCCTGCCCACTCCTGGGTCAAAACCCCGTATGCTGTCCCCTCCTCAGTGGCCACAAATAAATAGAAGGGTCTCTTCACATCAGGCAAACTCAAGACAGGGGCGTTAACTAGATCAGCTTTAAGACTCTCTAATCTCTCCTCATCCTCTTGGGTCCATTTAAGCAATCCATCCATAGTTAACTTTTGATACAAAAATCGCACTTTCGCACTAAAGTTCTCAATCCACTGCCTACAATACCCAAATAGCCCCAACAATTGTCTAATCTGTCTTTTATTCCTCGGGGCTTTCAGTGATAAAATTCCATTTACTCGTTCGGGGTCTAACTTCTTAGTCCCCTTGCTTATCCAGTGTCCTAAATATTTTACCTCCTCTTCCACAAACTGTAGTTTCGACCGTGATATTTTGAGGCCTTGAAGGCTCAAGAAATTTAACAACCGTATGCTTTCTTTTCTGACTGCCTCTTGATTTTCTCCTGCCAACAATGTCATCCACATATTGTACTAGCACGACCCCATCTTGCAGCCGGTATTCCCGTAGAATCCTTTCTAGGGCTTGTCCAAATAAGTTTGGGGATTCCGTAAACCCTTGGGGAAGTACAGTCCACCTTAACTGCTGTCTCCTATGAGTGTCTGGGTCTTCCCACTCGAAGGCAAAATAATCTCTACATTCCTCCTTTAGAAGGCATGACCAGAATGCATCCTTAAGATCTATTACACTATACCATTGATTCTCGGGCCCCAATTGACTCAACAGGGTGTGTGGGTTTGCCACTACTGGGAACCGGCTGACAGTTCGTTTATTGATTTCCCTTAGGTCATGCACCAACCGATAGCTGCCATCGGATTTCTTTACTGGTAAAATCGGGGTATTAAAAGGGGACATGCAGGGTTCAAGTAACCCTTTTCCCAATAGTCTCTTGATCTCAGGTTTTAGTCCCCTTCTCCCCTCATTAGATAAGGGATATTGTTTAATTCTCACTGGAATCTCGGGGTTCTTAATAACCACCTCAAACGGTTCAATATCCAGTTTTCCAACTGTTTCGGGAGTATACCACACTTCGGGGTTAATTTGCTTCTCGTCCACCTCTGTAAGGGGACAAAGCCTGATTTTTAACTCTTCCTTTTCCACGTCCACCCGAATCCCCATCTTTACAATTAAATCCCTACCTAATAAGTTGTATTCCGCTTCAGGTACTAACAACAGCGTTCCAATTCCATATCGGCAACTTGATTCCACCGCCACAGCTTTTATAACGGGGACCCTAAATGGTTCCCCTTTTGCTCCAATTACATTAACTTTATCCCTGGATATTTTACATCCTGGAGGTAATGATTGTACAGTAGACCTTTCGGCTCCGGTATCCACAAGAAAGGTCACCTCCTGGCGCTGAGGACCCACTTTTAAAGTTATCAAGGGCTCTTTCTTACCAGGGGTCCTCAGCACATAGAGCCCCTGACCCCGCTAATCCTCCCGGAACGCTTTCTCATCCTGAATCCTTTTTCTACATTCTCTCTTCATGTGTCCTTTTTTCCCGCAATAGAAACATTCCACGGCTTTATCTCCTCTCCTCTCAATTCTTTCCTTATCTCCCCCACCAGACCTATCACACCTTATCACACTTTTCTGTCCTTTTCTTACCGCAGCAACCAGTAGCCTAGTCTGCCGCTTTTCAGTTTCCTCTTCTCGCCTCACATACACCTTCTGAGCCTCTCTAAGTAATTCATCCAGCCCCCGCTCCTGCCAGTCCTCAATTTTCTCTAACTTTTTCCTAATATCTCCCCAAGATTTTGCCACAAACTGAGTTTTCAGCAACGCCTGTCCCACAGGGGTAGCAGGGTCCACCCCAGAGTACAACTGGAAACTTTTTCTTAGCCTTTCAAGCCATTCTGTCGGGGTTTCATCTTTCTTCTGTTGTTCACTAAAGGCTTTATTAATATTCTGACCTCGGGGAACAGATTCTCGTATCCCCTGAATTATAATTGTTCTCAGATCTGACATATTATTCCTATGAGCTGGATCCTGGTTATTCCAGTCTGGCCGGTTTAAAGGCCATTTCTGATCCGCAGCCGGGCCAGCTTGATGTTGCTGATCCCACACTCTCATTCCAGCCCTTCTAATCATGTCCCTCTCTTCCACGGTAAATAGTATGCTCAGGATAGACTGTAATTCATCCCACGTGTACAAATTCGGTCCCAAGAATTGATCCAGCCTCTCGGCTACCCCCAGGGGATCATCTAACAAACTCCCCATTTCCTTCTTAAATTCCCTTACATCCCCCGTATTAAGGGGAACTGCCACATACCCTGTTCCCGGTCCCCCCCGTCCATCCCCACCAGGCACTAACATTTCCCGAAGAGGAAACAATCTCTCCTCTCCTCGCCTTATTCTATTACGTGCAGACTTTCTGGGAGGGGGTGTCGGGGTCGGGGAATCAGGTTCCGAATCTGACCCCTCCTGGGCCTGGGCTATTCCCTGGCCTTGGGGTGGGTCCTGAGGTGGAGGGGCCTGAGGGGCATAGGGAGGGGGCCAAAGGGGGTCCTCATCATCCTTTCGGGGTTTTTCCGGTCTTTTTTCCCTTAAGGCAAAGAGGAATGATGGTTCCCAAGATTGGGGAATCCATAAGGCAGCATATTCGCTCTCCTCTGGGCTGGCTGGTGGTCTCCTATTGTTTACCCATATATTTAATTGTTGACACACCCAATCCTCAGAGGACCCGAACACGGGCCAGAATACATGAGGATTGCTGAGGGGTTTCCCACCCCAAATCGCCATACAATAATTAATCATCTTTTCCTTAGACTTATTCTTTCTCCTTGGGGAACTGTTCCAATATCTTATCATCAGGCCTAGGGGACTATCTGGGGGTATGTCTGGTAACTTATCTTTCTTCCCCATCCCCATGGGTCCAGAGGGCTTGCTTTTCCTCTGCCCCATCTTCCAAGGTGCCTTTATCCACACACACACACACTTCCCCTCGGTCGTGACTCGCTCCCTCGCGGGCTACGAGAACTGCACTACTGGAGGGTCCGCACTCACGTGATCTCAGAGAGACCTCTCGCACAGTCGCACCTCGGGATAACCACCCCAACCAAACGGCTCACAATTTATATACTCACCCACTCCTGGGGTCTTCGTTTGGTCTTCGTGCACAAAATTTAAGGGGTCCTGCAGGTTCTTTTGCTCAATTACCGTAATTTAAAGGGGGTTCGTGGGTCCAGGGTATGGTGGCGGCACCTCCTCAAGACGGGGCTATCCGGGGATAGGGCGCCTCCCCGCTTGCGAGGGTCCGCACCAAAGAACCTGGATCCGAGTCACGGCACCAAGTTTGTTATAGACGCTCGTGACAAATTGGAGGAGCCAATTTGTATTAAATGACAAGATCGAATTTATTAGCAAGCGATAAGAGAGCAAAACAGCGCTGGGCGGCCGGGGAGACAGTGCTCCGCCAAAGGCTCGCGCCGAAAATGGGGAAGAGTCCCTTTATTTATACAGTTTCTAGTTTCTGTCTACGTGACGGCTGGTATCTTCTGCATTGTGTGCGCGTTTGTGCCGTCAGTTGCTAGGTGGTCGTAATCTGCCTTCAGGTGGCGGCTGGTATCTTCTGCATTGTGTGTGCGTTTGCGCCGTTATTTGTTTGTTAGGTGGACCGTCTTTCGTTAATCATCGGTACTTAACTGGATACTGTGGTTTTAGATAAGCGAGGAATGTCTCTACCCCCACATGCGATTTCATGAACAAAGTTAACCAGTTCATTACAAAAGGCTTGGCAAACATGCAGCACAACAAATTCTAACGTTCACTTGAAAACAAATGCCAGGTGTTCCCAGCTGCTCCCACGTTTTCCATCTATTCCCTCGCCTATCGCTTTTCCCTTAGTTCCCTCGCTTGTCTCTTTTTCCTCGTGTGTCTCTTTTCACTCTCTTCCCTCTTTTCCGTTGTGTCTCTTCCCTCTCCTGTCTCTTCTCGCTCTCTTACCTCATTTCCCTCGCCTCTCTCTTTTCGCACTCTCCCCTCTTTTCCCTCGCCTCTCGCTTTTCCCTCGTGTATCTCTTTCCTCTTTTCCCTCGCATATATTTCTCCCCTTTTCCCTCGTGTGTCTCTTTTCCCTCTTTTCCCTCTTGTCTTTCTTTTCCCTCTTTCCCCTTGCCTGTCTCTTTCCCCTCTATTTCCTCTTTTTCCTCTTTTTCCTTGCGTGTCTCTTTTCCCTCTTTTCCCTCTTGTCTTTCTTTCCCCTCTTTCCCCTTGCCTGTCTCTTTTCCCTCTATTTCCTCTTTTTCCTCTTTTTCCTTGCGTCTCTCTCCCCTCTTTTCCCTCGCTTCTTTTCCCTCTTTTCCCTTGCCTCTTTTCCCTCACCTGTGTCTTTTCCCTCGTTTCCCTCGTTTCCCTCGTTTCCCTCATTTCCCTTGTCTCTCCTTTTATCCTCTATTTCCTCTATTCCCTCGTTTTCCTTTCATGTCTCTTTTCCCTCTTTGTCTTCGCATGTATCTTTTCCTCTTTTCCCTCCTTTTCACCACATCTCTCTTTTCCCTCTTTTCCCTCGCCTCCCTTATCCCTCTTTTCCCACTTTTCCCTTCCCTCTCTTTCCTCTTTTCCCCGCCTGTCTCGTTCCCCTCTTTTCCGTGTTTCCCCTCTCCTGTCTCTTCTCGCTCTCTTACCTCTTTTCCCTCTTTTCCCTCGTGTGTCTCTTTTTTCCTCTTTTCGCTCCTTTCCCTTGTGTGTCTGTTTTCATTGTGTATCTCTTTTGCCTGGCCTGTCTCTTTTCCCTCTCCTGTGCGTGTCTTTTCCCTCTTTTCCCTCGCCTGTCTCTTTTCCCACGCCTGTCTCTTTTCCGTGTATTCCCTCGTGTGACTCTTTTCCCTCTTTCTTCCTCTTTTCCCTCTTTTCTGTCACCAGTCTCTAGTCCGTCTCATGTCTCTTTTCCCTCTTTGCCTTCTTTTCCCTCGCCTATCTCTTGTCCCTCAGTTCCCTCGCTTGTCTCTTTTCCGTCGCGTCTCTTTTTCCTCGCGTGTCTCTTTCTCCCCTTTTCCATCGTGTGACTCTTTTCCCTCTTTCCCCTCTTTCCCCTCTTTTCCCTTGTGTGTCTCTTCTTCCGCTGTTTCCCCTTTTCCCTCTTTTTCCTTGCATGTCTCTTCCCTCTCCTGTCTCTTTTCACTCTCCTCCCTCTTTTCCCTCACCTCTCTCTTTTCCTTCTGTTCCCTCTATGCCCTCGCCTGCCTCTTTGCGCTCGCCCATCGCTTTTCCCACAATTCCCTCGCTTGTCTCTTTTCCCTCTCATATCTCTTTTCCTCTTTTCTCTCGCATATCTTTCTCCCCTTTTCCCTTGCCTGTCTCTTTTCGCTCTTTCCCATCTTTTCCCTTGTGTGTCTCTTCCCACTAGTTCCTTTTCCCTCTTTTTCCTTGCATGTCTCTTCCCTCTCCTGTCTCTCTTCACTCTCTTTACCTCTTTCCCCTCACCTCTCTCTTCTCCCTCGCCTGCCTCTTTCCCCTCTTTTCCCTAAGTGTCTAATTTTCATATTTTTCATTCGCCTCTCTCTCTTCCCTCTTTTCCCTCAAATATCTCATTTCCATCTTTTCCCTCGGCCTGTCTGTTTCCCCTGGTTTTCCTCTTTCCCCTCAACTCTCCCGTTTCTCTCTTTTCCCTCGCCAGTCTCTTTCCCCTGTTTTCCCATCAGCTCTTTTCCATCTTTTCCTCTCGCCTGTATCTTTTCCCTCGTTTCCCTCTTTTCCATGAGCTCTCTCTTTACCTTCTGTTCCCTCGACTGTCTCTTTTTCCCTGGTTTCCCCTTTTTCCCCTCGCTCGCCTCTTCTCCCTGGTTTCCCTCCTCTACGTTAACTCTCTCTTTTAGCTCTTTTCCCCTCGCCTGTCTCTTTTCCCTGTTGTCCTTCTTTTCCATGAACTTTCTCTTACCCTTCTTTTCCCTCGACTCTCTCTTTTCCCTGGTTTTCCTCTTTGCCCTCGCCTGTCTCTTTCCCCTGATTTTCCATCAACTGTCTCCTTTCCATCTTTTCCCCTCGCCTGTCTCTTTTCCTCCGTTTCCCTCACCTCTCTCTTTTCCCTTCTTTTCCCGCGACTCTCTCTCCCCTGCTTTTCCTCTTTCCCATCAACTGTTTCTTTTCCCTCTTTGCCCTCGCCTGTCTCTTTTCCATCTTTTCCCCTTGTCTGTCTGTCCCGATCCAATGTCGGGGAAGGTTTCGATATGATCCCATATCGATATGATCCCGTATATGATCGGTATGTGCGAGATTAAGACAGAAACGAGGTCAAATGCCGTATACCCAAAAGAGTTTTTATTATCCAAACTATCAAAAGTGGAAAATAGTAGCGATAGGATAGAATGGAAGAAAAGGCAGGAAGCAAGCAAGCAGTCGGGATAGAGTTGCAAGGATAGTCGCCACCATGGATCCAGCGGCGTCCCGTTGGTCCTCAGTCTTCAATTCTTCGGTGGTGGGTGCACACCACGGCTTGTCTCCACGGTTTCTTATAGGGCATAGTTCGATGATGCATGCACATGCGTATTGTTCACGCGCTGCAGGTTTTGTCTATCCCATGGCCTTCGCGTGGTCACCACCAGAAACCAGTATCTTATCTCAAAGACTACAGTTTCCATGAGAATGGTAGCCTCCACATTCTTGCATGCTTGTCGGCTTCAGCCCGTTTCCTCTCCTGGATGCCTCAGTGGCCTAGTAATCGTCCTTATGGACGGAGGAATGTCCTGCTTAGACAGGACATCTCCGAGACAAAGGGCTCGAGATAAACAGTTCACAGTTCAGTCCAACAATCCTAGAGATGAATGGCTTCAGGTGACAGTCCAGTCTCTCACACCTAACAATCTTTGAGACAAACAGATCAAGGTAACAGTTCAGTCTCTCACACTGTCTCTTCTACCTCTTTTCCTCCGGCATGTCTCTTTTCCCTGGTTTCCCTCTCCTCCGTGAACTCTCCCTTTTCCCTCTTTACCCTCGCCTGTCTCTTTTCCCTGGTTTTCCTCTTTGCCATCACCTATCTCTTTTCCCTCTTTTCCTTCAACTCTCTTTCCCCCCCTCTTTTCCCCTCTTTTCCCTCGCCTGACTCTTTTCCCTCTCTTCCCTCGGTGTCTACTTTGCCCATTTTCACTCGCATCCCTCTTTCCCCTCTTTTCCGTCACCTGTCTCTTCTCTCTCTATTCCGCCCACCTGCCTCTCTTACCTGGTTTTCCTCTTTCCCATGAACTCTCTTTTTTCCCTGTTTCCCCTCGCCTGTCTCTTTTCCCTCTTCTGCCTCTCTTCCATCAACTCTCTCTTTTCCCTCTTTTCCCTCTTTTCCCTTGCCTCTTTTTCCTCTTTCCCCTCCCCTGTCTCATTTCCCTCTTTTCCGTGTTTTCCCTCTCTTGTCTCTTACCGGTCTCTTACCTCTTTTCCCTCACCTCTCTCTTTTCCCTCTTTTCCCTCGTGTGTCTCTTTTTTCCTCTTTTCACTCCTTTTCCTCGTGTGCCTGTTTTCCTTGTCTATCTCTTTTGCCTGGCCTGTCTCTTTTCCCTCTCCTGTGTGTGTCTTTTCCCTCTTTTCCCTCGCCTGTCTCTTTTTCCCTCCCCTGTCTCTTTTCCATGCATTCCATCGCATATCGCTTTTCCCTTAGTTCCCTCGCTTGTCTCTTTTCCCTTTTGTATCTCTTTTCCCCTCTTTTCCCTCACATATCTTTCTCCCCTTTTCCCTTGTGTGTCTCTTCTTCCGCTATTTCCTCTTTTCTCTTGCGTGTCTCTTCCCTCTCCTGTCTCTTTTCGCTCTCTTACCTCTTTCCCCCACCTCTCTCTTTCCCCTCGCCTCTCTCTCTTCCGTTCCGTGTCTCTTTTTTCCTCTTTTCGCTCCTTTTCCTCGTGTGTCTGTTTTCCTTGTGTACCTCTGTTGCCTGGCACGTCTCTTTTCCCTAGTGTGTCTGTTTTCCCTCTGTTTTTCCTCTTCTAACTCTTTTCTGTCTTTTCCCTTGCCTGTCTCTTTGCCCTCTTTTCCCTATTTCCCCTTTTTTCCCTTGTGTGTCTCCTTTTCCTCTTTTGCCCTCGCCTGTCTCTTTTCCTACGCCTGTGTGCTTTCCCTCTTCTCGCTCTTTTCCCTCTTTTCCCTTGTCTGTCTCTTTTCCCTCTATTTCCTCCTTTTCCTCTTTTTCCTTGCGTGTCTCTTTCCCCTCTTTTCCCTCACCTCTTTACGGCCTTTTCCAACTTTTCCCTCGCCTCACTCTTTTCCGTCTATTCCCTCGCCTCTCTCTTTTCCCTCTCTTCCCACTTTTCCCTCGCCTCTCTCTGTTCCCTCTTTCCCCTATTTCCCCTCTTTTCCCTCGCGTGTCTCTTTTCCCCTCTTTTCACTCCTTTTCCTCCTGTGTCTGTTCTCATTGTGTATCTCTCTTGCCTGGCATGTCTCTTTTCCCTCTCCTGTGTTTGTCTTTTCCCTCTTTTCCCTCGCCTGTCTCTTTTCTGCAGAGACTGGATTAACCACTCAACATATCTGTACAAGATTCCGTTTATTTCACAAAAGGATCAGACTTCTATACGTTTCAACAAGGATCTGGAAAGAACTAAGGGCATACAGCCAATATTACTAAAACAGGAGCGCATATCTGGCTCAGCTGGGATGCTCGCCAGTCCTCAGAACACTTAAAGATAAACACATTCCACGCACATACTCGTGACTCTCTTCAGCCACATCTTCCCAGGCACACGCCAGGCCATCCTCCCACCTGACCTTGTAAAACTAGTTCTTCAAAGGCTTGGCAAACATGCAGCACAACAAATTCTAACGTTCACTCGAAAACAAATGCCAGGTGTTCCCAGCTGCTCCCACGTTTTCCATCTATTCCCTCGCCCATCGCTTTTCCCTTAGTTCCCTCGCTTGTCTCTTTTTCCTCGTGTCTCTCTTTTCGCACTCTCGCCTCTTTTCCCTTGCCTCTCGCTTTTCCCTCACGTATCTCACTTTCCTCTTTTCCCTCGCAGATATTTCTCCCCTTTTCCCTCGTGTGTCTCTTTTCCCTCTTTTCCCTCTTTTCTTTCTTTTCCCTCTTTCCCCTTGCCTGTCTCTTTCCCCTTTATTTCCTCTTTTCCCTCTTTTCCCTCGCCTCTTTTCCCTCTTTTCCCTCGCCTCTTTTCCCTCTTTTCCCTCGCCTCTTTTCCCTCGCCTGTGTCTTTTCCCTCGTTTCCCTCGTTTCCCTCGTTTCCCTTGTCTCTATTTCCTCTATTCCCTCGTTTTCCTTGCATGTCTCTTTTCCCTGTTTGTCTTCGCATGTATCTTTTCCTCTTTCCCCTCCTTTTCACCACATCTCTCTTTTCCCTTTTCCCTCGCCTCCCTTATCCCTCTTTTCCCACTTTTCCCTTGCCTCTCTTTCCTCTTTTCCCCCGCCTGTCTCGTTCCCCTCTTTTCCGTGTTTCCCCTCTCCTGTCTCTTATTGCTCTCTTACCTCTTTTCCCTCTTTTCCCTCGTGTGTCTCTTTTTTCCTCTTTTCGCTCCTTTCCCTTGTGTGTCTGTTTTCATTGTGTATCTCTTTTGCCTGGCCTGTCTCTTTCCCCTCTCCTGTGTGTGTCTTTTCCCTCTTTTCCCTCGCCTGTCTCTTTTCCCACGCCTGTCTCTTTTCCGTGTATTCCCGCGTGTGACTCTTTTCCCTCTTTCTTCCTCTTTTCCCTCTTTTCTGTCACCAGTCTCTAGTCCGTCTCATGTCTGTTTTCCCTCTTTCCCCTCTTTTCCCTCTTTTTCCTCGTGTGTCTCTTTTCGCACTCTCGCCTCTTTTCCCTCTTTTCCCTCGCCTCTTTTCCCTCTTTTCCCTCGCCTGTGTCTTTTCCCTCGTTTCCCTCGTTTCCCTTGTCTCTCTCTTTTTCCTCTATTTCCTCTATTCCCTCGTTTTCCTGTCTCTTTACGTTAGATTCCCTTTTTACCATGAACTCTCTCTGCCCCTGGTTGTCCCTCGCCTGCCTCTTTCCCCTGGTTTCCCTCTTCTCCATGAACTCTTCCTTTCCCTTCTTTTCCCTCTACTGCCTCTTTTCCCTGCCTTCCCTCTTCTGCATTAACTCTCTCTTTTACCTCTTTCCCCCTCGCCTATCCCTTTTCCCTGGTTTCCCTTTTTTCCATTAACTCTGTCTTCCCATTCTTTTCCCTTGCCTATCTCTTTTCCCTGGTTTCCCTTTTTTCCATGAACTCTCCCTTCCACTCTTTTTCCTCGCCTGCCTCTTTTCCCTGGTTTCCCTCTACTGCATTAATTCTCTCATTTACCTCTTTCCCCCTCGACTGTCTCTTTTCCCTGGTTTCCCCCTTGTCAATGAACACTCTCTTTCCAAACGACTCTCTCTTGTCCCTGATTTTCGCCTTTGCCCTCGCATGACTCTTTCCCCAGTTTTTCCGTGAACTGTCTCTTCTCCATCGTTTCTCATCGCCTATTTTCCCTGCTTTCCCTTTTTTCCATAAATTCTCTCTTTCCCCTCTTTTTCCTCGCCTCTTTTCACTGGTTTCCCTCTTTTCCATGAAGTCTCTCTTTCCCTTCTTTTCCCTCGCCTGCCTCTTCTCCTTGCTTTTCCTCTTTTCCATGAACTCTTCCTTTCCCTTCTTTTCCCGCTCCTGCCTCTTTTCCCTGCCTTCCCTCTTCTGCATTCACTCTCTCTTTTACCTCTTTCCCCCTCGCCTGTCCCTTTTCCCTGGTTTCCCTCGTTTCCATGAACTCTCCCTTCCACTCTTTTTCCTCGCCTGCCTCTTTTCCCTGGTTTCCCTCTACTGCATTAATTCTCTCTTTTACCTCTTTCCCCCTCGACTGTCTCTGCACTGGTTTCCCCCTTTTCAATTAACACTCTCTTTCCAATCGACTCTGTCTTGTCCCTGCTTTTCGCCTTTGCCCTCGCATGACTCTTTCCACAGTGTTTCCATGAGCTGTCTCTTTTCCATCATTTCTCATCGCCTGTCTTTTTTCCTTGATTTCCCTTTTTTCCATGAACTCTTCCTTTCCCCTGCTTTTCCCTCGCCTGTCTCTCTTCCCTGGTTTTCCTCTATGCACTTGCACGTGTGTTTCCCCTCTTTTCATCGTTTGTCTCTTTTATCTCTTTTCGCCTCGCCTGTCTCTTTTCTCTTCCTTCTCTCTTCTGCATTGACTCTCTCTTTTACCTCTTTCCCCCTCGCCTGTCTCTTTACCTTAGATTCCCTTTTTACCATGAACTCTCTCTGCCCCTGGTTGTCCCTCGCCTGCCTCTTTCCCCTGGTTTCCCTCTTCTCCATGAACTCTTCCTTTCCCTTCTTTTCCCTCTACTGCCTCTTTTCCCTGCCTTCCCTCTTCTGCATTAACTCTCTCTTTTACCTCTTTCCCCCTCGCCTATCCCTTTTCCCTGGTTTCCCTTTTTTCCATTAACTCTCTCTTTCCCTTCTTTTCCCTCGACTGTCTCTTTTCCTTGCTTTTCCTCTTTGCCCTTGCCTGTCTCTTTCCCCAGTTTTTCCATCATCTGTCTCTTTTCCATCTTTTCTCATCGCCTGTCTTTTTTCCCTGTTTCCCCCCATTTCAATGAGCTCCTTCTTGCCCTGCTTTTTCCTCGCCTATCTCTTTTCCCTGGATTCCCTCTTCTCCATGAACTCTCTCTTTCCCTTCGTTTCCCTCGACTGTCTCTTTTCCGTGCTTTTCCTCTTTGCCCTTGCCTCTCTCTTTCCCCAGTTTTTCCGTCATCTGCCTCTTTTCCATCTTTTCTCATCGCCTGTCTTTTTTCCATGGTTTCCCTCTTTTTACATGAACTCTCTCTTTCCCCTCTTTTTCCTCGCCTGCCTCTTTTCCCTGGTTTCCTTTTTTCCCATGAACTCTCTCTTCCCCTGCTTTTTTCTCGCCTTTCTCGTTTCCCTGCTTTCCCTCTTTTCCATGAAGTCTCTCTTTCCCATGTTTTTGGTCACGAATCTCTTTTCCTCGGTTCCCCTCTTTTCCATGAACTCTCCCTTCTTTTCCCTCGCGTGTCTCTTTCCCTTCTTTTCCCTCGCGTGTCACTTTTCCCTGGTTTTCCTCTATACCGTTGCCTCTCTTTCCCCTCTTTTCATCGTTTGTCTCTTTTATCTCTTTTCGCCTCGCCTGTCTCTTTTCCCAGGATTCCCTTTTTACCATGAACACTCTCTTCCCCTGCTTTTCCCTCGCCTGTCTCTTTTCACTGGTTTCCTTTTTTTCCATGAAATCCCTCTTCCCCTGCTTTTTTCTCACCTGTCTCGTTTCACTGGTTTCCCTCTTTTCCATGAAGTCTCCCTTCTTTTCCCTTGCGAGTCTCTTTCCTTTCTTTTCCCTCGCGTGTCACTTTCCCCTGGTTTTCCTCTATACCTTCGCCTGTCTCTTTCCCCTCTTTTCATTGCTTGTCTCTTTTATCTTTTTTCGCCTCGCCTGTCTCTTTTATTTTCTTTCCCTGTTCTGCATTAACTCTCTCTTTTACCTCTTTCCCCCTCGCCTGTCTCTTTTCCCAGGATTCCCTTTTTTACCATGAAATTTCTCTTCCCCTGCTTTTCCCTCACCTGTCTCTTTTCCCTGGTTTCCCTTTTTACCATGAACTCTCTCTTCGTCTGGTTGTCCCTCGCCTGCCTCTTTTCCCTGGTTTCCCTCTTCTCCATGAACTCTCTCTTTCCCCTCTTTTTCATCGCCTGTGTCTATTCCCTGGTTTCCCAATTTTCAATGCACACCCTCTTCCCCTTCTTTGCCCTAGCCTATCTCTTTTCCCTGGTTTCCCTCTATTCCATGAACTATTCCTTTCCCTTCTTTTCCCTCTCCTGCCTCTTTTCCCTCGTTTCCCTCTTCTCCATGAACTCTCTCTCTCCCTTCCTTTCCCTCGACTGTCTCTTTTCCCTGCTTTTCCTCTTTGCCCTCGCCTCGATCTTTCCCCAGTTTTCCCGTCATCTGCCTCTTTTCCATTTTTTCTCATCGCCTGTCTTTTTGCCCTGGTTTCTCTCTTTCCCATGAACTCTCTCCTGTACCTCTTTCCCCCTCGCCTGCCTTTTTTACCTGGTTTCCCTCTTTTCCATGAACTCTCCCTTCCCCTCTTTTTCCTGGCCTGTGTCTTTTCCCTGGTTTCCCTCTTCTGCATTAATTCTCGCTTTTACCTCTTTCCCCCTCGCCTGTCTCTTTCCCCTGGTTTCCCTCTATGCCCTCGCCTGTCGCTTTCCCCTCTTTTGCTCGCTTGTCTATTTACCTCATTTGGTCTCGCCTGTCTCTTTTCTCTTCTTTCCCTCTTCTGCACTGACTCTTTTACCTCTTTCGTCTTGCCTGTCTCTTTTCCCTGGATTCCCTTTTTACCATGAACTCTCTCTGCCCCTGGTTGTCCCTCGCCTGCCTCTTGCCCCTGGTTTCCCTCTTCTCCATGAACTCTTCCTTTCCCCTCTTTTCCCTCTCCTGCCTCTTTTCCCTGCCTTCCCTCTTCTGCATTAACTCTCTCTTTTACCTCTTTCCCCCTCGCCTATCCCTTTTCCCTGGTTTCCCTCTTTTCCATGAACTCTCTCTTTCCCTTCTTTTCCCTCGACTGTCTCTTTTCCCTGCTTTTCCTCTTTGCCCTTGCCTGTCTCTTTCCCCACTTTTCCCATCATCTATCTCTTTTCCATCTTTTCTCATCGCCTGTCTTTTTTCCCTGGTTTCCCCCTTTTCAATGAGCTCTCTCTTCCCCTGCTTTTTTCTCGCCTGTCTCGTTTCCCTGCTTTCCCTCTTTTCCATGAAGTCTCTCTTTCCCATGTTTTTGGTCGCGAATCTCTTTTCCTCGGTTCCCCTCTTTTCCATGAACTCTCCCTTCTTTTCCCTCGCGTGTCTCTTTCCCTTCTTTTCCCTCGCGTGTCACTTTTCCCTGGTTTTCCTCTATACCGTTGCCTGTCTCTTTCCCCTCTTTTCATCGTTTGTCTCTTTTATCTCTTTTCGCCTCGCCTGTCTCTTTTCTTTCCCTCTTCTGCATTGACCCTCTCTTTTACCTCTTTCCCCCTCGCCTGTCTCTTTCCCCTGGTTTCCCTCTATGCCCTCGCCTGTCGCTTTCCCCTCTTTTGCTCGCTTGTCTATTTACCTCATTTGGTCTCGCCTGTCTCTTTTCTCTTCTTTCCCTCTTCTGCACTGACTCTTTTACCTCTTTCGTCTTGCCTGTCTCTTTTCCCTGGATTCCCTTTTTACCATGAACTCTCTCTGCCCCTGGTTGTCCCTCGCCTGCCTCTTTTCCCTGCCTTCCCTCTTCTGCATTAACTCTCTCTTTTTCCTCTTCCCCCCTCGCCTGTCCCTTTTCCCGGGTTTCCCTCTTTTCCATGAACTCTCTCTTTCCCTTCTTTTCCCTCGACTGTCCCTTTTCCTTGCTTTTCCTCTTTGCCCTTGCCTGTCTCTTTCCCCAGTTTTTCCATCATCTGTCTCTTTTCCATCTTTTCTCATCGCCTGTCTTTTTTCCCTGGTTTCCCTCTTTTCCATGAACTCTCTCTTTCCCTTCTTTTCCCTCGACTGTCTCTTTTCCTTGCTTTTCCTCTTTGCCCTTGCCTGCTCTTTCCCCAGTTTTTCCGTCATCTGCCTCTTTTCCATCTTTTCTCATCGCCTGTCTTTTTTCCCTGGTTTCCCTCTTTTCCATGAACTCTCCCTTCCACTCTTTTTCCTGGCCTGTGTCTTTTCCCTGGTTTCCCTATTCTGCATTAATTCTCTCTTTTACCTCTTTCCCCCTCGCCTGTCACTTTTCCCTGGTTTCCCCCCTTTCAATGAACACTCTCTTTCCCTTCGACTCTGTCTTGTCCCTGCTTTTCGCCGTTGTCCTCGCATGACTCTTTCCCCAGTTTTTCCATGAACTGTCACTTTTCCATCGTTTCTCATCGCCTGTCTTTTTTCCTTGGTTTCCCTTTTTTCCACCAACTCTCTCTTTCCCCTCTTTTTCCTCGCCTGCCTCTTTTACCTGGTTTTCCTCTTTTCCATGAAGTCTCTCTTCGCCTTGTTTTCGGTCGCGTGTCTCTTTTCTTCGGTTCCCCTCTTTTCCATGAAGACTCTCTTTCCCTTCTTTTCCCTCGCGTGTCTCTTTTCCCTTCTTTTCCCTCAGCTGCCTCTTTTTCCTCGTTTTCCTCTATGCCCTCGCCTGTCTCTTTCCCCTCTTTTCATCGTTTGTCTCTTTTATCTCTTTTCGCCTCGCCTGTCTCTTTTCTTTCCCTCTTCTGCATTGACCCTCTCTTTTACCTCTTTCCCCCTCGCCTGTCTCTTTCCCCTGGTTTCCCTCTATGCCCTCGCCTGTCGCTTTCCCCTCTTTTGCTCGCTTGTCTATTTAGCTCATTTGGTCTCGCCTGTCTCTTTTCTCTTCTTTCCCTCTTCTGCACTGACTCTTTTACCTCTTTCGTCTTGCCTGTCTCTTTTCCCTGGATTCCCTTTTTACCATGAACTCTCTCTGCCCCTGGTTGTCCCTCGCCTGCCTCTTTCCCCTGGTTTCCCTCTTCTCCATGAACTCTTCCTTTCCCTTCTTTTCCCTCTCCTGCCTCTTTTCCCTGCCTTCCCTCTTCTGCATTCACTCTCTCTTTTTCCTCTTCCCCCCTCGCCTGTCCCTTTTCCCTGGTTTCCCTCTTTTCCATGAACTCTCTCTTTCCCTTCCTTTCCCTCGACTGTCCCTTTTCCTTGCTTTTCCTCTTTGCCCTTGCCTGTCTCTTTCCCCAGTTTTTCCATCATCTGTCTCTTTTCCATCTTTTCTCATCGCCTGTCTTTTTTCCCTGGTTTCCCTCTTTTCCATGAAATCTCTCTTTCCCTTCTTTTACCTCGACTGTCTCTCTTCCTTGCTTTTCCTCTTTGCCCTCGCCTCTCTCTTTCCCCAGTTTTTCCGTCATCTGCCTCTTTTCCATCTTTTCTCATCGCCTGTCTTTTTTCCCTGGTTTCCCTCTTTTCCATGAATTCTCCCTTCCCCTCTTTTTCCTGGCCTGTGTCTTTTCCCTGGTTTCCCTCTTCTGCATTAATTCTCGCTTTTACCTCTTTCCCCCTCGCCTGTCTCTTTCCCCTGGTTTCCCTCTATGCCCTCGCCTGTCGCTTTCCCCTCTTTTGCTCGCTTGTCTATTTACCTCATTTGGTCTCGCCTGTCTCTTTTCTCTTCTTTCCCTCTTCTGCACTGACTCTTTTACCTCTTTCGTCTTGCCTGTCTCTTTTCCCTGGATTCCCTTTTTACCATGAACTCTCTCTGCCCCTGGTTGTCCCTCGCCTGCCTCTTGCCCCTGGTTTCCCTCTTCTCCATGAACTCTTCCTTTCCCCTCTTTTCCCTCTCCTGCCTCTTTTCCCTGCCTTCCCTCTTCTGCATTAACTCTCTCTTTTACCTCTTTCCCCCTCGCCTATCCCTTTTCCCTGGTTTCCCTCTTTTCCATGAACTCTCTCTTTCCCTTCTTTTCCCTCGACTGTCTCTTTTCCCTGCTTTTCCTCTTTGCCCTTGCCTGTCTCTTTCCCCACTTTTCCCATCATCTATCTCTTTTCCATCTTTTCTCATCGCCTGTCTTTTTTCCCTGGTTTCTCTCTTTCCCATGAACTCTCTCCTGTACCTCTTTCCCCCTCGCCTGCCTTTTTTCCCTGGTTTCCCTCTTTTCCATGAACTCTCCCTTCCCCTCTTTTTCCTGGCCTGCCTCTTTTCCCTGGTTTCCCTTTTCTGCATTAATTTTCTCTTTTACCTCTTTCCCCCTCGCCTGTCACTTTTCCCTGGTTTCCCCCCTTTCAATGAACACTCTCTTTCCCTTCGACTCTGTCTTGTCCCTGCTTTTCGCCATTGTCCTCGCATGACTCTTTCCCCAGTTTTTCCATGAACTGTCTCTTCTCCATCGTTTCTCATCGCCTATTTTCCCTGCTTTCCCTTTTTTCCATGAACTCTCTCTTTCCCTTCTTTTCCCTCGACTGTCTCTTTTCCTTGCTTTTCCTCTTTGCCCTTGCCTGTCTCTTTCCCCATTTTTTCCATCATCTGTCTCTTTTCCATCTTTTCTCATCGCCTGTCTTTTTTCCCTGGTTTCCCCCTTTTCAATGAGCTCTCTCTTCCCCTGCTTTTTTCTCGCCTGTCTCGTTTCCCTGCTTTCCCTCTTTTCCATGAAGTCTCTCTTTCCCATGTTTTTGGTCGCGAATCTCTTTTCCTCGGTTCCCCTCTTTTCCATGAACTCTCCCTTCTTTTCCCTCGCGTGTCTCTTTCCCTTCTTTTCCCTCGCGTGTCACTTTTCCCTGGTTTTCCTCTATACCGTTGCCTGTCTCTTTCCCCTCTTTTCATCGTTTGTCTCTTTTACCTCTTTCCCCCTCGCCTGTCTCTTTCCCCTGGTTTCCCTCTATGCCCTCGCCTGTCGCTTTCCCCTCTTTTGCTCGCTTGTCTATTTACCTCATTTGGTCTCGCCTGTCTGTTTTCTCTTCTTTCCCTCTTCTGCACCGACTCTTTTACCTCTTTCGTCTTGCCTGTCTCTTTTCCCTGGATTCCCTTTTTACCATGAACTCTCTCTGCCCCTGGTTGTCCCTCGCCTGCCTCTTTTCCCTGCCTTCCCTCTTTTCCATGAACTCTTCCTTTCCCTTCTTTTCCCTCTCCTGCCTCTTTTCCCTGCCTTCCCTCTTCTGCATTAACTCTCTCTTTTTCCTCTTCCCCCCTCGCCTGTCCATTTTCCCGGGTTTCCCTCTTTTCCATGAACTCTCTCTTTCCCTTCTTTTCCCTCGACTGTCCCTTTTCCTTGCTTTTCCTCTTTGCCCTTGCCTGTCTCTTTCCCCAGTTTTTCCATCATCTGCCTCTTTTCCATCTTTTCTCATCGCCTGTCTTTTTTCCCTGGTTTCCCTCTTTTCCATGAACTCTCCCTTCCACTCTTTTTCCTCGCCTGCCTCTTTTCCCTGGTTTCCCTCTACTGCATTAATTCTCTCTTTTACCTCTTTCCCCCTCGACTGTCTCTGCACTGGTTTCCCCCTTTTCAATTAACAATCTCTTTCCAATCGACTCTGTCTTGTCCCTGCTTTTCGCCTTTGCCCTCGCATGACTCTTTCCACAGTGTTTCCATGAGCTGTCTCTTTTCCATCATTTCTCATCGCCTGTCTTTTTTCCTTGATTTCCCTTTTTTCTATGAACTCTTCCTTTCCCCTGCTTTTCCCTCGCCTGTCTCTCTTCCCTGGTTTTCCTCTATGCACTTGCACGTGTGTTTCCCCTCTTTTCATCGTTTGTCTCTTTTATCTCTTTTCGCCTCGCCTGTCTCTTTTATCTTCCTTCTCTCTTCTGCATTGACTCTCTCTTTTACCTCTTTCCCCCTCGCCTGTCTCTTTACCTTATATTCCCTTTTTACCATGAACTCTCTCTGCCCCTGGTTGTCCCTCGCCTGCCTCTTTCCCCTGGTTTCCCTCTTCTCCATGAACTCTTCCTTTCCCTTCTTTTCCCTCTACTGCCTCTTTTCCCTGCCTTCCATCTTCTGCATTAACTCTCTCTTTTACCTCTTTCCCCCTCGCCTATCCCTTTTCCCTGGTTTCCCTCTTTTCCATGAACTCTCTCTTTCCCTTCTTCTCCCTCGACTGTCTCTTTTCCCTGCTTTTCCTCTTTGCCCTTGCCTGTCTCTTTCCCCACTTTTCCCAACATCTCTTTTCCATCTTTTCTCATCGCCTGTCTTTTTTTCCTGGTTTCCCTCTTTTCCATGAACTCTCTCCTTTACCTCTTTCATTCTCGCCGCTTTTCCCTGGTTTCCCCCTTTTCAATGAATTCTCTCTTGCCCTTCTTTTCCCTCGCCTGCCTCTTTTCCCTGGTTTCCCTCTACTGCATTAATTCTCTCTTTTACCTCTTTCCCCCTCGACTGTCTCTGCACTGGTTTCCCCCTTTTCAATTAACACTCTCTTTCGAATAGACTCTGTCTTGTCCCTGCTTTTCGCCTTTGCCCTCGCGTGACTCTTTCCACAGTGTTTCCATGAGCTGTCTCTTTTCCATCATTTCTCATCGCCTGTCTTTTTTCCTTGATTTCCCTTTTTTCCATGAACTCTCTCTTCCCCTGCTTTTCCCTCGCCTGTCTCTCTTCCCTGGTTTTCCTCTATGCACTTGCATGTGTGTTTCCCCTCTTTTCATCGTTTGTCTCTTTTATCTCTTTCCCCCTCGCCTGTCTCTTTACCTTAGATTCCCTTTTTACCATGAACTCTCTCTGCCCCTGGTTGTCCCTCGCCTGCCTCTTTCCCCTGGTTTCCCTCTTCTCCATGAACTCTTCCTTTCCCTTCTTTTCCCTCTCCTGCCTCTTTTCCCTGCCTTCCCTCTTCTGCATTAACTCTCTCTTTTACCTCTTTCCCCCTCGCCTATCCCTTTTCCCTGGTTTCCCTTTTTCCCATTAAATCTCTTTCCATTTTTTTCCCTTGCCTATCTCTTTTCCCTGGTTTCCCTCTTTTCCATGAACTCTCCCTTCCACTCTTTTTCCTCGCCTGCCTCTTTTCCCTGGTTTCCCTCTACTGCATTAATTCTCTCTTTTACATCTTTCCCCCTCGACTGTCTCTTTTCCCTGGTTTCCCCCTTTTCAATTAACACTCTCTTTCCAATCGACTCTCTCTTGTCCCTAATTTTCGCCTTTGCCCTCGCATGACTCTTTCCCCAGTTTTTCCGTGAACTGTCTCTTCTCCATCGTTTCTCATCGCCTATTTTCCCTGCTTTCCCTTTTTTCCATAAATTCTCTCTTTCCCCTCTTTTTCCTCGCCTGTCTCTTTTCACTGGTTTCCCTTTTTTCCATGAACTCTCTCTTTCCCCTCTTTTTCCTCGCCTGTCTCTTTTCACTGGTTTCCCTCTTTTCCATGAAGTCTCGCTTTCCCATTTTTTCGGTCGCGAGTCTCTTTTCCTCGGTTCCCCGCTTTTTCCATGAACTCTCTCTTTCCCTTCTTTTCCCTCGCGTGTTTCTTTTCCCTTCTTTTCCCTCGCATGTCACTTTTCCCTGGTTTTCCTCTATGCCCTCGCCTGTCTCTTTCCCCTCTTTTCATCGTTTGACTCTTTTATCTCTATTCGCCTCGCCTGTCTCTCTTATCATCTTTACCTCTTCTGCATTAACTCTCTCTTTTACCTCTTTCCCCCTCGCCTCTTTTCCCAGGATTCCCTTTTTACCATGAAATCTCTCTTCCCCTGCTTTTCCCTCACCTGTCTCTTTTCACTGGTTTCCCTCTTTTCCATGAAGTCTCTCTTTCCCTTCTTTTCCCTCGCCTGCCTCTTCTCCTTGCTTTTCCTCTTTTCCATGAACTCTTCCTTTCCCTTCTTTTCCCGCTCCTGCCTCTTTTCCCTGCCTTCCCTCTTCTGCATTCACTCTCTCTTTTACCTCTTTCCCCGTCGCCTGTCCCTTTTCCCTGGTTTCCCTCGTTTCCATGAACTCTCCCTTCCACTCTTTTTCCTCGCCTGCCTCTTTTCCCTGGTTTCCCTCTACTGCATTAATTCTCTCTTTTACCTCTTTCCCCCTCGACTGTCTCTTTTCCCTGGTTTCCCCCTTTTCAATTAACACTCTCTTTCCAATCGACTCTCTCTTGTCCCTGATTTTCGCCTTTGCCCTCGCATGACTCTTTCCCCAGTTTTTCCGTGAACTGTCTCTCCTCCATCGTTTCTCATCGCCTATTTTCCCTGCTTTCCCTTTTTTCCATAAATTCTCTCTTTCCCCTCTTTTTCCTCGCCTCTTTTCACTGGTTTCCCTTTTTTCCATGAACTCTCTCTTTCCCCTCTTTTTCCTCGCCTGTCTCTTTTCACTGGTTTCCCTCTTTTCCATGAAGTCTCGCTTTCCCATATTTTCGGTCGCGAGTCTCTTTTCCTCGGTTCCCCGCTTTTTCCATGAACTCTCTCTTTCCCTTCTTTTCCCTCGCGTGTTTCTTTTCCCTTCTTTTCCCTCGCGTGTCACTTTTCCCTGGTTTTCCTCTATGCCCTCGCCTGTCTCTTTCCCCTCTTTTCATCGTTTGACTCTTTTATCTCTATTCGCCTCGCCTGTCTCTCTTATCATCTTTACCTCTTCTGCATTAACTCTCTCTTTTACCTCTTTCCCCCTCGCCTCTTTTCCCAGGATTCCCTTTTTACCATGAAATCTCTCTTCCCCTGCTTTTCCCTCACCTGTCTCTTTTCACTGGTTTCCCTCTTTTCCATGAAGTCTCTCTTTCCCTTCTTTTCCCTCGCCTGCCTCTTCTCCTTGCTTTTCCTCTTTTCCATGAACTCTTCCTTTCCCTTCTTTTCCCGCTCCTGCCTCTTTTCCCTGCCTTCCCTCTTCTGCATTCACTCTCTCTTTTACCTCTTTCCCCGTCGCCTGTCCCTTTTCCCTGGTTTCCCTCGTTTCCATGAACTCTCCCTTCCACTCTTTTTCCTCGCCTGCCTCTTTTCCCTGGTTTCCCTCTACTGCATTAATTCTCTCTTTTACCTCTTTCCCCCTCGACTGTCTCTTTTCCCTGGTTTCCCCCTTTTCAATTAACACTCTCTTTCCAATAGACTCTGTCTTGTCCCTGCTTTTCGCCTTTGCCCTCGCGTGACTCTTTCCACAGTGTTTCCATGAGCTGTCTCTTTTCCATCATTTCTCATCGCCTGTCTTTTTTCCTTGATTTCCCTTTTTTCCATGAACTCTCTCTTCCCCTGCTTTTCCCTCGCCTGTCTCTCTTCCCTGGTTTTCCTCTATGCACTTGCATGTGTGTTTCCCCTCTTTTCATCGTTTGTCTCTTTTATCTCTTTCCCCCTCGCCTGTCTCTTTACCTTCGAGTCCCTTTTTACCATGAACTCTCTCTGCCCCTGGTTGTCCCTCGCCTGCCTCTTTCCCCTGGTTTCACTCTTCTCCATGAACTCTTCTTTTCCCTTCTTTTCCCTCTACTGCCTCTTTTCCCTGCCTTCCCTCTTCTGCATTAACTCTCTCTTTTACCTCTTTCCCCCTCGCCTATCCCTTTTCCCTGGTTCCCTTTTTTCCATTAACTCTCTCTTCCCATTTTTTCCCCTTGCCTATCCCTTTTCCCTGGTTTCCCTCTTTTCCATGAACTCTCCCTTCCACTCTTTTTCCTCGCCTGCCTCTTTTCCCTGGTTTCCCTCTACTGCATTAATTCTCTCTTTTACCTCTTTCCCCCTCGACTGTCTCTTTTCCCTGGTTTCCCCCTTGTCAATTAACACTCTCTTTCCAATCGACTCTCTCTTGTCCCTGCTTTTCGCCTTTGCCCTCGCATGACTCTTTCCCCAGTTTTTCCGTGAACTGTCTCTTCTCCATCGTTTCTCATCGCCTATTTTCCCTGCTTTCCCTTTTTTCCATAAATTCTCTCTTTCCCCTCTTTTTCCTCGCCTCTTTTCACTGGTTTCCCTTTTTTCCACGAACTCTCTCTTTCCCTTCTTTTTCCTCGCCTGTCTCTTTTCACTGGTTTCCCTCTTTTCCATGAAGTCTCGCTTTCCCATATTTTCGGTCGCGAGTCTCTTTTCCTCGGTTCCCCGCTTTGTCCATGAACTCTCTCTTTCCCTTCTTTTCCCTCGCGTGTCACTTTTCCCTGGTTTTCCTCTATGCCCTCGCCTGTCTCTTTCCCCTCTTTTCATCGTTTGACTCTTTTATCTCTATTCGCCTCGCCTGTCTCTCTTATCATCTTTACCTCTTCTGCATTAACTCTCTCTTTTACCTCTTTCCCCCTCGCCTCTTTTCCCAGGATTCCCTTTTTACCATGAAATCTCTCTTCCCCTGCTTTTCCCTCACCTGTCTCTTTTCACTGGTTTCCCTCTTTTCCATGAAGTCTCTCTTTCCCTTCTTTTCCCTCGCCTGCCTCTTCTCCTTGCTTTTCCTCTTTTCCATGAACTCTTCCTTTCCCTTCTTTTCCCGCTCCTGCCTCTTTTCCCTGCCTTCCCTCTTCTGCATTCACTCTCTCTTTTACCTCTTTCCCCGTCGCCTGTCCCTTTTCCCTGGTTTCCCTCGTTTCCATGAACTCTCCCTTCCACTCTTTTTCCTCGCCTGCCTCTTTTCCCTGGTTTCCCTCTACTGCATTAATTCTCTCTTTTACCTCTTTCCCCCTCGACTGTCTCTTTTCCCTGGTTTCCCCCTTTTCAATTAACACTCTCTTTCCAATAGACTCTGTCTTGTCCCTGATTTTCGCCTTTGCCCTCGCATGACTCTTTCCACAGTGTTTCCATGAGCTGTCTCTTTTCCATCATTTCTCATCGCCTGTCTTTTTTCCTTGATTTCCCTTTTTTCCATGAACTCTCTCTTCCCCTGCTTTTCCCTCGCCTGTCTCTCTTCCCTGGTTTTCCTCTATGCACTTGCATGTGTGTTTCCCCTCTTTTCATCGTTTGTCTCTTTTATCTCTTTCCCCCTCGCCTGTCTCTTTACCTTAGATTCCCTTTTTACCATGAACTCTCTCTGCCCCTGGTTGTCCCTCGCCTGCCTCTTTCCCCTGGTTTCCCTCTTCTCCATGAACTCTTCTTTTCCCTTCTTTTCCCTCTACTGCCTCTTTTCCCTGCCTTCCCTCTTCTGCATTAACTCTCTCTTTTACCTCTTTCCCCCTCGCCTATCCCTTTTCCCTGGTTCCCTTTTTTCCATTAACTCTCTCTTCCCATTTTTTCCCCTTGCCTATCCCTTTTCCCTGGTTTCCCTCTTTTCCATGAACTCTCCCTTCCACTCTTTTTCCTCGCCTGCCTCTTTTCCCTGGTTTCCCTCTACTGCATTAATTCTCTCTTTTACCTCTTTCCCCCTCGACTGTCTCTTTTCCCTGGTTTCCCCCTTTTCAATTAACACTCTCTTTCCCTTCGACTCTCTCTTGTCCCTGCTTTTCGCCTTTGCCCTCGCATGACTCTTTCCCCAGTTTTTCCGTGAACTGTCTCTTCTCCATCGTTTCTCATCGCCTATTTTCCCTGCTTTCCCTTTTTTCCATAAATTCTCTCTTTCCCCTCTTTTTCCTCGCCTGTCTCTTTTCACTGGTTTCCCTCTTTTCCATGAAGTCTCGCTTTCCCATATTTTCGGTCGCGAGTCTCTTTTCCTCGGTTCCCCGCTTTTTCCATGAACTCTCTCTTTCCCTTCTTTTCCCTCGCGTGTTTCTTTTCCCTTCTTTTCCCTCGCATGTCACTTTTCCCTGGTTTTCCTCTATGCCCTCGCCTGTCTCTTTCCCCTCTTTTCATCGTTTGACTCTTTTATCTCTATTCGCCTCGCCTGTCTCTCTTATCATCTTTACCTCTTCTGCATTAACTCTCTCTTTTACCTCTTTCCCCCTCGCCTCTTTTCCCAGGATTCCCTTTTTACCATGAAATCTCTCTTCCCCTGCTTTTCCCTCACCTGTCTCTTTTCACTGGTTTCCCTCTTTTCCATGAAGTCTCTCTTTCCCTTCTTTTCCCTCGCCTGCCTCTTCTCCTTGCTTTTCCTCTTTTCCATGAACTCTTCCTTTCCCTTCTTTTCCCGCTCCTGCCTCTTTTCCCTGCCTTCCCTCTTCTGCATTCACTCTCTCTTTTACCTCTTTCCCCGTCGCCTGTCCCTTTTCCCTGGTTTCCCTCGTTTCCATGAACTCTCCCTTCCACTCTTTTTCCTCGCCTGCCTCTTTTCCCTGGTTTCCCTCTACTGCATTAATTCTCTCTTTTACCTCTTTCCCCCTCGACTGTCTCTTTTCCCTGGTTTCCCCCTTGTCAATTAACACTCTCTTTCCTATCGACTCTCTCTTGTCCCTGCTTTTCGCCTTTGCCCTCGCATGACTCTTTCCACAGTGTTTCCATGAGCTGTCTCTTTTCCATCATTTCTCATCGCCTGTCTTTTTTCCTTGATTTCCCTTTTTTCCATGAACTCTCTCTTCCCCTGCTTTTCCCTCGCCTGTCTCTCTTCCCTGGTTTTCCTCTATGCACTTGCATGTGTGTTTCCCCTCCTTTCATCGTTTGTCTCTTTTATCTCTTTTCGCCTCGCCTGTCTCTTTTCTCTTCCTTCTCTCTTCTGCATTGACTCTCTCTTTTACCTCTTTCCCCCTCGCCTGTCTCTTTACCTTAGATTCCCTTTTTACCATGAACTCTCTCTGCCCCTGGTTGTCCCTCTCCTGTCTCTTTCCCCTGGTTTCCCTCTTCTCCATGAACTCTTCCTTTCCCTTCTTTTCTCTCTACTGCCTCTTTTCCCTGCCTTCCCTCTTCTGCATTAACTCTCTCTTTTACCTCTTTCCCCCTCGACTGTCTCTTTTCCCTGGTTTCCCCCTTGTCAATGAACACTCTCTTTCCCTTCGACTCTCTCTTGTCCCTGCTTTTCGCCTTTGCCCTCGCATGACTCTTTCCCCAGTTTTTCCGTGAACTGTCTCTTCTCCATCGTTTCTCATCGCCTATTTTCCCTGCTTTCCCTTTTTTCCATAAATTCTCTCTTTCCCCTCTTTTTCCTCGCCTCTTTTCACTGGTTTCCCTTTTTTCCACGAACTCTCCTTTTCCCCTCTTTTTCCTCGCCTGTCTCTTTTCACTGGTTTCCCTCTTTTCCATGAAGTCTCGCTTTCCCATATTTTCGGTCGCGAGTCTCTTTTCCTCGGTTCCCCGCTTTTTCCATGAACTCTCTCTTTCCCTTCTTTTCCCTCGCGTGTTTCTTTTCCCTTCTTTTCCCTCGCATGTCACTTTTCCCTGGTTTTCCTCTATGCCCTCGCCTGTCTCTTTCCCCTCTTTTCATCGTTTGACTCTTTTATCTCTATTCGCCTCGCCTGTCTCTCTTATCATCTTTACCTCTTCTGCATTAACTCTCTCTTTTACCTCTTTCCCCCTCGCCTCTTTTCCCAGGATTCCCTTTTTACCATGAAATCTCTCTTCCCCTGCTTTTCCCTCACCTGTCTCTTTTCACTGGTTTCCCTCTTTTCCATGAAGTCTCTCTTTCCCTTCTTTTCCCTCGCCTGCCTCTTCTTGCTTTTCCTCTTTTCCATGAACTCTTCCTTTCCCTTCTTTTCCCGCTCCTGCCTCTTTTCCCTGCCTTCCCTCTTCTGCATTCACTCTCTCTTTTACCTCTTTCCCCCTCGCCTGTCCCTTTTCCCTGGTTTCCCTCGTTTCCATGAACTCTCCCTTCCACTCTTTTTCCTCGCCTGCCTCTTTTCCCTGGTTTCCCTCTACTGCATTAATTCTCTCTTTTACCTCTTTCCCCCTCGACTGTCTCTTTTCCCTGGTTTCCCCCTTGTCAATTAACACTCTCTTTCCTATCGACTCTCTCTTGTCCCTGCTTTTCGCCTTTGCCCTCGCATGACTCTTTCCACAGTGTTTCCATGAGCTGTCTCTTTTCCATCATTTCTCATCGCCTGTCTTTTTTCCTTGATTTCCCTTTTTTCCATGAACTCTCTCTTCCCCTGCTTTTCCCTCGCCTGTCTCTCTTCCCTGGTTTTCCTCTATGCACTTGCATGTGTGTTTCCCCTCCTTTCATCGTTTGTCTCTTTTATCTCTTTTCGCCTCGCCTGTCTCTTTTCTCTTCCTTCTCTCTTCTGCATTGACTCTCTCTTTTACCTCTTTCCCCCTCGCCTGTCTCTTTACCTTAGATTCCCTTTTTACCATGAACTCTCTCTGCCCCTGGTTGTCCCTCACCTGTCTCTTTCCCCTGGTTTCCCTCTTCTCCATGAACTCTTCCTTTCCCTTCTTTTCCCGCTCCTGCCTCTTTTCCCTGCCTTCCCTCTTCTGCATTCACTCTCTCTTTTACCTCTTTCCCCGTCGCCTGTCCCTTTTCCCTGGTTTCCCTCGTTTCCATGAACTCTCCCTTCCACTCTTTTTCCTCGCCTGCCTCTTTTCCCTGGTTTCCCTCTACTGCATTAATTCTCTCTTTTACCTCTTTCCCCCTCGACTGTCTCTGCACTGGTTTCCCCCTTTTCAATTAACACTCTCTTTCCAATAGACTCTCTCTTGTCCCTGCTTTTCGCCTTTGCCCTCGCATGACTCTTTCCACAGTGTTTCCATGAGCTGTCTCTTTTCCATCATTTCTCATCGCCTGTCTTTTTTCCTTGATTTCCCTTTTTTCCATGAACTCTCTCTTCCCCTGCTTTTCCCTCGCCTGTCTCTCTTCCCTGGTTTTCCTCTATGCACTTGCATGTGTGTTTCCCCTCCTTTCATCGTTTGTCTCTTTTATCTCTTTTCGCCTCGCCTGTCTCTTTTCTCTTCCTTCTCTCTTCTGCATTGACTCTCTCTTTTACCTCTTTCCCCCTCGCCTGTCTCTTTACCTTAGATTCCCTTTTTACCATGAACTCTCTCTGCCGCTGGTTGTCCCTCACCTGTCTCTTTCCCCTGGTTTCCCTCTTCTCCATGAACTCTTCCTTTCCCTTCTTTTCCCGCTCCTGCCTCTTTTCCCTGCCTTCCCTCTTCTGCATTCACTCTCTCTTTTACCTCTTTCCCCGTCGCCTGTCCCTTTTCCCTGGTTTCCCTCGTTTCCATGAACTCTCCCTTCCACTCTTTTTCCTCGCCTGCCTCTTTTCCCTGGTTTCCCTCTACTGCATTAATTCTCTCTTTTACCTCTTTCCCCCTCGACTGTCTCTGCACTGGTTTCCCCCTTTTCAATTAACACTCTCTTTCCAATAGACTCTCTCTTGTCCCTGCTTTTCGCCTTTGCCCTCGCATGACTCTTTCCACAGTGTTTCCATGAGCTGTCTCTTTTCCATCATTTCTCATCGCCTGTCTTTTTTCCTTGATTTCCCTTTTTTCCATGAACTCTCTCTTCCCCTGCTTTTCCCTCGCCTGTCTCTCTTCCCTGGTTTTCCTCTATGCACTTGCATGTGTGTTTCCCCTCCTTTCATCGTTTGTCTCTTTTATCTCTTTTCGCCTCGCCTGTCTCTTTTCTCTTCCTTCTCTCTTCTGCATTGACTCTCTCTTTTACCTCTTTCCCCCTCGCCTGTCTCTTTACCTTAGATTCCCTTTTTACCATGAACTCTCTCTGCCCCTGGTTGTCCCTCACCTGTCTCTTTCCCCTGGTTTCCCTCTTCTCCATGAACTCTTCCTTTCCCTTCTTTTCCCTCTACTGCCTCTTTTCCCTGCCTTCCCTCTTCTGCATTAACTCTCTCTTTTACCTCTTTCCCCCTCGCCTATCCCTTTTCCCTGGTTTCCCTTTTTTCCATTAACTCTCTCTTCCCATTCTTTTCCCTTGCCTATCTCTTTTCCCTGGTTTCCCTCTTTTCCATGAACTCTCCCTTCCACTCTTTTTCCTCGCCTGCCTCTTTTCCCTGGTTTCCCTCTACTGCATTAATTCTCTCTTTTACCTCTTTCCCCCTCGACTGTCTCTTTTCCCTGGTTTCCCCCTTGTCAATGAACACTCTCTTTCCAAACGACTCTCTCTTGTCCCTGCTTTTCGCCTTTGCCCTCGCATGACTCTTTCCCCAGTTTTTCCGTGAACTGTCTCTTCTCCATCGTTTCTCATCGCCTATTTTCCCTGCTTTCCCTTTTTTCCATGAACCCTCTCTTTCCCCTCTTTTTCCTCGCCTGTCTCTTTTCACTGGTTTCCCTCTTTTCCATGAAGTCTCGCTTTCCCATATTTTCGGTCGCGAGTCTCTTTTCCTCGGTTCCCCGCTTTTTCCATGAACTCTCTCTTTCCCTTCTTTTCCCTCGCGTGTTTCTTTTCCCTTCTTTTCCCTCGCATGTCACTTTTCCCTGGTTTTCCTCTATGCCCTCGCCTGTCTCTTTCCCCTCTTTTCATCGTTTGACTCTTTTATCTCTATTCGCCTCGCCTGTCTCTCTTATCATCTTTACCTCTTCTGCATTAACTCTCTCTTTTACCTCTTTCCCCCTCGCCTCTTTTCCCAGGATTCCCTTTTTACCATGAAATCTCTCTTCCCCTGCTTTTCCCTCGCCTGCCTCTTCTCCTTGCTTTTCCTCTTTTCCATGAAGTCTTCCTTTCCCTTCTTTTCCCGCTCCTGCCTCTTTTCCCTGCCTTCCCTCTTCTGCATTCACTCTCTCTTTTACCTCTTTCCCCGTCGCCTGTCCCTTTTCCCTGGTTTCCCTCGTTTCCATGAACTCTCCCTTCCACTCTTTTTCCTCGCCTGCCTCTTTTCCCTGGTTTCCCTCTACTGCATTAATTCTCTCTTTTACCTCTTTCCCCCTCGACTGTCTCTGCACTGGTTTCCCCCTTTTCAATTAACACTCTCTTTCCAATCGACTCTGTCTTGTCCCTGCTTTTCGCCTTTGCCCTCGCATGACTCTTTCCACAGTGTTTCCATGAGCTGTCTCTTTTCCATCATTTCTCATCGCCTGTCTTTTTTCCTTGATTTCCCTTTTTTCCATGAACTCTCTCTTCCCCTGCTTTTCCCTCGCCTGTCTCTCTTCCCTGGTTTTCCTCTATGCACTTGCATGTGTGTTTCCCCTCTTTTCATCGTTTGTCTCTTTTACCTCTTTCCCCCTCGCCTGTCTCTTTACCTTAGATTCCCTTTTTACCATGAACTCTCTCTGCCCCTGGTTGTCCCTCGCCTGCCTCTTTCCCCTGGTTTCCCTCTTCTCCATGAACTCTTCCTTTCCCTTCTTTTCCCTCTACTGCCTCTTTTCCCTGCCTTCCCTCTTCTGCATTAACTCTCTCTTTTACCTCTTTCCCCCTCGCCTATCCCTTTTCCCTGGTTTCCCTTTTTTCCATTAACTCTCTCTTCCCATTTTTTTCCCTTGCCTATCTCTTTTCCCTGGTTTCCCTTTTTTCCATGAACTCTCCCTTCCACTCTTTTTCCTCGCCTGCCTCTTTTCCCTGGTTTCCCTCTACTGCATTAATTCTCTCTTTTACCTCTTTCCCCCTCGACTGTCTCTTTTCCCTGGTTTCCCCCTTTTCAATTAACACTCTCTTTCCAATAGACTCTCTCTTGTCCCTAATTTTCGCCTTTGCCCTCGCATGACTCTTTCCCCAGATTTTCCGTGAACTGTCTCTTCTCCATCGTTTCTCATCGCCTATTTTCCCTGCTTTCCCTTTTTTCCATAAATTCTCTCTTTCCCCTCTTTTTCCTCGCCTGTCTCTTTTCACTGGTTTCCCTCTTTTCCATGAAGTCTCGCTTTCCCATATTTTCGGTCGCGAGTCTCTTTTCCTCGGTTCCCCGCTTTTTCCATGAACTCTCTCTTTCCCTTCTTTTCCCTCGCGTGTTTCTTTTCCCTTCTTTTCCCTCGCATGTCACTTTTCCCTGGTTTTCCTCTATGCCCTCGCCTGTCTCTTTCCCCTCTTTTCATCGTTTGACTCTTTTATCTCTATTCGCCTCGCCTGTCTCTCTTATCATCTTTACCTCTTCTGCATTAACTCTCTCTTTTACCTCTTTCCCCCTCGCCTCTTTTCCCAGGATTCCCTTTTTACCATGAAATCTCTCTTCCCCTGCTTTTCCCTCACCTGTCTCTTTTCACTGGTTTCCCTCTTTTCCATGAAGTCTCTCTTTCCCTTCTTTTCCCTCGCCTGCCTCTTCTCCTTGCTTTTCCTCTTTTCCATGAACTCTTCCTTTCCCTTCTTTTCCCGCTCCTGCCTCTTTTCCCTGCCTTCCCTCTTCTGCATTCACTCTCTCTTTTACCTCTTTCCCCGTCGCCTGTCCCTTTTCCCTGGTTTCCCTCGTTTCCATGAACTCTCCCTTCCACTCTTTTTCCTCGCCTGCCTCTTTTCCCTGGTTTCCCTCTACTGCATTAATTCTCTCTTTTACCTCTTTCCCCCTCGACTGTCTCTGCACTGGTTTCCCCCTTTTCAATTAACACTCTCTTTCCAATAGACTCTCTCTTGTCCCTGCTTTTCGCCTTTGCCCTCGCATGACTCTTTCCACAGTGTTTCCATGAGCTGTCTCTTTTCCATCATTTCTCATCGCCTGTCTTTTTTCCTTGATTTCCCTTTTTTCCATGAACTCTCTCTTCCCCTGCTTTTCCCTCGCCTGTCTCTCTTCCCTGGTTTTCCTCTATGCACTTGCATGTGTGTTTCCCCTCCTTTCATCGTTTGTCTCTTTTATCTCTTTTCGCCTCGCCTGTCTCTTTTCTCTTCCTTCTCTCTTCTGCATTGACTCTCTCTTTTACCTCTTTCCCCCTCGCCTGTCTCTTTACCTTAGATTCCCTTTTTACCATGAACTCTCTCTGCCCCTGGTTGTCCCTCACCTGTCTCTTTCCCCTGGTTTCCCTCTTCTCCATGAACTCTTCCTTTCCCTTCTTTTCCCTCTACTGCCTCTTTTCCCTGCCTTCCCTCTTCTGCATTAACTCTCTCTTTTACCTCTTTCCCCCTCGCCTATCCCTTTTCCCTGGTTTCCCTTTTTTCCATTAACTCTCTCTTCCCATTCTTTTCCCTTGCCTATCTCTTTTCCCTGGTTTCCCTCTTTTCCATGAACTCTCCCTTCCACTCTTTTTCCTCGCCTGCCTCTTTTCCCTGGTTTCCCTCTACTGCATTAATTCTCTCTTTTACCTCTTTCCCCCTCGACTGTCTCTTTTCCCTGGTTTCCCCCTTGTCAATGAACACTCTCTTTCCAATCGACTCTCTCTTGTCCCTGCTTTTCGCCTTTGCCCTCGCATGACTCTTTCCCCAGTTTTTCCGTGAACTGTCTCTTCTCCATCGTTTCTCATCGCCTATTTTCCCTGCTTTCCCTTTTTTCCATGAACCCTCTCTTTCCCCTCTTTTTCCTCGCCTGTCTCTTTTCACTGGTTTCCTTCTTTTCCATGAAGTCTCGCTTTCCCATTTTTTCGGTCGCGAGTCTCTTTTCCTCGGTTCCCCGCTTTTTCCATGAACTCTCTCTTTCCCTTCTTTTCCCTCGCGTGTTTCTTTTCCCTTCTTTTCCCTCGCATGTCACTTTTCCCTGGTTTTCCTCTATGCCCTCGCCTGTCTCTTTCCCCTCTTTTCATCGTTTGACTCTTTTATCTCTATTCGCCTCGCCTGTCTCTCTTATCGTCTTTACCTCTTCTGCATTAACTCTCTCTTTTACCTCTTTCCCCCTCGCCTCTTTTCCCAGGATTCCCTTTTTACCATGAAATCTCTCTTCCCCTGCTTTTCCCTCACCTGTCTCTTTTCACTGGTTTCCCTCTTTTCCATGAAGTCTTCCTTTCCCTTCTTTTCCCGCTCCTGCCTCTTTTCCCTGCCTTCCCTCTTCTGCATTCACTCTCTCTTTTACCTCTTTCCCCGTCGCCTGTCCCTTTTCCCTGGTTTCCCTCGTTTCCATGAACTCTCCCTTCCACTCTTTTTCCTCGCCTGCCTCTTTTCCCTGG
Organism: Harpia harpyja; assembly: GCF_026419915.1. Taxonomy (NCBI): domain Eukaryota; kingdom Metazoa; phylum Chordata; class Aves; order Accipitriformes; family Accipitridae; genus Harpia; species Harpia harpyja. The sequence continues at coordinate 30,732,464 of NC_068968.1, forward strand.
TTTCCCTCTACTGCATTAATTCTCTCTTTTACCTCTTTCCCCCTCGACTGTCTCTTTTCCCTGGTTTCCCCCTTTTCAATGAACACTCTCTTTCCAATCGACTCTCTCTTGTCCCTGCTTTTCGCCTTTGCCCTCGCATGACTCTTTCCGCAGTTTTTCCGTGAACTGTCTCTTCTCCATCGTTTCTCATCGCCTATTTTCCCTGCTTTCCCTTTTTTCCATAAATTCTCTCTTTCCCCTCTTTTTCCTCGCCTCTTTTCACTGGTTTCCCTTTTTTCCATGAACCCTCTCTTTCCCCTCTTTTTCCTCGCCTGTCTCTTTTCACTGGTTTCCCTCTTTTCCATGAAGTCTCGCTTTCCCATATTTTCGGTCGCGAGTCTCTTTTCCTCGGTTCCCCGCTTTTTCCATGAACTCTCTCTTTCCCTTCTTTTCCCTCGCGTGTTTCTTTTCCCTTCTTTTCCCTCGCATGTCACTTTTCCCTGGTTTTCCTCTATGCCCTCGCCTGTCTCTTTCCCCTCTTTTCATCGTTTGACTCTTTTATCTCTATTCGCCTCGCCTGTCTCTCTTATCATCTTTACCTCTTCTGCATTAACTCTCTCTTTTACCTCTTTCCCCCTCGCCTCTTTTCCCAGGATTCCCTTTTTACCATGAAATCTCTCTTCCCCTGCTTTTCCCTCACCTGTCTCTTTTCACTGGTTTCCCTCTTTTCCATGAACTCTTCCTTTCCCTTCTTTTCCCGCTCCTGCCTCTTTTCCCTGCCTTCCCTCTTCTGCATTCACTCTCTCTTTTACCTCTTTCCCCGTCGCCTGTCCCTTTTCCCTGGTTTCCCTCGTTTCCATGAACTCTCCCTTCCACTCTTTTTCCTCGCCTGCCTCTTTTCCCTGGTTTCCCTCTACTGCATTAATTCTCTCTTTTACCTCTTTCCCCCTCGACTGTCTCTGCACTGGTTTCCCCCTTTTCAATTAACACTCTCTTTCCAATACACTCTCTCTTGTCCCTGCTTTTCGCCTTTGCCCTCGCATGACTCTTTCCACAGTGTTTCCATGAGCTGTCTCTTTTCCATCATTTCTCATCGCCTGTCTTTTTTCCTTGATTTCCCTTTTTTCCATGAACTCTCTCTTCCCCTGCTTTTCCCTCGCCTGTCTCTCTTCCCTGGTTTTCCTCTATGCACTTGCATGTGTGTTTCCCCTCCTTTCATCGTTTGTCTCTTTTATCTCTTTTCGCCTCGCCTGTCTCTTTCCTCTTCCTTCTCTCTTCTGCATTGACTCTCTCTTTTACCTCTTTCCCCCTCGCCTGTCTCTTTACCTTAGATTCCCTTTTTACCATGAACTCTCTCTGCCCCTGGTTGTCCCTCACCTGTCTCTTTCCCCTGGTTTCCCTCTTCTCCATGAACTCTTCCTTTCCCTTCTTTTCCCGCTCCTGCCTCTTTTCCCTGCCTTCCCTCTTCTGCATTCACTCTCTCTTTTACCTCTTTCCCCGTCGCCTGTCCCTTTTCCCTGGTTTCCCTCGTTTCCATGAACTCTCCCTTCCACTCTTTTTCCTCGCCTGCCTCTTTTCCCTGGTTTCCCTCTACTGCATTAATTCTCTCTTTTACCTCTTTCCCCCTCGACTGTCTCTGCACTGGTTTCCCCCTTTTCAATTAACACTCTCTTTCCAATAGACTCTGTCTTGTCCCTGCTTTTCGCCTTTGCCCTCGCATGACTCTTTCCACAGTGTTTCCATGAGCTGTCTCTTTTCCATCATTTCTCATCGCCTGTCTTTTTTCCTTGATTTCCCTTTTTTCCATGAACTCTCTCTTCCCCTGCTTTTCCCTCACCTGTCTCTTTTCACTGGTTTCCCTCTTTTCCATGAAGTCTCTCTTTCCCTTCTTTTCCCTCTCCTGCCTCTTCTCCTTGCTTTTCCTCTTTTCCATGAACTCTTCCTTTCCCTTCTTTTCCCGCTCCTGCCTCTTTTCCCTGCCTTCCCTCTTCTGCATTCACTCTCTCTTTTACCTCTTTCCCCGTCGCCTGTCCCTTTTCCCTGGTTTCTCTCGTTTCCATGAACTCTCCCTTCCACTCTTTTTCCTCGCCTGCCTCTTTTCCCTGGTTTCCCTCTACTGCATTAATTCTCTCTTTTACCTCTTTCCCCCTCGACTGTCTCTGCACTGGTTTCCCCCTTTTCAATTAACACTCTCTTTCCAATACACTCTCTCTTGTCCCTGCTTTTCGCCTTTGCCCTCGCATGACTCTTTCCACAGTGTTTCCATGAGCTGTCTCTTTTCCATCATTTCTCATCGCCTGTCTTTTTTCCTTGATTTCCCTTTTTTCCATGAACTCTCTCTTCCCCTGCTTTTCCCTCGCCTGTCTCTCTTCCCTGGTTTTCCTCTATGCACTTGCATGTGTGTTTCCCCTCCTTTCATCGTTTGTCTCTTTTATCTCTTTTCGCCTCGCCTGTCTCTTTTCTCTTCCTTCTCTCTTCTGCATTGACTCTCTCTTTTACCTCTTTCCCCCTCGCCTGTCTCTTTACCTTAGATTCCCTTTTTACCATGAACTCTCTCTGCCCCTGGTTGTCCCTCACCTGCCTCTTTCCCCTGGTTTCCCTCTTCTCCATGAACTCTTCCTTTCCCTTCTTTTCCCTCTCCTGCCTCTTTTCCCTGCCTTCCCTCTTCTGCATTAACTCTCTCTTTTACCTCTTTCCCCCTCGCCTATCCCTTTTCCCTGGTTTCCCTTTTTTCCATTAACTCTCTCTTCCCATTCTTTTCCCTTGCCTATCTCTTTTCCCTGGTTTCCCTCTTTTCCATGAACTCTCCCTTCCACTCTTTTTCCTCGCCTGTCTCTTTTCACTGGTTTCCCTCTTTTCCATGAAGTCTCGCTTTCCCATATTTTCGGTCGCGAGTCTCTTTTCCTCGGTTCCCCGCTTTTTCCATGAACTCTCTCTTTCCCTTCTTTTCCCTCGCGTGTTTCTTTTCCCTTCTTTTCCCTCGCATGTCACTTTTCCCTGGTTTTCCTCTATGCCCTCGCCTGTCTCTTTCCCCTCTTTTCATCGTTTGACTCTTTTATCTCTATTCGCCTCGCCTGTCTCTCTTATCATCTTTACCTCTTCTGCATTAACTCTCTCTTTTACCTCTTTCCCCCTCGCCTCTTTTCCCAGGATTCCCTTTTTACCATGAAATCTCTCTTCCCCTGCTTTTCCCTCACCTGTCTCTTTTCACTGGTTTCCCTCTTTTCCATGAACTCTTCCTTTCCCTTCTTTTCCCGCTCCTGCCTCTTTTCCCTGCCTTCCCTCTTCTGCATTCACTCTCTCTTTTACCTCTTTCCCCGTCGCCTGTCCCTTTTCCCTGGTTTCCCTCGTTTCCATGAACTCTCCCTTCCACTCTTTTTCCTCGCCTGCCTCTTTTCCCTGGTTTCCCTCTACTGCATTAATTCTCTCTTTTACCTCTTTCCCCCTCGACTGTCTCTGCACTGGTTTCCCCCTTTTCAATTAACACTCTCTTTCCAATACACTCTCTCTTGTCCCTGCTTTTCGCCTTTGCCCTCGCATGACTCTTTCCACAGTGTTTCCATGAGCTGTCTCTTTTCCATCATTTCTCATCGCCTGTCTTTTTTCCTTGATTTCCCTTTTTTCCATGAACTCTCTCTTCCCCTGCTTTTCCCTCGCCTCTCTTCCCTGGTTTTCCTCTATGCACTTGCATGTGTGTTTCCCCTCCTTTCATCGTTTGTCTCTTTTATATCTTTTCGCCTCGCCTGTCTCTTTTCTCTTCCTTCTCTATTCTGCATTGACTCTCTCTTTTACCTCTTTCCCCCTCGCCTGTCTCTTTACCTTAGATTCCCTTTTTACCATGAACTCTCTCTGCCCCTGGTTGTCCCTGACCTGTCTCTTTCCCCTGGTTTCCCTCTTCTCCATGAACTCTTCCTTTCCCTTCTTTTCCCTCTCCTGCCTCTTTTCCCTGCCTTCCCTCTTCTGCATTCACTCTCTCTTTTACCTCTTTCCCCGTCGCCTGTCCCTTTTCCCTGGTTTCCCTCGTTTCCATGAACTCTCCCTTCCACTCTTTTTCCTCGCCTGCCTCTTTTCCCTGGTTTCCCTCTACTGCATTAATTCTCTCTTTTACCTCTTTCCCCCTCGACTGTCTCTTTTCCCTGGTTTCCCCCTTTTCAATTAACACTCTCTTTCCAATCGACTCTCTCTTGTCCCTAATTTTCGCCTTTGCCCTCGCATGACTCTTTCCACAGTGTTTCCATGAGCTGTCTCTTTTCCATCATTTCTCATCGCCTATTTTCCCTGCTTTCCCTTTTTTCCATAAATTCTCTCTTTCCCCTCTTTTTCCTCGCCTCTTTTCACTGGTTTCCCTTTTTTCCATGAACCCTCTCTTTCCCCTCTTTTTCCTCGCCTGTCTCTTTTCACTGGTTTCCCTCTTTTCCATGAAGTCTCGCTTTCCCATATTTTCGGTCGCGAGTCTCTTTTCCTCGGTTCCCCGCTTTTTCCATGAACTCTCTCTTTCCCTTCTTTTCCCTCGCGTGTTTCTTTTCCCTTCTTTTCCCTCGCATGTCACTTTTCCCTGGTTTTCCTCTATGCCCTCGCCTGTCTCTTTCCCCTCTTTTCATCGTTTGACTCTTTTATCTCTATTCGCCTCGCCTGTCTCTCTTATCATCTTTACCTCTTCTGCATTAACTCTCTCTTTTACCTCTTTCCCCCTCGCCTCTTTTCCCAGGATTCCCTTTTTACCATGAAATCTCTCTTCCCCTGCTTTTCCCTCACCTGTCTCTTTTCACTGGTTTCCCTCTTTTCCATGAACTCTTCCTTTCCCTTCTTTTCCCGCTCCTGCCTCTTTTCCCTGCCTTCCCTCTTCTGCATTCACTCTCTCTTTTACCTCTTTCCCCGTCGCCTGTCCCTTTTCCCTGGTTTCCCTCGTTTCCATGAACTCTCCCTTCCACTCTTTTTCCTCGCCTGCCTCTTTTCCCTGGTTTCCCTCTACTGCATTAATTCTCTCTTTTACCTCTTTCCCCCTCGACTGTCTCTGCACTGGTTTCCCCCTTTTCAATTAACACTCTCTTTCCAATAGACTCTGTCTTGTCCCTGCTTTTCGCCTTTGCCCTCGCATGACTCTTTCCACAGTGTTTCCATGAGCTGTCTCTTTTCCATCATTTCTCATCGCCTGTCTTTTTTCCTTGATTTCCCTTTTTTCCATGAACTCTCTCTTCCCCTGCTTTTCCCTCACCTGTCTCTTTTCACTGGTTTCCCTCTTTTCCATGAAGTCTCTCTTTCCCTTCTTTTCCCTCTCCTGCCTCTTCTCCTTGCTTTTCCTCTTTTCCATGAACTCTTCCTTTCCCTTCTTTTCCCGCTCCTGCCTCTTTTCCCTGCCTTCCCTCTTCTGCATTCACTCTCTCTTTTACCTCTTTCCCCGTCGCCTGTCCCTTTTCCCTGGTTTCTCTCGTTTCCATGAACTCTCCCTTCCACTCTTTTTCCTCGCCTGCCTCTTTTCCCTGGTTTCCCTCTACTGCATTAATTCTCTCTTTTACCTCTTTCCCCCTCGACTGTCTCTGCACTGGTTTCCCCCTTTTCAATTAACACTCTCTTTCCAATAGACTCTCTCTTGTCCCTGCTTTTCGCCTTTGCCCTCGCATGACTCTTTCCACAGTGTTTCCATGAGCTGTCTCTTTTCCATCATTTCTCATCGCCTGTCTTTTTTCCTTGATTTCCCTTTTTTCCATGAACTCTCTCTTCCCCTGCTTTTCCCTCGCCTGTCTCTCTTCCCTGGTTTTCCTCTATGCACTTGCATGTGTGTTTCCCCTCCTTTCATCGTTTGTCTCTTTTATCTCTTTTCGCCTCGCCTGTCTCTTTTCTCTTCCTTCTCTCTTCTGCATTGACTCTCTCTTTTACCTCTTTCCCCCTCGCCTGTCTCTTTACCTTAGATTCCCTTTTTACCATGAACTCTCTCTGCCCCTGGTTGTCCCTCACCTGTCTCTTTCCCCTGGTTTCCCTCTTCTCCATGAACTCTTCCTTTCCCTTCTTTTCCCTCTCCTGCCTCTTTTCCCTGCCTTCCCTCTTCTGCATTCACTCTCTCTTTTACCTCTTTCCCCGTCGCCTGTCCCTTTTCCCTGGTTTCCCTCGTTTCCATGAACTCTCCCTTCCACTCTTTTTCCTCGCCTGCCTCTTTTCCCTGGTTTCCCTCTACTGCATTAATTCTCTCTTTTACCTCTTTCCCCCTCGACTGTCTCTTTTCCCTGGTTTCCCCCTTTTCAATTAACACTCTCTTTCCAATCGACTCTCTCTTGTCCCTAATTTTCGCCTTTGCCCTCGCATGACTCTTTCCACAGTGTTTCCATGAGCTGTCTCTTTTCCATCATTTCTCATCGCCTGTCTTTTTTCCTTGATTTCCCTTTTTTCCATGAACTCTCTCTTCCCCTGCTTTTCCCTCGCCTGTCTCTCTTCCCTGGTTTTCCTCTATGCACTTGCATGTGTGTTTCCCCTCTTTTCATCGTTTGTCTCTTTTATCTCTTTTCGCCTCGCCTGTCTCTTTTCTCTTCCTTCTCTCTTCTGCATTGACTCTCTCTTTTACCTCTTTCCCCCTCGCCTGTCTCTTTACCTTAGATTCCCTTTTTACCATGAACTCTCTCTGCCCCTGGTTGTCCCTCGCCTGCCTCTTTCCCCTGGTTTCCCTCTTCTCCATGAACTCTTCCTTTCCCTTCTTTTCCCTCGCCTGCCTCTTTTCCCTGCCTTCCCTCTTCTGCATTAACTCTCTCTTTTACCTCTTTCCCCCTCGCCTATCCCTTTTCCCTGGTTTCCCTTTTTTCCATTAACTCTCCCTTCCACTCTTTTTCCTCGCCTGCCTCTTTTCCCTGGTTTCCCTCTACTGCATTAATTCTCTCTTTTACCTCTTTCCCCCTCGACTGTCTCTTTTCCCTGGTTTCCCCCTTTTCAATGAACACTCTCTTTCCAATCGACTCTCTCTTGTCCCTGCTTTTCGCCTTTGCCCTCGCATGACTCTTTCCGCAGTTTTTCCGTGAACTGTCTCTTCTCCATCGTTTCTCATCGCCTATTTTCCCTGCTTTCCCTTTTTTCCATAAATTCTCTCTTTCCCCTCTTTTTCCTCGCCTCTTTTCACTGGTTTCCCTTTTTTCCATGAACCCTCTCTTTCCCCTCTTTTTCCTCGCCTGTCTCTTTTCACTGGTTTCCCTCTTTTCCATGAAGTCTCGCTTTCCCATATTTTCGGTCGCGAGTCTCTTTTCCTCGGTTCCCCGCTTTTTCCATGAACTCTCTCTTTCCCTTCTTTTCCCTCGCGTGTTTCTTTTCCCTTCTTTTCCCTCGCATGTCACTTTTCCCTGGTTTTCCTCTATGCCCTCGCCTGTCTCTTTCCCCTCTTTTCATCGTTTGACTCTTTTATCTCTATTCGCCTCGCCTGTCTCTCTTATCATCTTTACCTCTTCTGCATTAACTCTCTCTTTTACCTCTTTCCCCCTCGCCTCTTTTCCCAGGATTCCCTTTTTACCATGAAATCTCTCTTCCCCTGCTTTTCCCTCACCTGTCTCTTTTCACTGGTTTCCCTCTTTTCCATGAACTCTTCCTTTCCCTTCTTTTCCCGCTCCTGCCTCTTTTCCCTGCCTTCCCTCTTCTGCATTCACTCTCTCTTTTACCTCTTTCCCCGTCGCCTGTCCCTTTTCCCTGGTTTCCCTCGTTTCCATGAACTCTCCCTTCCACTCTTTTTCCTCGCCTGCCTCTTTTCCCTGGTTTCCCTCTACTGCATTAATTCTCTCTTTTACCTCTTTCCCCCTCGACTGTCTCTGCACTGGTTTCCCCCTTTTCAATTAACACTCTCTTTCCAATACACTCTCTCTTGTCCCTGCTTTTCGCCTTTGCCCTCGCATGACTCTTTCCACAGTGTTTCCATGAGCTGTCTCTTTTCCATCATTTCTCATCGCCTGTCTTTTTTCCTTGATTTCCCTTTTTTCCATGAACTCTCTCTTCCCCTGCTTTTCCCTCGCCTGTCTCTCTTCCCTGGTTTTCCTCTATGCACTTGCATGTGTGTTTCCCCTCCTTTCATCGTTTGTCTCTTTTATCTCTTTTCGCCTCGCCTGTCTCTTTTCTCTTCCTTCTCTCTTCTGCATTGACTCTCTCTTTTACCTCTTTCCCCCTCGCCTGTCTCTTTACCTTAGATTCCCTTTTTACCATGAACTCTCTCTGCCCCTGGTTGTCCCTCACCTGTCTCTTTCCCCTGGTTTCCCTCTTCTCCATGAACTCTTCCTTTCCCTTCTTTTCCCTCTCCTGCCTCTTTTCCCTGCCTTCCCTCTTCTGCATTCACTCTCTCTTTTACCTCTTTCCCCGTCGCCTGTCCCTTTTCCCTGGTTTCCCTCGTTTCCATGAACTCTCCCTTCCACTCTTTTTCCTCGCCTGCCTCTTTTCCCTGGTTTCCCTCTACTGCATTAATTCTCTCTTTTACCTCTTTCCCCCTCGACTGTCTCTTTTCCCTGGTTTCCCCCTTTTCAATTAACACTCTCTTTCCAATCGACTCTCTCTTGTCCCTAATTTTCGCCTTTGCCCTCGCATGACTCTTTCCACAGTGTTTCCATGAGCTGTCTCTTTTCCATCATTTCTCATCGCCTGTCTTTTTTCCTTGATTTCCCTTTTTTCCATGAACTCTCTCTTCCCCTGCTTTTCCCTCGCCTGTCTCTCTTCCCTGGTTTTCCTCTATGCACTTGCATGTGTGTTTCCCCTCTTTTCATCGTTTGTCTCTTTTATCTCTTTTCGCCTCGCCTGTCTCTTTTCTCTTCCTTCTCTCTTCTGCATTGACTCTCTCTTTTACCTCTTTCCCCCTCGCCTGTCTCTTTACCTTAGATTCCCTTTTTACCATGAACTCTCTCTGCCCCTGGTTGTCCCTCGCCTGCCTCTTTCCCCTGGTTTCCCTCTTCTCCATGAACTCTTCCTTTCCCTTCTTTTCCCTCGCCTGCCTCTTTTCCCTGCCTTCCCTCTTCTGCATTAACTCTCTCTTTTACCTCTTTCCCCCTCGCCTATCCCTTTTCCCTGGTTTCCCTTTTTTCCATTAACTCTCCCTTCCACTCTTTTTCCTCGCCTGCCTCTTTTCCCTGGTTTCCCTCTACTGCATTAATTCTCTCTTTTACCTCTTTCCCCCTCGACTGTCTCTTTTCCCTGGTTTCCCCCTTTTCAATGAACACTCTCTTTCCAATCGACTCTCTCTTGTCCCTGCTTTTCGCCTTTGCCCTCGCATGACTCTTTCCGCAGTTTTTCCGTGAACTGTCTCTTCTCCATCGTTTCTCATCGCCTATTTTCCCTGCTTTCCCTTTTTTCCATAAATTCTCTCTTTCCCCTCTTTTTCCTCGCCTCTTTTCACTGGTTTCCCTTTTTTCCATGAACCCTCTCTTTCCCCTCTTTTTCCTCGCCTGTCTCTTTTCACTGGTTTCCCTCTTTTCCATGAAGTCTCGCTTTCCCATATTTTCGGTCGCGAGTCTCTTTTCCTCGGTTCCCCGCTTTTTCCATGAACTCTCTCTTTCCCTTCTTTTCCCTCGCGTGTTTCTTTTCCCTTCTTTTCCCTCGCATGTCACTTTTCCCTGGTTTTCCTCTATGCCCTCGCCTGTCTCTTTCCCCTCTTTTCATCGTTTGACTCTTTTATCTCTATTCGCCTCGCCTGTCTCTCTTATCATCTTTACCTCTTCTGCATTAACTCTCTCTTTTACCTCTTTCCCCCTCGCCTCTTTTCCCAGGATTCCCTTTTTACCATGAAATCTCTCTTCCCCTGCTTTTCCCTCACCTGTCTCTTTTCACTGGTTTCCCTCTTTTCCATGAACTCTTCCTTTCCCTTCTTTTCCCGCTCCTGCCTCTTTTCCCTGCCTTCCCTCTTCTGCATTCACTCTCTCTTTTACCTCTTTCCCCGTCGCCTGTCCCTTTTCCCTGGTTTCCCTCGTTTCCATGAACTCTCCCTTCCACTCTTTTTCCTCGCCTGCCTCTTTTCCCTGGTTTCCCTCTACTGCATTAATTCTCTCTTTTACCTCTTTCCCCCTCGACTGTCTCTGCACTGGTTTCCCCCTTTTCAATTAACACTCTCTTTCCAATACACTCTCTCTTGTCCCTGCTTTTCGCCTTTGCCCTCGCATGACTCTTTCCACAGTGTTTCCATGAGCTGTCTCTTTTCCATCATTTCTCATCGCCTGTCTTTTTTCCTTGATTTCCCTTTTTTCCATGAACTCTCTCTTCCCCTGCTTTTCCCTCGCCTGTCTCTCTTCCCTGGTTTTCCTCTATGCACTTGCATGTGTGTTTCCCCTCCTTTCATCGTTTGTCTCTTTTATCTCTTTTCGCCTCGCCTGTCTCTTTCCTCTTCCTTCTCTCTTCTGCATTGACTCTCTCTTTTACCTCTTTCCCCCTCGCCTGTCTCTTTACCTTAGATTCCCTTTTTACCATGAACTCTCTCTGCCCCTGGTTGTCCCTCACCTGTCTCTTTCCCCTGGTTTCCCTCTTCTCCATGAACTCTTCCTTTCCCTTCTTTTCCCGCTCCTGCCTCTTTTCCCTGCCTTCCCTCTTCTGCATTCACTCTCTCTTTTACCTCTTTCCCCGTCGCCTGTCCCTTTTCCCTGGTTTCCCTCGTTTCCATGAACTCTCCCTTCCACTCTTTTTCCTCGCCTGCCTCTTTTCCCTGGTTTCCCTCTACTGCATTAATTCTCTCTTTTACCTCTTTCCCCCTCGACTGTCTCTGCACTGGTTTCCCCCTTTTCAATTAACACTCTCTTTCCAATAGTCTCTGTCTTGTCCCTGCTTTTCGCCTTTGCCCTCGCATGACTCTTTCCACAGTGTTTCCATGAGCTGTCTCTTTTCCATCATTTCTCATCGCCTGTCTTTTTTCCTTGATTTCCCTTTTTTCCATGAACTCTCTCTTCCCCTGCTTTTCCCTCACCTGTCTCTTTTCACTGGTTTCCCTCTTTTCCATGAAGTCTCTCTTTCCCTTCTTTTCCCTCTCCTGCCTCTTCTCCTTGCTTTTCCTCTTTTCCATGAACTCTTCCTTTCCCTTCTTTTCCCGCTCCTGCCTCTTTTCCCTGCCTTCCCTCTTCTGCATTCACTCTCTCTTTTACCTCTTTCCCCGTCGCCTGTCCCTTTTCCCTGGTTTCTCTCGTTTCCATGAACTCTCCCTTCCACTCTTTTTCCTCGCCTGCCTCTTTTCCCTGGTTTCCCTCTACTGCATTAATTCTCTCTTTTACCTCTTTCCCCCTCGACTGTCTCTGCACTGGTTTCCCCCTTTTCAATTAACACTCTCTTTCCAATACACTCTCTCTTGTCCCTGCTTTTCGCCTTTGCCCTCGCATGACTCTTTCCACAGTGTTTCCATGAGCTGTCTCTTTTCCATCATTTCTCATCGCCTGTCTTTTTTCCTTGATTTCCCTTTTTTCCATGAACTCTCTCTTCCCCTGCTTTTCCCTCGCCTGTCTCTCTTCCCTGGTTTTCCTCTATGCACTTGCATGTGTGTTTCCCCTCCTTTCATCGTTTGTCTCTTTTATCTCTTTTCGCCTCGCCTGTCTCTTTTCTCTTCCTTCTCTCTTCTGCATTGACTCTCTCTTTTACCTCTTTCCCCCTCGCCTGTCTCTTTACCTTAGATTCCCTTTTTACCATGAACTCTCTCTGCCCCTGGTTGTCCCTCACCTGTCTCTTTCCCCTGGTTTCCCTCTTCTCCATGAACTCTTCCTTTCCCTTCTTTTCCCTCTCCTGCCTCTTTTCCCTGCCTTCCCTCTTCTGCATTAACTCTCTCTTTTACCTCTTTCCCCCTCGCCTATCCCTTTTCCCTGGTTTCCCTTTTTTCCATTAACTCTCTCTTCCCATTCTTTTCCCTTGCCTATCTCTTTTCCCTGGTTTCCCTCTTTTCCATGAACTCTCCCTTCCACTCTTTTTCCTCGCCTGCCTCTTTTCCCTGGTTTCCCTCTACTGCATTAATTCTCTCTTTTACCTCTTTCCCCCTCGACTGTCTCTGCACTGGTTTCCCCCTTTTCAATTAACACTCTCTTTCCAATACACTCTCTCTTGTCCCTGCTTTTCGCCTTTGCCCTCGCATGACTCTTTCCACAGTGTTTCCATGAGCTGTCTCTTTTCCATCATTTCTCATCGCCTGTCTTTTTTCCTTGATTTCCCTTTTTTCCATGAACTCTCTCTTCCCCTGCTTTTCCCTCGCCTCTCTTCCCTGGTTTTCCTCTATGCACTTGCATGTGTGTTTCCCCTCCTTTCATCGTTTGTCTCTTTTATCTTCGCCTCGCCTGTCTCTTTTCTCTTCCTTCTCTATTCTGCATTGACTCTCTCTTTTACCTCTTTCCCCCTCGCCTGTCTCTTTACCTTAGATTCCCTTTTTACCAAAACTCTCTCTGCCCCTGGTTGTCCCTCACCTGTCTCTTTCCCCTGGTTTCCCTCTTCTCCATGAACTCTTCCTTTCCCTTCTTTTCCCGCTCCTGCCTCTTTTCCCTGCCTTCCCTCTTCTGCATTCACTCTCTCTTTTACCTCTTTCCCCGTCGCCTGTCCCTTTTCCCTGGTTTCCCTCGTTTCCATGAACTCTCCCTTCCACTCTTTTTCCTCGCCTGCCTCTTTTCCCTGGTTTCCCTCTACTGCATTAATTCTCTCTTTTACCTCTTTCCCCCTCGACTGTCTCTGCACTGGTTTCCCCCTTTTCAATTAACACTCTCTTTCCAATACACTCTCTCTTGTCCCTGCTTTTCGCCTTTGCCCTCGCATGCCTCTTTCCACAGTGTTTCCATGAGCTGTCTCTTTTCCATCATTTCTCATCGCCTGTCTTTTTTCCTTGATTTCCCTTTTTTCCATGAACTCTCTCTTCCCCTGCTTTTCCCTCACCTGTCTCTTTTCACTGGTTTCCCTCTTTTCCATGAAGTCTCTCTTTCCCTTCTTTTCCCTCGCCTGCCTCTTCTCCTTGCTTTTCCTCTTTTCCATGAACTCTTCCTTTCCCTTCTTTTCCCGCTCCTGCCTCTTTTCCCTGCCTTCCCTCTTCTGCATTCACTCTCTCTTTTACCTCTTTCCCCGTCGCCTGTCCCTTTTCCCTGGTTTCCCTCGTTTCCATGAACTCTCCCTTCCACTCTTTTTCCTCGCCTGCCTCTTTTCCCTGGTTTCCCTCTACTGCATTAATTCTCTCTTTTACCTCTTTCCCCCTCGACTGTCTCTGCACTGGTTTCCCCCTTTTCAATTAACACTCTCTTTCCAATAGACTCTGTCTTGTCCCTGCTTTTCGCCTTTGCCCTCGCATGACTCTTTCCACAGTGTTTCCATGAGCTGTCTCTTTTCCATCATTTCTCATCGCCTGTCTTTTTTCCTTGATTTCCCTTTTTTCCATGAACTCTCTCTTCCCCTGCTTTTCCCTCGCCTGTCTCTCTTCCCTGGTTTTCCTCTATGCACTTGCATGTGTGTTTCCCCTCCTTTCATCGTTTGTCTCTTTTATCTCTTTTCGCCTCGCCTGTCTCTTTTCTCTTCCTTCTCTCTTCTGCATTGACTCTCTCTTTTACCTCTTTCCCCCTCGCCTGTCTCTTTACCTTAGATTCCCTTTTTACCATGAACTCTCTCTGCCCCTGGTTGTCCCTCACCTGTCTCTTTCCCCTGGTTTCCCTCTTCTCCATGAACTCTTCCTTTCCCTTCTTTTCCCTCTCCTGCCTCTTTTCCCTGCCTTCCCTCTTCTGCATTAACTCTCTCTTTTACCTCTTTCCCCCTCGCCTATCCCTTTTCCCTGGTTTCCCTTTTTTCCATTAACTCTCTCTTCCCATTCTTTTCCCTTGCCTATCTCTTTTCCCTGGTTTCCCTCTTTTCCATGAACTCTCCCTTCCACTCTTTTTCCTCGCCTGCCTCTTTTCCCTGGTTTCCCTCTACTGCATTAATTCTCTCTTTTACCTCTTTCCCCCTCGACTGTCTCTTTTCCCTGGTTTCCCCCTTGTCAATGAACACTCTCTTTCCAATCGACTCTCTCTTGTCCCTGCTTTTCGCCTTTGCCCTCGCATGACTCTTTCCGCAGTTTTTCCGTGAACTGTCTCTTCTCCATCGTTTCTCATCGCCTATTTTCCCTGCTTTCCCTTTTTTCCATGAATTCTCTCTTTCCCCTCTTTTTCCTCGCCTCTTTTCACTGGTTTCCCTTTTTTCCATGAACCCTCTCTTTCCCCTCTTTTTCCTCGCCTGTCTCTTTTCACTGGTTTCCCTCTTTTCCATGAAGTCTCGCTTTCCCATATTTTCGGTCGCGAGTCTCTTTTCCTCGGTTCCCCGCTTTTTCCATGAACTCTCTCTTTCCCTTCTTTTCCCTCGCGTGTTTCTTTTCCCTTCTTTTCCCTCGCATGTCACTTTTCCCTGGTTTTCCTCTATGCCCTCGCCTGTCTCTTTCCCCTCTTTTCATCGTTTGACTCTTTTATCTCTATTCGCCTCGCCTGTCTCTCTTATCATCTTTACCTCTTCTGCATTAACTCTCTCTTTTACCTCTTTCCCCCTCGCCTCTTTTCCCAGGATTCCCTTTTTACCATGAAATCTCTCTTCCCCTGCTTTTCCCTCACCTGTCTCTTTTCACTGGTTTCCCTCTTTTCCATGAAGTCTTCATTTCCCTTCTTTTCCCGCTCCTGCCTCTTTTCCCTGCCTTCCCTCTTCTGCATTCACTCTCTCTTTTACCTCTTTCCCCGTCGCCTGTCCCTTTTCCCTGGTTTCCCTCGTTTCCATGAACTCTCCCTTCCACTCTTTTTCCTCGCCTGCCTCTTTTCCCTGGTTTCCCTCTACTGCATTAATTCTCTCTTTTACCTCTTTCCCCCTCGACTGTCTCTGCACTGGTTTCCCCCTTTTCAATTAACACTCTCTTTCCAATACACTCTCTCTTGTCCCTGCTTTTCGCCTTTGCCCTCGCATGACTCTTTCCACAGTGTTTCCATGAGCTGTCTCTTTTCCATCATTTCTCATCGCCTGTCTTTTTTCCTTGATTTCCCTTTTTTCCATGAACTCTCTTTTCCCCTGCTTTTCCCTCGCCTCTCTTCCCTGGTTTTCCTCTATGCACTTGCATGTGTGTTTCCCCTCCTTTCATCGTTTGTCTCTTTTATCTCTTTTCGCCTCGCCTGTCTCTTTCCTCTTCCTTCTCTTTTCTGCATTGACTCTCTCTTTTACCTCTTTCCCCCTCGCCTGTCTCTTTACCTTAGATTCCCTTTTTACCATGAACTCTCTCTGCCCCTGGTTGTCCCTCACCTGTCTCTTTCCCCTGGTTTCCCTCTTCTCCATGAACTCTTCCTTTCCCTTCTTTTCCCGCTCCTGCCTCTTTTCCCTGCCTTCCCTCTTCTGCATTCACTCTCTCTTTTACCTCTTTCCCCGTCGCCTGTCCCTTTTCCCTGGTTTCCCTCGTTTCCATGAACTCTCCCTTCCACTCTTTTTCCTCGCCTGCCTCTTTTCCCTGGTTTCCCTCTACTGCATTAATTCTCTCTTTTACCTCTTTCCCCCTCGACTGTCTCTGCACTGGTTTCCCCCTTTTCAATTAACACTCTCTTTCCAATAGTCTCTGTCTTGTCCCTGCTTTTCGCCTTTGCCCTCGCATGACTCTTTCCACAGTGTTTCCATGAGCTGTCTCTTTTCCATCATTTCTCATCGCCTGTCTTTTTTCCTTGATTTCCCTTTTTTCCATGAACTCTCTCTTCCCCTGCTTTTCCCTCACCTGTCTCTTTTCACTGGTTTCCCTCTTTTCCATGAAGTCTCTCTTTCCCTTCTTTTCCCTCGCCTGCCTCTTCTCCTTGCTTTTCCTCTTTTCCATGAACTCTTCCTTTCCCTTCTTTTCCCGCTCCTGCCTCTTTTCCCTGCCTTCCCTCTTCTGCATTCACTCTCTCTTTTACCTCTTTCCCCGTCGCCTGTCCCTTTTCCCTGGTTTCCCTCGTTTCCATGAACTCTCCCTTCCACTCTTTTTCCTCGCCTGCCTCTTTTCCCTGGTTTCCCTCTACTGCATTAATTCTCTCTTTTACCTCTTTCCCCCTCGACTGTCTCTGCACTGGTTTCCCCCTTTTCAATTAACACTCTCTTTCCAATACACTCTCTCTTGTCCCTGCTTTTCGCCTTTGCCCTCGCATGACTCTTTCCACAGTGTTTCCATGAGCTGTCTCTTTTCCATCATTTCTCATCGCCTGTCTTTTTTCCTTGATTTCCCTTTTTTCCATGAACTCTCTCTTCCCCTGCTTTTCCCTCGCCTGTCTCTCTTCCCTGGTTTTCCTCTATGCACTTGCATGTGTGTTTCCCCTCCTTTCATCGTTTGTCTCTTTTATCTCTTTTCGCCTCGCCTGTCTCTTTTCTCTTCCTTCTCTCTTCTGCATTGACTCTCTCTTTTACCTCTTTCCCCCTCGCCTGTCTCTTTACCTTAGATTCCCTTTTTACCATGAACTCTCTCTGCCCCTGGTTGTCCCTCACCTGTCTCTTTCCCCTGGTTTCCCTCTTCTCCATGAACTCTTCCTTTCCCTTCTTTTCCCGCTCCTGCCTCTTTTCCCTGCCTTCCCTCTTCTGCATTCACTCTCTCTTTTACCTCTTTCCCCGTCGCCTGTCCCTTTTCCCTGGTTTCCCTCGTTTCCATGAACTCTCCCTTCCACTCTTTTTCCTCGCCTGCCTCTTTTCCCTGGTTTCCCTCTACTGCATTAATTCTCTCTTTTACCTCTTTCCCCCTCGACTGTCTCTGCACTGGTTTCCCCCTTTTCAATTAACACTCTCTTTCCAATAGACTCTCTCTTGTCCCTGCTTTTCGCCTTTGCCCTCGCATGACTCTTTCCACAGTGTTTCCATGAGCTGTCTCTTTTCCATCATTTCTCATCGCCTGTCTTTTTTCCTTGATTTCCCTTTTTTCCATGAACTCTCTCTTCCCCTGCTTTTCCCTCGCCTGTCTCTCTTCCCTGGTTTTCCTCTATGCACTTGCATGTGTGTTTCCCCTCCTTTCATCGTTTGTCTCTTTTATCTCTTTTCGCCTCGCCTGTCTCTTTTCTCTTCCTTCTCTCTTCTGCATTGACTCTCTCTTTTACCTCTTTCCCCCTCGCCTGTCTCTTTACCTTAGATTCCCTTTTTACCATGAACTCTCTCTGCCCCTGGTTGTCCCTCACCTGTCTCTTTCCCCTGGTTTCCCTCTTCTCCATGAACTCTTCCTTTCCCTTCTTTTCCCGCTCCTGCCTCTTTTCCCTGCCTTCCCTCTTCTGCATTCACTCTCTCTTTTACCTCTTTCCCCGTCGCCTGTCCCTTTTCCCTGGTTTCCCTCGTTTCCATGAACTCTCCCTTCCACTCTTTTTCCTCGCCTGCCTCTTTTCCCTGGTTTCCCTCTACTGCATTAATTCTCTCTTTTACCTCTTTCCCCCTCGACTGTCTCTTTTCCCTGGTTTCCCCCTTGTCAATGAACACTCTCTTTCCAAACGACTCTCTCTTGTCCCTGCTTTTCGCCTTTGCCCTCGCATGACTCTTTCCCCAGTTTTTCCGTGAACTGTCTCTTCTCCATCGTTTCTCATCGCCTATTTTCCCTGCTTTCCCTTTTTTCCATGAACCCTCTCTTTCCCCTCTTTTTCCTCGCCTGTCTCTTTTCACTGGTTTCCCTCTTTTCCATGAAGTCTCGCTTTCCCATATTTTCGGTCGCGAGTCTCTTTTCCTCGGTTCCCCGCTTTTTCCATGAACTCTCTCTTTCCCTTCTTTTCCCTCGCGTGTTTCTTTTCCCTTCTTTTCCCTCGCATGTCACTTTTCCCTGGTTTTCCTCTATGCCCTCGCCTGTCTCTTTCCCCTCTTTTCATCGTTTGACTCTTTTATCTCTATTCGCCTCGCCTGTCTCTCTTATCATCTTTACCTCTTCTGCATTAACTCTCTCTTTTACCTCTTTCCCCCTCGCCTCTTTTCCCAGGATTCCCTTTTTACCATGAAATCTCTCTTCCCCTGCTTTTCCCTCGCCTGCCTCTTCTCCTTGCTTTTCCTCTTTTCCATGAACTCTTCCTTTCCCTTCTTTTCCCGCTCCTGCCTCTTTTCCCTGCCTTCCCTCTTCTGCATTCACTCTCTCTTTTACCTCTTTCCCCGTCGCCTGTCCCTTTTCCCTGGTTTCCCTCGTTTCCATGAACTCTCCCTTCCACTCTTTTTCCTCGCCTGCCTCTTTTCCCTGGTTTCCCTCTACTGCATTAATTCTCTCTTTTACCTCTTTCCCCCTCGACTGTCTCTGCACTGGTTTCCCCCTTTTCAATTAACACTCTCTTTCCAATCGACTCTGTCTTGTCCCTGCTTTTCGCCTTTGCCCTCGCATGACTCTTTCCACAGTGTTTCCATGAGCTGTCTCTTTTCCATCATTTCTCATCGCCTGTCTTTTTTCCTTGATTTCCCTTTTTTCCATGAACTCTCTCTTCCCCTGCTTTTCCCTCGCCTGTCTCTCTTCCCTGGTTTTCCTCTATGCACTTGCATGTGTGTTTCCCCTCTTTTCATCGTTTGTCTCTTTTACCTCTTTCCCCCTCGCCTGTCTCTTTACCTTAGATTCCCTTTTTACCATGAACTCTCTCTGCCCCTGGTTGTCCCTCGCCTGCCTCTTTCCCCTGGTTTCCCTCTTCTCCATGAACTCTTCCTTTCCCTTCTTTTCCCTCTACTGCCTCTTTTCCCTGCCTTCCCTCTTCTGCATTAACTCTCTCTTTTACCTCTTTCCCCCTCACCTATCCCTTTTCCCTGGTTTCCCTTTTTTCCATTAACTCTCTCTTCCCATTTTTTTCCCTTGCCTATCTCTTTTCCCTGGTTTCCCTTTTTTCCATGAACTCTCCCTTCCACTCTTTTTCCTCGCCTGCCTCTTTTCCCTGGTTTCCCTCTACTGCATTAATTCTCTCTTTTACCTCTTTCCCCCTCGACTGTCTCTTTTCCCTGGTTTCCCCCTTTTCAATTAACACTCTCTTTCCAATAGACTCTCTCTTGTCCCTAATTTTCGCCTTTGCCCTCGCATGACTCTTTCCCCAGATTTTCCGTGAACTGTCTCTTCTCCATCGTTTCTCATCGCCTATTTTCCCTGCTTTCCCTTTTTTCCATAAATTCTCTCTTTCCCCTCTTTTTCCTCGCCTGTCTCTTTTCACTGGTTTCCCTCTTTTCCATGAAGTCTCGCTTTCCCATATTTTCGGTCGCGAGTCTCTTTTCCTCGGTTCCCCGCTTTTTCCATGAACTCTCTCTTTCCCTTCTTTTCCCTCGCGTGTTTCTTTTCCCTTCTTTTCCCTCGCATGTCACTTTTCCCTGGTTTTCCTCTATGCCCTCGCCTGTCTCTTTCCCCTCTTTTCATCGTTTGACTCTTTTATCTCTATTCGCCTCGCCTGTCTCTCTTATCATCTTTACCTCTTCTGCATTAACTCTCTCTTTTACCTCTTTCCCCCTCGCCTCTTTTCCCAGGATTCCCTTTTTACCATGAAATCTCTCTTCCCCTGCTTTTCCCTCACCTGTCTCTTTTCACTGGTTTCCCTCTTTTCCATGAAGTCTCTCTTTCCCTTCTTTTCCCTCGCCTGCCTCTTCTCCTTGCTTTTCCTCTTTTCCATGAACTCTTCCTTTCCCTTCTTTTCCCGCTCCTGCCTCTTTTCCCTGCCTTCCCTCTTCTGCATTCACTCTCTCTTTTACCTCTTTCCCCGTCGCCTGTCCCTTTTCCCTGGTTTCCCTCGTTTCCATGAACTCTCCCTTCCACTCTTTTTCCTCGCCTGCCTCTTTTCCCTGGTTTCCCTCTACTGCATTAATTCTCTCTTTTACCTCTTTCCCCCTCGACTGTCTCTTTTCCCTGGTTTCCCCCTTTTCAATTAACACTCTCTTTCCAATAGACTCTGTCTTGTCCCTGCTTTTCGCCTTTGCCCTCGCATGACTCTTTCCACAGTGTTTCCATGAGCTGTCTCTTTTCCATCATTTCTCATCGCCTGTCTTTTTTCCTTGATTTCCCTTTTTTCCATGAACTCTCTCTTCCCCTGCTTTTCCCTCGCCTGTCTCTCTTCCCTGGTTTTCCTCTATGCACTTGCATGTGTGTTTCCCCTCCTTTCATCGTTTGTCTCTTTTATCTCTTTTCGCCTCGCCTGTCTCTTTTCTCTTCCTTCTCTCTTCTGCATTGACTCTCTCTTTTACCTCTTTCCCCCTCGCCTGTCTCTTTACCTTAGATTCCCTTTTTACCATGAACTCTCTCTGCCCCTGGTTGTCCCTCACCTGTCTCTTTCCCCTGGTTTCCCTCTTCTCCATGAACTCTTCCTTTCCCTTCTTTTCCCTCTACTGCCTCTTTTCCCTGCCTTCCCTCTTCTGCATTAACTCTCTCTTTTACCTCTTTCCCCCTCGCCTATCCCTTTTCCCTGGTTTCCCTTTTTTCCATTAACTCTCTCTTCCCATTCTTTTCCCTTGCCTATCTCTTTTCCCTGGTTTCCCTCTTTTCCATGAACTCTCCCTTCCACTCTTTTTCCTCGCCTGCCTCTTTTCCCTGGTTTCCCTCTACTGCATTAATTCTCTCTTTTACCTCTTTCCCCCTCGACTGTCTCTTTTCCCTGGTTTCCCCCTTGTCAATTAACACTCTCTTTCCAATCGACTCTCTCTTGTCCCTGCTTTTCGCCTTTGCCCTCGCATGACTCTTTCCCCAGTTTTTCCGTGAACTGTCTCTTCTCCATCGTTTCTCATCGCCTATTTTCCCTGCTTTCCCTTTTTTCCATGAACCCTCTCTTTCCCCTCTTTTTCCTCGCCTGTCTCTTTTCACTGGTTTCCCTCTTTTCCATGAAGTCTCGCTTTCCCATATTTTCGGTCGCGAGTCTCTTTTCCTCGGTTCCCCGCTTTTTCCATGAACTCTCTCTTTCCCTTCTTTTCCCTCGCGTGTTTCTTTTCCCTTCTTTTCCCTCGCATGTCACTTTTCCCTGGTTTTCCTCTATGCCCTCGCCTGTCTCTTTCCCCTCTTTTCATCGTTTGACTCTTTTATCTCTATTCGCCTCGCCTGTCTCTCTTATCATCTTTACCTCTTCTGCATTAACTCTCTCTTTTACCTCTTTCCCCCTCGCCTCTTTTCCCAGGATTCCCTTTTTACCATGAAATCTCTCTTCCCCTGCTTTTCCCTCACCTGTCTCTTTTCACTGGTTTCCCTCTTTTCCATGAAGTCTCTCTTTCCCTTCTTTTCCCTCGCCTGCCTCTTCTCCTTGCTTTTCCTCTTTTCCATGAACTCTTCCTTTCCCTTCTTTTCCCGCTCCTGCCTCTTTTCCCTGCCTTCCCTCTTCTGCATTCACTCTCTCTTTTACCTCTTTCCCCGTCGCCTGTCCCTTTTCCCTGGTTTCCCTCGTTTCCATGAACTCTCCCTTCCACTCTTTTTCCTCGCCTGCCTCTTTTCCCTGGTTTCCCTCTACTGCATTAATTCTCTCTTTTACCTCTTTCCCCCTCGCCTGTCTCTCTTCCCTGGTTTTCCTCTATGCACTTGCATGTGTGTTTCCCCTCTTTTCATCGTTTGTCTCTTTTATCTCTTTACCCCTCGCCTGTCTCTTTACCTTAGATTCCCTTTTTACCATGAACTCTCTCTGCCCCTGGTTGTCCCTCGCATGCCTCTTTCCCCTGGTTTCCCTCTTCTCCATGAACTCTTCCTTTCCCTTCTTTTCCCTCTACTACCTCTTTTCCCTGCCTTCCCTCTTCTGCATTAACTCTCTCTTTTACCTCTTTCCCCCTCGCCTATCCCTTTTCCCTGGTTTCCCTCTTTTCCATGAAGTCTCTCTTTCCCTTCTTTTCCCTCGACTGTCTCTTTTCCCTGCTTTTCCTCTTTGCCCTTGCCTGTCTCTTTCCCCACTTTTCCCATCATCTATCTCTTTTCCATCTTTTCTCATCGCCTGTCTTTTTTCCCTGGTTTCCCTCTTTTCCATGAACTCTCCCTTCCCCTCTTTTTCCTGGCCTGCCTCTTTTCCCTGGTTTCCCTCTTCTGCATTAATTCTCGCTTTTACCTCTTTCCCCCTCCACTGTCTCTTTTCCCTGGTTTCCCCCTTTTCAATGAACACTCTCTTTGCCTTCAACTCTGTCTTGTCCCTGATTTTCGCTATTGCCCTCGCATGACTCTTTCCACAGTTTTTCCATGAGCTGTCTCTTTTCCATCGTTTCTCATCGCCTGTCTTTTTTCCTTGATTTCCCTTTTTTCCATGAACTCTCTCTTCCCCTGCTTTTCCCTCGCCTGAGTCTCTTCCCTGGTTTTCCTCTATGCACTTGCATGTGTGTTTCCCCTCTTTTCATCGTTTGTCTCTTTTATCTCTTTCCCCCTCGCCTGTCTCTTTACCTTAGATTCCCTTTTTACCATGAACTCTCTCTGCCCCTGGTTGTCCCTCGCCTGCCTCTTTCCCCTGGTTTCCCTCTTCTCCATGAACTCTTCCTTTCCCTTCTTTTCCCTCTACTGCCTCTTTTCCCTGCCTTCCCTCTTCTGCATTAACTCTCTCTTTTACCTCTTTCCCCCTCGCCTATCCCTTTTCCCTGGTTTCCCTTTTTTCCATTAACTCTCTCTTCCCATTCTTTTCCCTTGCCTATCTCTTTTCCCTGGTTTCCCTCTTTTCCATGAACTCTCCCTTCCACTCTTTTTCCTCGCCTGCCTCTTTTCCCTGGTTTCCCTCTACTGCATTAATTCTCTCTTTTACCTCTTTCCCCCTCGACTGTCTCTTTTCCCTGGTTTCCCCCTTTTCAATTAACACTCTCTTTCCAATGGACTCTGTCTTGTCCCTGCTTTTCGCCTTTGCCCTCGCATGACTCTTTCCACAGTGTTTCCATGAGCTGTCTCTTTTCCATCGTTTCTCATCGCCTGTCTTTTTTCCTTGATTTCCCTTTTTTCCATGAACTCTCTCTTCCCCTGCTTTTCCCTCGCCTGTCTCTCTTCCCTGGTTTTCCTCTATGCACTTGCATGTGTGTTTCCCCTCTTTTCATCGTTTGTCTCTTTTACCTCTTTCCCCCTCGCCTGTCTCTTTACCTTAGATTCCCTTTTTACCATGAACTCTCTCTGCCCCTGGTTGTCCCTCACCTGTCTCTTTCCCCTGGTTTCCCTCTTCTCCATGAACTCTTCCTTTCCCTTCTTTTCCCTCTACTGCCTCTTTTCCCTGCCTTCCCTCTTCTGCATTAACTCTCTCTTTTACCTCTTTCCCCCTCGCCTATCCCTTTTCCCTGGTTTCCCTTTTTTCCATTAACTCTCTCTTCCCATTCTTTTCCCTTGCCTATCTCTTTTCCCTGGTTTCCCTCTTTTCCATGAACTCTCCCTTCCACTCTTTTTCCTCGCCTGCCTCTTTTCCCTGGTTTCCCTCTACTGCATTAATTCTCTCTTTTACCTCTTTCCCCCTCGACTGTCTCTTTTCCCTGGTTTCCCCCTTTTCAATTAACACTCTCTTTCCCTTCGACTCTGTCTTGTCCCTGCTTTTCGCCTTTGCCCTCGCATGACTCTTTCCACAGTGTTTCCATGAGCTGTCTCTTTTCCATCATTTCTCATCGCCTATTTTCCCTGCTTTCCCTTTTTTCCATGAACTCTCTCTTTCCCCTCTTTTCCCTCTCCTGCCTCTTTTCCCTGCCTTCCCTCTTTTCCATGAACTCTTCCTTTCCCTTCTTTTCCATCTCCTGCCTCTTTTCCCTGCCTTCCCTCTTCTGCATTGACTCTCTCTTTTTCCTTTTCCCCCCTCGCCTGTCCCTTTCCCCTGGTTTCCCTCTTTTCCATGAACTCTCTCTTTCCCTTCTTTTCCCTCGACTGTCCCTTTTCCTTGCTTTTCCTCTTTGCCCTTGCCTGTCTCTTTCCCCAGTTTTTCCATCATCTGTCTCTTTTCCATCTTTTCTCATCGCCTGTCTTTTTTCCATGGTTTCCCTCTTTTTACATGAACTCTCTCTTTCCCCTCTTTTTCCTCGCCTGCCTCTTTTCCCTGGTTTCCTTTTTTCCCATGAACTCTCTCTTCCCCTGCTTTTTTCTCGCCTGTCTCGTTTCCCTGCTTTCCCTCTTTTCCATGAAGTCTCTCTTCCCCATGTTTTTGGTCGCGAATCTCTTTTCCTCGGTTCCCCTCTTTTCCATGAACTCTCCCTTCTTTTCCCTCGCGTGTCTCTTTCCCTTCTTTTCCCTCGCGTGTCCTTTTCCCTGGTTTTCCTCTATACCGTTGCCTGTCTCTTTCCCCTCTTTTCATCGTTTGTCTCTTTTATCTCTTTTTGCCTCGCCTGTCTCTTTTATCTTCCTTCTCTCTTCTGCATTAATTCTCTCTTTTACCTCTTTCCCCCTCGACTGTCTCTTTTCCCTGGTTTCCCCCTTGTCAATGAACACTCTCTTTCCCTTCGACTCTCTCTTGTCCCTGATTTTCGCCTTTGCCCTCGCATGACTCTTTCCACAGTTTTTCCGTGAACTGTCTCTTCTCCATCATTTCTCATCGCCTGTCTTTTTTCCTTGATTTCCCTTTTTTCCATGAACTCTCTCTTCCCCTGCTTTTCCCTCGCCTGTCTCTCTTCCCTGGTTTTCCTCTATGCACTTGCATGTGTGTTTCCCCTCTTTTCATCGTTTGTCTCTTTTATCTCTTTTCGCCTCGCCTGTCTCTTTTCTCTTCCTTCTCTCTTCTGCATTGACTCTCTCTTTTACCTCTTTCCCCCTCGCCTGTCTCGTTACCTTAGATTCCCTTTTTACCATGAACTCTCTCTGCCCCTGGTTGTCCCTCGCCTGCCTCTTTCCCCTGGATTCCCTCTTCTCCATGAACTCTTCCTTTCCCTTCTTTTCCCTCTACTGCCTCTTTTCCCTGCCTTCCCTCTTCTGCATTAACTCTCTCTTTTACCTCTTTCCCCCTCGCCTATCCCTTTTCCCTGGTTTCCCTTTTTTCCATTAACTCTCTCTTCCCATTCTTTTCCCTTGCCTATCTCTTTTCCCTGGTTTCCCTCTTTTCCATGAACTCTCCCTTCCACTCTTTTTCCTCGCCTGCCTCTTTTCCCTGGTTTCCCTCTACTGCATTAATTCTCTCTTTTACCTCTTTCCCCCTCGACTGTCTCTTTTCCCTGGTTTCCCCCTTTTCAATTAACACTCTCTTTCCAATAGACTCTCTCTTGTCCCTAAATTTCGCCTTTGCCCTCGCATGACTCTTTCCCCAGTTTTTCCGTGAACTGTCTCTTCTCCATCGTTTCTCATCGCCTATTTTCCCTGCTTTCCCTTTTTTCCATAAATTCTCTCTTTCCCCTCTTTTTCCTCGCCTCTTTTCACTGGTTTCCCTTTTTTCCATGAACTCTCTCTTTCCCCTCTTTTTCCTCGCCTGTCTCTTTTCACTGGTTTCCCTCTTTTCCATGAAGTCTCGCTTTCCCATATTTTCGGTCGCGAGTCTCTTTTCCTCGGTTCCCCGCTTTTTCCATGAACTCTCTCTTTCCCTTCTTTTCCCTCGCGTGTTTCTTTTCCCTTCTTTTCCCTCGCATGTCACTTTTCCCTGGTTTTCCTCTATGCCCTCGCCTGTCTCTTTCCCCTCTTTTCATCGTTTGACTCTTTTATCTCTATTCGCCTCGCCTGTCTCTCTTATCATCTTTACCTCTTCTGCATTAACTCTCTCTTTTACCTCTTTCCCCCTCGCCTCTTTTCCCAGGATTCCCTTTTTACCATGAAATCTCTCTTCCCCTGCTTTTCCCTCACCTGTCTCTTTTCACTGGTTTCCCTCTTTTCCATGAAGTCTCTCTTTCCCTTCTTTTCCCTCGCCTGCCTCTTCTCCTTGCTTTTCCTCTTTTCCATGAACTCTTCCTTTCCCTTCTTTTCCCGCTCCTGCCTCTTTTCCCTGCCTTCCCTCTTCTGCATTCACTCTCTCTTTTACCTCTTTCCCCGTCGCCTGTCCCTTTTCCCTGGTTTCCCTCGTTTCCATGAACTCTCCCTTCCACTCTTTTTCCTCGCCTGCCTCTTTTCCCTGGTTTCCCTCTACTGCATTAATTCTCTCTTTTACCTCTTTCCCCCTCGACTGTCCCTTTCCCCTGGTTTCCCTCTTTTCCATGAACTCTCTCTTTCCCTTCTTTTCCCTCGACTGTCCCTTTTCCTTGCTTTTCCTCTTTGCCCTTGCCTGTCTCTTTCCCCAGTTTTTCCATCATCTGTCTCTTTTCCATCTTTTCTCATCGCCTGTCTTTTTTCCATGGTTTCCCTCTTTTTACATGAACTCTCTCTTTCCCCTCTTTTTCCTCGCCTGCCTCTTTTCCCTGGTTTCCTTTTTTCCCATGAACTCTCTCTTCCCCTGCTTTTTTCTCGCCTGTCTCGTTTCCCTGCTTTCCCTCTTTTCCATGAAGTCTCTCTTTCCCATGTTTTTGGTCGCGAATCTCTTTTCCTCGGTTCCCCTCTTTTCCATGAACTCTCCCTTCTTTTCCCTCGCGTGTCTCTTTCCCTTCTTTTCCCTCGCTTGTCCTTTTCCCTGGTTTTCCTCTATACCGTTGCCTGTCTCTTTCCCCTCTTTTCATCGTTTGTCTCTTTTATCTCTTTTCGCCTCGCCTGTCTCTTTTATCTTCCTTCTCTCTTCTGCATTAATTCTCTCTTTTACCTCTTTCCCCCTCGACTGTCTCTTTTCCCTGGTTTCCCCCTTGTCAATGAACACTCTCTTTCCCTTCGACTCTCTCTTGTCCCTTATTTTCGCCTTTGCCCTCGCATGACTCTTTCCCCAGTTTTTCCGTGAACTGTCTCTTCTCCATCATTTCTCATCGCCTGTCTTTTTTCCTTGATTTCCCTTTTTTCCATGAACTCTCTCTTCCCCTGCTTTTCCCTCGCCTGTCTCTCTTCCCTGGTTTTCCTCTATGCACTTGCATGTGTGTTTCCCCTCTTTTCATCGTTTGTCTCTTTTATCTCTTTTCGCCTCGCCTGTCTCTTTTCTCTTCCTTCTCTCTTCTGCATTGACTCTCTCTTTTACCTCTTTCCCCCTCGCCTGTCTCGTTACCTTAGATTCCCTTTTTACCATGAACTCTCTCTGCCCCTGGTTGTCCCTCGCCTGCCTCTTTCCCCTGGTTTCCCTCTTCTCCATGAATTCTTCCTTTCCCTTCTTTTCCCTCTACTGCCTCTTTTCCCTGCCTTCCCTCTTCTGCATTAACTCTCTCTTTTACCTCTTTCCCCCTCGCCTATCCCTTTTCCCTGGTTTCCCTTTTTTCCATTAACTCTCTCTTCCCATTCTTTTCCCTTGCCTATCTCTTTTCCCTGGTTTCCCTCTTCTCCATGAACTCTCCCTTCCACTCTTTTTCCTCGCCTGCCTCTTTTCCCTGGTTTCCCTCTACTGCATTAATTCTCTCTTTTACCTCTTTCCCCCTCGACTGTCTCTTTTCCCTGGTTTCCCCCTTTTCAATTAACACTCTCTTTCCAATAGACTCTCTCTTGTCCCTGCTTTTCGCCTTTGCCCTCGCATGACTCTTTCCACAGTGTTTCCATGAGCTGTCTCTTTTCCATCATTTCTCATCGCCTGTCTTTTTTCCTTGATTTCCCTTTTTTCCATGAACTCTCTCTTCCCCTGCTTTTCCCTCGCCTGTCTCTCTTCCCTGGTTTTCCTCTATGCACTTGCATGTGTGTTTCCCCTCTTTTCATCGTTTGTCTCTTTTATCTCTTTTCGCCTCGCCTGTCTCTTTTCTCTTCCTTCTCTCTTCTGCATTGACTCTCTCTTTTACCTCTTTCCCCCTCGACTGTCTCTTTACCTTAGATTCCCTTTTTACCATGAACTCTCTCTGCCCCTGGTTGTCCCTCGCCTGCCTCTTTCCCCTGGTTTCCCTCTTCTCCATGAACTCTTCCTTTCCCTTCTTTTCCCTCTACTGCCTCTTTTCCCTGCCTTCCCTCTTCTGCATTAACTCTCTCTTTTACCTCTTTCCCCCTCGCCTATCCCTTTTCCCTGGTTTCCCTTTTTTCCATTAACTCTCTCTTCCCATTCTTTTCCCTTGCCTATCTCTTTTCCCTGGTTTCCCTCTTTTCCATGAACTCTCCCTTCCACTCTTTTTCCTCGCCTGCCTCTTTTCCCTGGTTTCCCTCTACTGCATTAATTCTCTCTTTTACCTCTTTCCCCCTCGACTGTCTCTTTTCCCTGGTTTCCCCCTTTTCAATTAACACTCTCTTTCCAATAGACTCTGTCTTGTCCCTGCTTTTCGCCTTTGCCCTCGCATGACTCTTTCCACAGTGTTTCCATGAGCTGTCTCTTTTCCATCATTTCTCATCGCCTGTCTTTTTTCCTTGATTTCCCTTTTTTCCATGAACTCTCTCTTCCCCTGCTTTTCCCTCGCCTGTCTCTCTTCCCTGGTTTTCCTCTATGCACTTGCATGTGTGTTTCCCCTCTTTTCATCGTTTGTCTCTTTTATCTCTTTTCGCCTCGCCTGTCTCTTTTCTCTTCCTTCTCTCTTCTGCATTGACTCTCTCTTTTACCTCTTTCCCCCTCGCCTGTCTCTTTACCTTAGATTCCCTTTTTTCCATGAACTCTCTCTGCCCCTGGTTGTCCCTCGCCTGCCTCTTTCCCCTGGTTTCGTCTTCTCCATGAACTCTCCCTTCCACTCTTTTTCCTCGCCTGCCTCTTTTCCCTGGTTTCCCTCTACTGCATTAATTCTCTCTTTTACCTCTTTCCCCCTCGACTGTCTCTTTTCCCTGGTTTCCCCCTTTTCAATTAACACTCTCTTTCCAATAGACTCTGTCTTGTCCCTGCTTTTCGCCTTTGCCCTCGCATGACTCTTTCCACAGTGTTTCCATGAGCTGTCTCTTTTCCATCATTTCTCATCGCCTGTCTTTTTTCCTTGATTTCCCTTTTTTCCATGAACTCTCTCTTCCCCTGCTTTTCCCTCGCCTGTCTCTCTTCCCTGGTTTTCCTCTATGCACTTGCATGTGTGTTTCCCCTCTTTTCATCGTTTGTCTCTTTTATCTCTTTTCGCCTCGCCTGTCTCTTTTCTCTTCCTTCTCTCTTCTGCATTGACTCTCTCTTTTACCTCTTTCCCCCTCGCCTGTCTCTTTACCTTAGATTCCCTTTTTACCATGAACTCTCTCTGCCCCTGGTTGTCCCTCGCCTGTCTCTTTCCCCTGGTTTCCCTCTTCTCCATGAACTCTTCCTTTCCCTTCTTTTCCCTCTACTGCCTCTTTTCCCTGCCTTCCCTCTTCTGCATTAACTCTCTCTTTTACCTCTTTCCCCCTCGCCTATCCCTTTTCCCTGGTTTCCCTTTTTTCCATTAACTCTCTCTTCCCATTCTTTTCCCTTGCCTATCTCTTTTCCCTGGTTTCCCTCTTCTCCATGAACTCTCCCTTCCACTCTTTTTCCTCGCCTGCCTCTTTTTCCCTGGTTTCCCTCTACTGCATTAATTCTCTCTTTTACCTCTTTCCCCCTCGACTGTCTCTTTTCCCTGGTTTCCCCCTTTTCAATTAACACTCTCTTTCCAATCGACTCTCTCTTGTCCCTAATTTTCGCCTTTGCCCTCGCATGACTCTTTCCCCAGTTTTTCCGTGAACTGTCTCTTCTCCATCGTTTCTCATCGCCTATTTTCCCTGCTTTCCCTTTTTTCCATAAATTCTCTCTTTCCCCTCTTTTTCCCTCGCCTCTTTTCACTGGTTTCCCTTTTTTCCATGAACTCTCTCTTTCCCCTCTTTTTCCTCGCCTGTCTCTTTTCACTGGTTTCCCTCTTTTCCATGAAGTCTCGCTTTCCCATATTTTCGGTCGCGAGTCTCTTTTCCTCGGTTCCCCGCTTTTTCCATGAACTCTCTCTTTCCCTTCTTTTCCCTCGCGTGTTTCTTTTCCCTTCTTTTCCCTCGCATGTCACTTTTCCCTGGTTTTCCTCTATGCCCTCGCCTGTCTCTTTCCCCTCTTTTCATCGTTTGACTCTTTTATCTCTATTCGCCTCGCCTGTCTCTCTTATCATCTTTACCTCTTCTGCATTAACTCTCTCTTTTACCTCTTTCCCCCTCGCCTCTTTTCCCAGGATTCCCTTTTTACCATGAACTCTCTCTGCCCCTGGTTGTCCCTCACCTGTCTCTTTCCCCTGGATTCCCTCTTCTCCATGAACTCTTCCTTTCCCTTCTTTTCCCGCTCCTGCCTCTTTTCCCTGCCTTCCCTCTTCTGCATTCACTCTCTCTTTTACCTCTTTCCCCGTCGCCTGTCCCTTTTCCCTGGTTTCCCTCGTTTCCATGAACTCTCCCTTCCACTCTTTTTCCTCGCCTGCCTCTTTTCCCTGGTTTCCCTCTACTGCATTAATTCTCTCTTTTACCTCTTTCCCCCTCGACTGTCTCTTTTCCCTGGTTTCCCCCTTTTCAATTAACACTCTCTTTCCAATCGACTCTCTCTTGTCCCTAATTTTCGCCTTTGCCCTCGCATGACTCTTTCCACAGTGTTTCCATGAGCTGTCTCTTTTCCATCATTTCTCATCGCCTGTCTTTTTTCCTTGATTTCCCTTTTTTCCATGAACTCTCTCTTCCCCTGCTTTTCCCTCGCCTGTCTCTCTTCCCTGGTTTTCCTCTATGCACTTGCATGTGTGTTTCCCCTCTTTTCATCGTTTGTCTCTTTTATCTCTTTTCGCCTCGCCTGTCTCTTTACCTTAGATTCCCTTTTTACCATGAACT
Organism: Harpia harpyja; assembly: GCF_026419915.1. Classification (NCBI taxonomy): domain Eukaryota; kingdom Metazoa; phylum Chordata; class Aves; order Accipitriformes; family Accipitridae; genus Harpia; species Harpia harpyja. The sequence goes on from NC_068968.1 coordinate 30,762,888, forward strand.
CTCTCTGCCCCTGGTTGTCCCTCGCCTGCCTCTTTCCCCTGGATTCCCTCTTCTCCATGAACTCTTCCTTTCCCTTCTTTTCCCTCGCCTGCCTCTTTTCCCTGCCTTCCCTCTTCTGCATTAACTCTCTCTTTTACCTCTTTCCCCCTCGCCTATCCCTTTTCCCTGGTTTCCCTTTTTTCCATTAACTCTCTCTTCCCATTCTTTTCCCTTGCCTATCTCTTTTCCCTGGTTTCCCTCTTTTCCATGAACTCTCCCTTCCACTCTTTTTCCTCGCCTGCCTCTTTTCCCTGGTTTCCCTCTACTGCATTAATTCTCTCTTTTACCTCTTTCCCCCTCGACTGTCTCTTTTCCCTGGTTTCCCCCTTTTCAATTAACACTCTCTTTCCAATCGACTCTGTCTTGTCCCTGCTTTTCGCCTTTGCCCTCGCATGACTCTTTCCACAGTGTTTCCATGAGCTGTCTCTTTTCCATCATTTCTCATCGCCTGTCTTTTTTCCTTGATTTCCCTTTTTTCCATGAACTCTCTCTTCCCCTGCTTTTCCCTCGCCTGTCTCTCTTCCCTGGTTTTCCTCTATGCACTTGCATGTGTGTTTCCCCTCTTTTCATCGTTTGTCTCTTTCATCTCTTTTCGCCTCGCCTGTCTCTTTTCTCTTCCTTCTCTCTTCTGCATTGACTCTCTCTTTTACCTCTTTCCCCCTCGCCTGTCTCTTTACCTTAGATTCCCTTTTTACCATGAACTCTCTCTGCCCCTGGTTGTCCCTCGCCTGCCTCTTTCCCCTGGTTTCCCTCTTCTCCATGAACTCTTCCTTTCCCTTCTTTTCCCTCTACTGCCTCTTTTCCCTGCCTTCCCTCTTCTGCATTAACTCTCTCTTTTACCTCTTTCCCCCTCGCCTATCCCTTTTCCCTGGTTTCCCTTTTTTCCATTAACTCTCTCTTCCCATTCTTTTCCCTTGCCTATCTCTTTTCCCTGGTTTCCCTCTTTTCCATGAACTCTCCCTTCCACTCTTTTTCCTCGCCTGCCTCTTTTCCCTGGTTTCCCTCTACTGCATTAATTCTCTCTTTTACCTCTTTCCCCCTCGACTGTCTCTTTTCCCTGGTTTCCCCCTTTTCAATTAACACTCTCTTTCCAATCGACTCTCTCTTGTCCCTAATTTTCGCCTTTGCCCTCGCATGACTCTTTCCCCAGATTTTCCGTGAACTGTCTCTTCTCCATCGTTTCTCATCGCCTATTTTCCCTGCTTTCCCTTTTTTCCATAAATTCTCTCTTTCCCCTCTTTTTCCTCGCCTCTTTTCACTGGTTTCCCTTTTTTCCATGAACTCTCTCTTTCCCCTCTTTTTCCTCGCCTGTCTCTTTTCACTGGTTTCCCTCTTTTCCATGAAGTCTCGCTTTCCCATATTTTCGGTCGCGAGTCTCTTTTCCTCGGTTCCCCGCTTTTTCCATGAACTCTCTCTTTCCCTTCTTTTCCCTCGCGTGTCACTTTTCCCTGGTTTTCCTCTATGCCCTCGCCTGTCTCTTTCCCCTCTTTTCATCGTTTGACTCTTTTATCTCTATTCGCCTCGCCTGTCTCTCTTATCATCTTTACCTCTTCTGCATTAACTCTCTCTTTTACCTCTTTCCCCCTCGCCTCTTTTCCCAGGATTCCCTTTTTACCATGAAATCTCTCTTCCCCTGCTTTTCCCTCACCTGTCTCTTTTCACTGGTTTCCCTCTTTTCCATGAAGTCTCTCTTTCCCTTCTTTTCCCTCGCCTGCCTCTTCTCCTTGCTTTTCCTCTTTTCCATGAACTCTTCCTTTCCCTTCTTTTCCCGCTCCTGCCTCTTTTCCCTGCCTTCCCTCTTCTGCATTCACTCTCTCTTTTACCTCTTTCCCCGTCGCCTGTCCCTTTTCCCTGGTTTCCCTCGTTTCCATGAACTCTCCCTTCCACTCTTTTTCCTCGCCTGCCTCTTTTCCCTGGTTTCCCTCTACTGCATTAATTCTCTCTTTTACCTCTTTCCCCCTCGACTGTCTCTTTTCCCTGGTTTCCCCCTTTTCAATTAACACTCTCTTTCCAATCGACTCTGTCTTGTCCCTGCTTTTCGCCTTTGCCCTCGCATGACTCTTTCCACAGTGTTTCCATGAGCTGTCTCTTTTCCATCATTTCTCATCGCCTGTCTTTTTTCCTTGATTTCCCTTTTTTCCATGAACTCTCTCTTCCCCTGCTTTTCCCTCGCCTGTCTCTCTTCCCTGGTTTTCCTCTATGCACTTGCATGTGTGTTTCCCCTCTTTTCATCGTTTGTCTCTTTCATCTCTTTTCGCCTCGCCTGTCTCTTTTCTCTTCCTTCTCTCTTCTGCATTGACTCTCTCTTTTACCTCTTTCCCCCTCGCCTGTCTCTTTACCTTAGATTCCCTTTTTACCATGAACTCTCTCTGCCCCTGGTTGTCCCTCGCCTGCCTCTTTCCCCTGGTTTCCCTCTTCTCCATGAACTCTTCCTTTCCCTTCTTTTCCCTCTACTGCCTCTTTTCCCTGCCTTCCCTCTTCTGCATTAACTCTCTCTTTTACCTCTTTCCCCCTCGCCTATCCCTTTTCCCTGGTTTCCCTTTTTTCCATTAACTCTCTCTTCCCATTCTTTTCCCTTGCCTATCTCTTTTCCCTGGTTTCCCTCTTTTCCATGAACTCTCCCTTCCACTCTTTTTCCTCGCCTGCCTCTTTTCCCTGGTTTCCCTCTACTGCATTAATTCTCTCTTTTACCTCTTTCCCCCTCGACTGTCTCTTTTCCCTGGTTTCCCCCTTTTCAATTAACACTCTCTTTCCAATCGACTCTCTCTTGTCCCTAATTTTCGCCTTTGCCCTCGCATGACTCTTTCCCCAGTTTTTCCGTGAACTGTCTCTTCTCCATCGTTTCTCATCGCCTATTTTCCCTGCTTTCCCTTTTTTCCATAAATTCTCTCTTTCCCCTCTTTTTCCTCGCCTCTTTTCACTGGTTTCCCTTTTTTCCATGAACTCTCTCTTTCCCCTCTTTTTCCTCGCCTGTCTCTTTTCACTGGTTTCCCTCTTTTCCATGAAGTCTCGCTTTCCCATATTTTCGGTCGCGAGTCTCTTTTCCTCGGTTCCCCGCTTTTTCCATGAACTCTCTCTTTCCCTTCTTTTCCCTCGCGTGTCACTTTTCCCTGGTTTTCCTCTATGCCCTCGCCTGTCTCTTTCCCCTCTTTTCATCGTTTGACTCTTTTATCTCTATTCGCCTCGCCTGTCTCTCTTATCATCTTTACCTCTTCTGCATTAACTCTCTCTTTTACCTCTTTCCCCCTCGCCTCTTTTCCCAGGATTCCCTTTTTACCATGAAATCTCTCTTCCCCTGCTTTTCCCTCACCTGTCTCTTTTCACTGGTTTCCCTCTTTTCCATGAAGTCTCTCTTTCCCTTCTTTTCCCTCGCCTGCCTCTTCTCCTTGCTTTTCCTCTTTTCCATGAACTCTTCCTTTCCCTTCTTTTCCCGCTCCTGCCTCTTTTCCCTGCCTTCCCTCTTCTGCATTCACTCTCTCTTTTACCTCTTTCCCCGTCGCCTGTCCCTTTTCCCTGGTTTCCCTCGTTTCCATGAACTCTCCCTTCCACTCTTTTTCCTCGCCTGCCTCTTTTCCCTGGTTTCCCTCTACTGCATTAATTCTCTCTTTTACCTCTTTCCCCCTCGACTGTCTCTTTTCCCTGGTTTCCCCCTTTTCAATTAACACTCTCTTTCCAATAGACTCTGTCTTGTCCCTGCTTTTCGCCTTTGCCCTCGCATGACTCTTTCCACAGTGTTTCCATGAGCTGTCTCTTTTCCATCATTTCTCATCGCCTGTCTTTTTTCCTTGATTTCCCTTTTTTCCATGAACTCTCTCTTCCCCTGCTTTTCCCTCGCCTGTCTCTCTTCCCTGGTTTTCCTCTATGCACTTGCATGTGTGTTTCCCCTCTTTTCATCGTTTGTCTCTTTTATCTCTTTTCGCCTCGCCTGTCTCTTTTCTCTTCCTTCTCTCTTCTGCATTGACTCTCTCTTTTACCTCTTTCCCCCTCGCCTGTCTCTTTACCTTAGATTCCCTTTTTACCATGAACTCTCTCTGCCCCTGGTTGTCCCTCGCCTGCCTCTTTCCCCTGGTTTCCCTCTTCTCCATGAACTCTCCCTTCCACTCTTTTTCCTCGCCTGCCTCTTTTCCCTGCCTTCCCTCTTCTGCATTAACTCTCTCTTTTACCTCTTTCCCCCTCGCCTATCCCTTTTCCCTGGTTTCCCTGTTTTCCATTAACTCTCTCTTCCCATTCTTTTCCCTTGCCTATCTCTTTTCCCTGGTTTCCCTCTTTTCCATGAACTCTCCCTTCCACTCTTTTTCCTCGCCTGCCTCTTTTCCCTGGTTTCCCTCTACTGCATTAATTCTCTCTTTTACCTCTTTCCCCCTCGACTGTCTCTTTTCCCTGGTTTCCCCCTTTTCAATTAACACTCTCTTTCCAATCGACTCTCTCTTGTCCCTGCTTTTCGCCTTTGCCCTCGCATGACTCTTTCCACAGTGTTTCCATGAGCTGTCTCTTTTCCATCGTTTCTCATCGCCTATATTCCCTGCTTTCCCTTTTTTCCATAAATTCTCTCTTTCCCCTCTTTTTCCTCGCCTCTTTTCACTGGTTTCCCTTTTTTCCATGAACCCTCTCTTTCCCCTCTTTTTCCTCGCCTGTCTCTTTTCACTGGTTTCCCTCTTTTCCATGAAGTCTCGCTTTCCCATATTTTCGGTCGCGAGTCTCTTTTCCTCGGTTCCCCGCTTTTCCCATGAACTCTCTCTTTCCCTTCTTTTCCCTCGCGTGTTTCTTTTCCCTTCTTTTCCCTCGCATGTCACTTTTCCCTGGTTTTCCTCTATGCCCTCGCCTGTCTCTTTCCCCTCTTTTCATCGTTTGACTCTTTTATCTCTATTCGCCTCGCCTGTCTCTCTTATCATCTTTACCTCTTCTGCATTAACTCTCTCTTTTACCTCTTTCCCCCTCGCCTCTTTTCCCAGGATTCCCTTTTTACCATGAAATCTCTCTTCCCCTGCTTTTCCCTCACCTGTCTCTTTTCACTGGTTTCCCTCTTTTCCATGAAGTCTCTCTTTCCCTTCTTTTCCCTCGCCTGCCTCTTCTCCTTGCTTTTCCTCTTTTCCATGAACTCTTCCTTTCCCTTCTTTTCCCGCTCCTGCCTCTTTTCCCTGCCTTCCCTCTTCTGCATTCACTCTCTCTTTTACCTCTTTCCCCGTCGCCTGTCCCTTTTCCCTGGTTTCCCTCGTTTCCATGAACTCTCCCTTCCACTCTTTTTCCTCGCCTGCCTCTTTTCCCTGGTTTCCCTCTACTGCATTAATTCTCTCTTTTACCTCTTTCCCCCTCGACTGTCTCTTTTCCCTGGTTTCCCCCTTTTCAATTAACACTCTCTTTCCAATAGACTCTGTCTTGTCCCTGCTTTTCGCCTTTGCCCTCGCATGACTCTTTCCACAGTGTTTCCATGAGCTGTCTCTTTTCCATCATTTCTCATCGCCTATTTTCCCTGCTTTCCCTTTTTTCCATAAATTCTCTCTTTCCCCTCTTTTTCCTCGCCTCTTTTCACTGGTTTCCCTTTTTTCCATGAACTCTCTCTTTCCCCTCTTTTTCCTCGCCTGTCTCTTTTCACTGGTTTCCCTCTTTTCCATGAAGTCTCGCTTTCCCATATTTTCGGTCGCGAGTCTCTTTTCCTCGGTTCCCCGCTTTTTCCATGAACTCTCTCTTTCCCTTCTTTTCCCTCGCGTGTCACTTTTCCCTGGTTTTCCTCTATGCCCTCGCCTGTCTCTTTCCCCTCTTTTCATCGTTTGACTCTTTTATCTCTATTCGCCTCGCCTGTCTCTCTTATCATCTTTACCTCTTCTGCATTAACTCTCTCTTTTACCTCTTTCCCCCTCGCCTCTTTTCCCAGGATTCCCTTTTTACCATGAAATCTCTCTTCCCCTGCTTTTCCCTCACCTGTCTCTTTTCACTGGTTTCCCTCTTTTCCATGAAGTCTCTCTTTCCCTTCTTTTCCCTCGCCTGCCTCTTCTCCTTGCTTTTCCTCTTTTCCATGAACTCTTCCTTTCCCTTCTTTTCCCGCTCCTGCCTCTTTTCCCTGCCTTCCCTCTTCTGCATTCACTCTCTCTTTTACCTCTTTCCCCGTCGCCTGTCCCTTTTCCCTGGTTTCCCTCGTTTCCATGAACTCTCCCTTCCACTCTTTTTCCTCGCCTGCCTCTTTTCCCTGGTTTCCCTCTACTGCATTAATTCTCTCTTTTACCTCTTTCCCCCTCGACTGTCTCTGCACTGGTTTCCCCCTTTTCAATTAACACTCTCTTTCCAATAGACTCTGTCTTGTCCCTGCTTTTCGCCTTTGCCCTCGCATGACTCTTTCCACAGTGTTTCCATGAGCTGTCTCTTTTCCATCATTTCTCATCGCCTGTCTTTTTTCCTTGATTTCCCTTTTTTCCATGAACTCTCTCTTCCCCTGCTTTTCCCTCGCCTGTCTCTCTTCCCTGGTTTTCCTCTATGCACTTGCATGTGTGTTTCCCCTCTTTTCATCGTTTGTCTCTTTTATCTCTTTTCGCCTCGCCTGTCTCTTTTCTCTTCCTTCTCTCTTCTGCATTGACTCTCTCTTTTACCTCTTTCCCCCTCGCCTGTCTCTTTACCTTAGATTCCCTTTTTACCATGAACTCTCTCTGCCCCTGGTTGTCCCTCGCCTGCCTCTTTCCCCTGGTTTCCCTCTTCTCCATGAACTCTTCCTTTCCCTTCTTTTCCCTCGCCTGCCTCTTTTCCCTGCCTTCCCTCTTCTGCATTAACTCTCTCTTTTACCTCTTTCCCCCTCGCCTATCCCTTTTCCCTGGTTTCCCTTTTTTCCATTAACTCTCTCTTCCCATTCTTTTCCCTTGCCTATCTCTTTTCCCTGGTTTCCCTCTTTTCCATGAACTCTCCCTTCCACTCTTTTTCCTCGCCTGCCTCTTTTCCCTGGTTTCCCTCTACTGCATTAATTCTCTCTTTTACCTCTTTCCCCCTCGACTGTCTCTTTTCCCTGGTTTCCCCCTTTTCAATTAACACTCTCTTTCCAATCGACTCTCTCTTGTCCCTGCTTTTCGCCTTTGCCCTCGCATGACTCTTTCCACAGTGTTTCCATGAGCTGTCTCTTTTCCATCGTTTCTCATCGCCTATTTTCCCTGCTTTCCCTTTTTTCCATAAATTCTCTCTTTCCCCTCTTTTTCCTCGCCTCTTTTCACTGGTTTCCCTTTTTTCCATGAACCCTCTCTTTCCCCTCTTTTTCCTCGCCTGTCTCTTTTCACTGGTTTCCCTCTTTTCCATGAAGTCTCGCTTTCCCATATTTTCGGTCGCGAGTCTCTTTTCCTCGGTTCCCCGCTTTTTCCATGAACTCTCTCTTTCCCTTCTTTTCCCTCGCGTGTTTCTTTTCCCTTCTTTTCCCTCGCATGTCACTTTTCCCTGGTTTTCCTCTATGCCCTCGCCTGTCTCTTTCCCCTCTTTTCATCGTTTGACTCTTTTATCTCTATTCGCCTCGCCTGTCTCTCTTATCATCTTTACCTCTTCTGCATTAACTCTCTCTTTTACCTCTTTCTCCCTCCCCTCTTTTCCCAGGATTCCCTTTTTACCATGAAATCTCTCTTCCCCTGCTTTTCCCTCACCTGTCTCTTTTCACTGGTTTCCCTCTTTTCCATGAAGTCTCTCTTTCCCTTCTTTTCCCTCGCCTGCCTCTTCTCCTTGCTTTTCCTCTTTTCCATGAACTCTTCCTTTCCCTTCTTTTCCCGCTCCTGCCTCTTTTCCCTGCCTTCCCTCTTCTGCATTCACTCTCTCTTTTACCTCTTTCCCCGTCGCCTGTCCCTTTTCCCTGGTTTCCCTCGTTTCCATGAACTCTCCCTTCCACTCTTTTTCCTCGCCTGCCTCTTTTCCCTGGTTTCCCTCTACTGCATTAATTCTCTCTTTTACCTCTTTCCCCCTCGACTGTCTCTGCACTGGTTTCCCCCTTTTCAATTAACACTCTCTTTACAATAGACTCTGTCTTGTCCCTGCTTTTCGCCTTTGCCCTCGCATGACTCTTTCCACAGTGTTTCCATGAGCTGTCTCTTTTCCATCATTTCTCATCGCCTGTCTTTTTTCCTTGATTTCCCTTTTTTCCATGAACTCTCTCTTCCCCTGCTTTTCCCTCGCCTGTCTCTCTTCCCTGGTTTTCCTCTATGCACTTGCATGTGTGTTTCCCCTCTTTTCATCGTTTGTCTCTTTTATCTCTTTTCGCCTCGCCTGTCTCTTTTCTCTTCCTTCTCTCTTCTGCATTGACTCTCTCTTTTACCTCTTTCCCCCTCGCCTGTCTCTTTACCTTAGATTCCCTTTTTACCATGAACTCTCTCTGCCCCTGGTTGTCCCTCGCCTGCCTCTTTCCCCTGGTTTCCCTCTTCTCCATGAACTCTTCCTTTCCCTTCTTTTCCCTCTACTGCCTCTTTTCCCTGCCTTCCCTCTTCTGCATTAACTCTCTCTTTTACCTCTTTCCCCCTCGCCTATCCCTTTTCCCTGGTTTCCCTTTTTTCCATTAACTCTCTCTTCCCATTCTTTTCCCTTGCCTATCTCTTTTCCCTGGTTTCCCTCTTTTCCATGAACTCTCCCTTCCACTCTTTTTCCTCGCCTGCCTCTTTTCCCTGGTTTCCCTCTACTGCATTAATTCTCTCTTTTACCTCTTTCCCCCTCGACTGTCTCTTTTCCCTGGTTTCCCCCTTTTCAATTAACACTCTCTTTCCAATCGACTCTCTCTTGTCCCTGCTTTTCGCCTTTGCCCTCGCATGACTCTTTCCCCAGTTTTTCCGTGAACTGTCTCTTCTCCATCGTTTCTCATCGCCTATTTTCCCTGCTTTCCCTTTTTTCCATAAATTCTCTCTTTCCCCTCTTTTTCCTCGCCTCTTTTCACTGGTTTCCCTTTTTTCCATGAACTCTCTCTTTCCCCTCTTTTTCCTCGCCTGTCTCTTTTCACTGGTTTCCCTCTTTTCCATGAAGTCTCGCTTTCCCATATTTTCGGTCGCGAGTCTCTTTTCCTCGGTTCCCCACTTTTTCCATGAACTCTCTCTTTCCCTTCTTTTCCCTCGCGTGTTTCTTTTCCCTTCTTTTCCCTCGCGTGTCACTTTTCCCTGGTTTTCCTCTATGCCCTCGCCTGTCTCTTTCCCCTCTTTTCATCGTTTGACTCTTTTATCTCTATTCGCCTCGCCTGTCTCTCTTATCATCTTTACCTCTTCTGCATTAACTCTCTCTTTTACCTCTTTCCCCCTCGCCTCTTTTCCCAGGATTCCCTTTTTACCATGAAATCTCTCTTCCCCTGCTTTTCCCTCACCTGTCTCTTTTCACTGGTTTCCCTCTTTTCCATGAAGTCTCTCTTTCCCTTCTTTTCCCTCGCCTGCCTCTTCTCCTTGCTTTTCCTCTTTTCCATGAACTCTTCCTTTCCCTTCTTTTCCCGCTCCTGCCTCTTTTCCCTGCCTTCCCTCTTCTGCATTCACTCTCTCTTTTACCTCTTTCCCCGTCGCCTGTCCCTTTTCCCTGGTTTCCCTCGTTTCCATGAACTCTCCCTTCCACTCTTTTTCCTCGCCTGCCTCTTTTCCCTGGTTTCCCTCTACTGCATTAATTCTCTCTTTTACCTCTTTCCCCCTCGACTGTCTCTTTTCCCTGGTTTCCCCCTTTTCAATTAACACTCTCTTTCCAATAGACTGTCTTGTCCCTGCTTTTCACCTTTGCCCTCGCATGACTCTTTCCACAGTGTTTCCATGAGCTGTCTCTTTTCCATCATTTCTCATCGCCTGTCTTTTTTCCTTGATTTCCCTTTTTTCCATGAACTCTCTCTTCCCCTGCTTTTCCCTCGCCTGTCTCTCTTCCCTGGTTTTCCTCTATGCACTTGCATGTGTGTTTCCCCTCTTTTCATCGTTTGTCTCTTTTATCTCTTTTCGCCTCGCCTGTCTCTTTTCTCTTCCTTCTCTCTTCTGCATTGACTCTCTCTTTTACCTCTTTCCCCCTCGCCTGTCTCTTTACCTTAGATTCCCTTTTTACCATGAACTCTCTCTGCCCCTGGTTGTCCCTCGCCTGCCTCTTTCCCCTGGTTTCCCTCTTTTCCATGAACTCTCCCTTCCACTCTTTTCCCTCTACTGCCTCTTTTCCCTGCCTTCCCTTTTCTGCATTAACTCTCTCTTTTACCTCTTTCCCCCTCGCCTATCCCTTTTCCCTGGTTTCCCTTTTTTCCATTCACTCTCTCTTCCCATTCTTTTCCCTTGCCTATCTCTTTTCCCTGGTTTCCCTCTTTTCCATGAACTCTCCCTTCCACTCTTTTTCCTCGCCTGCCTCTTTTCCCTGGTTTCCCTCTACTGCATTAATTCTCTCTTTTACCTCTTTCCCCCTCGACTGTCTCTGCACTGGTTTCCCCCTTTTCAATTAACACTCTCTTTCCAATCGACTCTCTCTTGTCCCTAAATTTCGCCTTTGCCCTCGCATGACTCTTTCCCCAGTTTTTCCGTGAACTGTCTCTTCTCCATCGTTTCTCATCGCCTATTTTCCCTGCTTTCCCTTTTTTCCATAAATTCTCTCTTTCCCCTCTTTTCCCTCGCCTCTTTTCACTGGTTTCCCTTTTTTCCATGAACTCTCTCTTTCCCCTCTTTTTCCTCGCCTGTCTCTTTTCACTGGTTTCCCTCTTTTCCATGAAGTCTCGCTTTCCCATATTTTCGGTCGCGAGTCTCTTTTCCTCGGTTCCCCGCTTTTTCCATGAACTCTCTCTTTCCCTTCTTTTCCCTCGCGTGTTTCTTTTCCCTTCTTTTCCCTCGCGTGTCACTTTTCCCTGGTTTTCCTCTATGCCCTCGCCTGTCTCTTTCCCCTCTTTTCATCGTTTGACTCTTTTATCTCTATTCGCCTCGCCTGTCTCTCTTATCATCTTTACCTCTTCTGCATTAACTCTCTCTTTTACCTCTTTCCCCCTCCCCTCTTTTCCCAGGATTCCCTTTTTACCATGAAATCTCTCTTCCCCTGCTTTTCCCTCACCTGTCTCTTTTCACTGGTTTCCCTCTTTTCCATGAACTCTTCCTTTCCCTTCTTTTCCCGCTCCTGCCTCTTTTCCCTGCCTTCCCTCTTCTGCATTCACTCTCTCTTTTACCTCTTTCCCCGTCGCCTGTCCCTTTTCCCTGGTTTCCCTCTACTGCATTAATTCTCTCTTTTACCTCTTTCCCCCTCGACTGTCTCTGCACTGGTTTCCCCCTTTTCAATTAACACTCTCTTTCCAATAGACTCTGTCTTGTCCCTGCTTTTCGCCTTTGCCCTCGCATGACTCTTTCCACAGTGTTTCCATGAGCTGTCTCTTTTCCATCATTTCTCATCGCCTGTCTTTTTTCCTTGATTTCCCTTTTTTCCATGAACTCTCTCTTCCCCTGCTTTTCCCTCGCCTGTCTCTCTTCCCTGGTTTTCCTCTATGCACTTGCATGTGTGTTTCCCCTCTTTTCATCGTTTGTCTCTTTTATCTCTTTTCGCCTCGCCTGTCTCTTTTCTCTTCCTTCTCTCTTCTGCATTGACTCTCTCTTTTACCTCTTTCCCCCTCGACTGTCTCTTTACCTTAGATTCCCTTTTTACCATGAACTCTCTCTGCCCCTGGTTGTCCCTCGCCTGCCTCTTTCCCCTGGTTTCCCTCTTCTCCATGAACTCTCCCTTCCACTCTTTTTCCTCGCCTGCCTCTTTTCCCTGCCTTCCCTCTTCTGCATTCACTCTCTCTTTTACCTCTTTCCCCGTCGCCTGTCCCTTTTCCCTGGTTTCCCTCTACTGCATTAATTCTCTCTTTTACCTCTTTCCCCCTCGACTGTCTCTGCACTGGTTTCCCCCTTTTCAATTAACACTCTCTTTCCAATAGACTCTGTCTTGTCCCTGCTTTTCGCCTTTGCCCTCGCATGACTCTTTCCACAGTGTTTCCATGAGCTGTCTCTTTTCCATCATTTCTCATCGCCTGTCTTTTTTCCTTGATTTCCCTTTTTTCCATGAACTCTCTCTTCCCCTGCTTTTCCCTCGCCTGTCTCTCTTCCCTGGTTTTCCTCTATGCACTTGCATGTGTGTTTCCCCTCTTTTCATCGTTTGTCTCTTTTATCTCTTTTCGCCTCGCCTGTCTCTTTTCTCTTCCTTCTCTCTTCTGCATTGACTCTCTCTTTTACCTCTTTCCCCCTCGCCTATCCCTTTTCCCTGGTTTCCCTTTTTTCCATTAACTCTCTCTTCCCATTCTTTTCCCTTGCCTATCTCTTTTCCCTGGTTTCCCTCTTTTCCATGAACTCTCCCTTCCACTCTTTTTCCTCGCCTGCCTCTTTTCCCTGGTTTCCCTCTACTGCATTAATTCTCTCTTTTACCTCTTTCCCCCTCGACTGTCTCTTTTCCCTGGTTTCCCCCTTTTCAATTAACACTCTCTTTCCAATCGACTCTCTCTTGTCCCTAATTTTCGCCTTTGCCCTCGCATGACTCTTTCCCCAGTTTTTCCGTGAACTGTCTCTTCTCCATCGTTTCTCATCGCCTATTTTCCCTGCTTTCCCTTTTTTCCATAAATTCTCTCTTTCCCCTCTTTTTCCTCGCCTCTTTTCACTGGTTTCCCTTTTTTCCATGAACTCTCTCTTTCCCCTCTTTTTCCTCGCCTGTCTCTTTTCACTGGTTTCCCTCTTTTCCATGAAGTCTCGCTTTCCCATATTTTCGGTCGCGAGTCTCTTTTCCTCGGTTCCCCGCTTTTTCCATGAACTCTCTCTTTCCCTTCTTTTCCCTCGCGTGTTTCTTTTCCCTTCTTTTCCCTCGCGTGTCACTTTTCCCTGGTTTTCCTCTATGCCCTCGCCTGTCTCTTTCCCCTCTTTTCATCGTTTGACTCTTTTATCTCTATTCGCCTCGCCTGTCTCTCTTATCATCTTTACCTCTTCTGCATTAACTCTCTCTTTTACCTCTTTCCCCCTCGCCTCTTTTCCCAGGATTCCCTTTTTACCATGAAATCTCTCTTCCCCTGCTTTTCCCTCACCTGTCTCTTTTCACTGGTTTCCCTCTTTTCCATGCACTCTTCCTTTCCCTTCTTTTCCCGCTCCTGCCTCTTTTCCCTGCCTTCCCTCTTCTGCATTCACTCTCTCTTTTACCTCTTTCCCCGTCGCCTGTCCCTTTTCCCTGGTTTCCCTCTACTGCATTAATTCTCTCTTTTACCTCTTTCCCCCTCGACTGTCTCTGCACTGGTTTCCCCCTTTTCAATTAACACTCTCTTTCCAGTCGACTCTCTCTTGTCCCTGCTTTTCGCCTTTGCCCTCGCATGACTCTTTCCACAGTGTTTCCATGAGCTGTCTCTTTTCCATCATTTCTCATCGCCTGTTTTTTTTTCTTTGATTTCCCTTTTTTCCATGAACTCTCTCTTCCCCTGCTTTTCCCTCGCCTGTCTCTCTTCCCTGGTTTTCCTCTATGCACTTGCATGTGTGTTTCCCCTCTTTTCATCGTTTGTCTCTTTTATCTCTTTTCGCCTCGCCTGTCTCTTTTCTCTTCCTTCTCTCTTCTGCATTGACTCTCTCTTTTACCTCTTTCCCCCTCGCCTGTCTCTTTACCTTAGATTCCCTTTTTACCATGAACTCTCTCTGCCCCTGGTTGTCCCTCGCCTGCCTCTTTCCCCTGGTTTCCCTCTTCTCCATGAACTCTCCCTTCCACTCTTTTCCCTCGCCTGCCTCTTTTCCCTGCCTTCCCTCTTCTGCATTAACTCTCTCTTTTACCTCTTTCCCCCTCGCCTATCCCTTTTCCCTGGTTCCCTTTTTTCCATTAACTCTCTCTTCCCATTCTTTTCCCTTGCCTATCTCTTTTCCCTGGTTTCCCTCTTTTCCATGAACTCTCCCTTCCACTCTTTTTCCTCGCCTGCCTTTTTTCCCTGGTTTCCCTCTACTGCATTAATTCTCTCTTTTACCTCTTTCCCCCTCGACTGTCTCTTTTCCCTGGTTTCCCCCTTTTCAATTAACACTCTCTTTCCTATCGACTCTCTCTTGTCCCTAATTTTCGCCTTTGCCCTCGCATGACTCTTTCCCCAGATTTTCCGTGAACTGTCTCTTTTCCATCGTTTCTCATCGCCTATTTTCCCTGCTTTCCCTTTTTTCCATAAATTCTCTCTTTCCCCTCTTTTTCCTCGCCTCTTTTCACTGGTTTCCCTTTTTTCCATGAACCCTCTCTTTCCCCTCTTTTTCCTCGCCTGTCTCTTTTCACTGGTTTCCCTCTTTTCCATGAAGTCTCGCTTTCCCATATTTTCGGTCGCGAGTCTCTTTTCCTCGGTTCCCCGCTTTTTCCATGAACTCTCTCTTTCCCTTCTTTTCCCTCGCGTGTTTCTTTTCCCTTCTTTTCCCTCGCATGTCACTTTTCCCTGGTTTTCCTCTATGCCCTCGCCTGTCTCTTTCCCCTCTTTTCATCGTTTGACTCTTTTATCTCTATTCGCCTCGCCTGTCTCTCTTATCATCTTTACCTCTTCTGCATTAACTCTCTCTTTTACCTCTTTCCCCCTCGCCTCTTTTCCCAGGATTCCCTTTTTACCATGAAATCTCTCTTCCCCTGCTTTTCCCTCACCTGTCTCTTTTCACTGGTTTCCCTCTTTTCCATGAAGTCTCTCTTTCCCTTCTTTTCCCTCGCCTGCCTCTTCTCCTTGCTTTTCCTCTTTTCCATGAACTCTTCCTTTCCCTTCTTTTCCCGCTCCTGCCTCTTTTCCCTGCCTTCCCTCTTCTGCATTCACTCTCTCTTTTACCTCTTTCCCCCTCGCCTCTTTTCCCAGGATTCCCTTTTTACCATGAAGTCTCTCTTTCCCTTCTTTTCCCTCACCTGCCTCTTCTCCTTGCTTTTCCTCTTTTCCATGAACTCTTCCTTTCCCTTCTTTTCCCGCTCCTGCCTCTTTTCCCTGCCTTCCCTCTTCTGCATTCACTCTCTCTTTTACCTCTTTCCCCGTCGCCTGTCCCTTTTCCCTGGTTTCCCTCGTTTCCATGAACTCTCCCTTCCACTCTTTTTCCTCGCCTGCCTCTTTTCCCTGGTTTCCCTCTACTGCATTAATTCTCTCTTTTACCTCTTTCCCCCTC